>NW_028270182.1:5722173-6029048 GCF_037043375.1 Chiloscyllium plagiosum
AGTGAGCACCAGGGGGGTTCTGTCCTTGTTATGGTTGGAGGGGTGGGGTTTGAGGGCAGAAGTGCGGGATGTGGATGAGATGCATTGGAGGGCTTCTTTAACCATGTGGGAAAGGAAATTACGATCTCTAAAGAAGGAGGCCATCTGTTGTGTTCTGTGGTGGAACTGGTCCTCCTGGGAGCAGATATGGGGGAGGCGGAGGAATTGGGAATACGGGAGGTAGGTGGGAAGAGGTGTAATCCAGATAGCTGTGGCTTTTGAAGCAACCTAGTGAGCTACAAGCTGAATCAGTATTACCTTATGCTCGTGATCTTCACTCCTGCGTATCCCTCTATATCGTTATAAATTATGTCCATCTTGAAAAGAGGAAACATGACAGAAGATTGTGATTGTAAATGTACTTTTAATTTAATTAAAAGAACCGAGTTAACTAAGTTCAGCACAATCTCTCCATCGCCCCACCCCCTTCAATCTCTGCTCACATCTGCTATGTTGATCACATTGAAAGTTTGGAGACTGGCATTATGCCAAAGGACTGAAAGCAAAAAAATCTTAAGACCAATGTTCTGGAAAGGTGCTAGCCATGACAATTGTGAATTAATTTCAAGTGCAAAATGGATTTGACCATTGGAGCGGAGTAAATTAGTTGTGGGATCACATTAGATTTGGCCTGATCTACATAACAGTTATCAAATAATTTTCTTTTCAAAAAATAACAGTGCATGAATCAAAAGCATGGATTGGATATTGCAACCATAGGTTTTCAGAAAGCTGGATAAGAGATTTTAACCAAGTTAGGATCAGTAATATTAAAGTAATCAGACCTGCATTAGTGGAGAAATGGCTAAAGAAAGATAAGTTGTTGGTTGTTGATTTGGAGTTTATAATCTATTTCCAGCAAGACATAAATGTGTATAATCGTAGTAAGTTAGTAGAAAATCAGGAAAATGAATGAAAGCTGATTGCAAGAAGATTTAGAAAAGCTCATGGACAGGTGGATATTTACAAAAATGCCATTCAAGTGAGAGAAACATTGAAGTCATATATCTTGTTACAGGACATATTCAATAGAGATAAATACAAAATAGTAAGGACTGGGAGAACCTATACAGAAATGGCTGTAAAAACAGAAGTTCAATGAGATTGTATATATTGGGGCAATTAATATGAAAGCAAAGTAGCAATGTTGAACTGCTGGAGTAAAATTTGCAATCCTGCGCACCAACCTGTTGTTTAAAGTCACTCTCAAAATTTTGGAACTCAGATGATGTGATGTCATTCAGTTCTGTTGTATACTTCTGATTTATTATTCTGACAGAAATATTGACAGAGATTTCAACAGCATCTGTAAAACATCAAATAGAGTTTCATTAATCATTCCTCAGACAAAATCTTACCTCAAGAGAGGTGATAAGGAGAATTTTGTTTTCACACTGAGTTGTAATGATTTGGAATGCACTGGTGGATAGGAAGATGGAAATGGATTATATAGTTGCTTCAAGAATTGGATACATAGTTGAAGATGACATTTTTTTTGTAGATTTGCTGTAGGTAGGGATGTCAACCCTCTAGTTGCATGAAGGCTGAAATAATGGAAGAGAAAGATGATCTTAGCGAGTTGTGTGACAAATACAGTGCACGTATAGATAATCACCTTGGGAAAGATTAGGACCTTACCATGAGTATCATTCAGCAGTAAGCAATAACATCTACTTGAAAATATGCTGCTTATAGTAAAAGTGACTGTGCATCCAACCCCCTGGAAGAGGAAAGAATTTGAAAAAGAACTGGGAGGTGGGAGAGGGCTGTGCGGCAGCCATATCACTGTGAAGCAGACTGGGAGAGCAGACAACAGTGGGATTCAGGACACAATGAAGGATAAAATTCTAAAAATAAATAAGATATTAAAAATATTTTTTCTAGTGTACATGCCACTGCCATCCAGATGTGTTGAGTTTCTCCAGCACTTTGTATTTTTATTTCAGATCTGCAGCATCCATAATTCTTTGTTTTTTTTCAAAGAAGCAAGCAGTCAGCCCAGAGTGCATCTCACTTAAGGACAGTTTTTCCATGTTGGAATATGGCGAGATTGGTAGATCCTTTGGGGAGTGCATTCAGAGCCCAAGGAGGGAGCATACAGAGAGGAAGAGCTTTGATAGTGGTAGGGCACAGGCAAGTAGCTCTCGGTTCATGGATGTGATTCCAGAATGGTACTTTGCCTCCCAGGGTCAAGGATGCCACTGAACAACAACAGGACATTCTGAAGGGGGGCGGTGAATGGTCAGAGCTAAGGTTCACATTGGAACAAATAGCATAGTTCAACAGAGGGACGAGGTTCTGCAAAAAGCATTTAATAAATTAGATATCGGTTTGAAAGGCAGAACCTCAAAGGTTATAATCTCTGGATTATTCCAAGTGTCATATGGTACTGCATAAGTGGATAGAATGGATGAATTTGTGGCTGAACAGTTGGAACAGGAGGGAGGGTTAAAGATTCCTGGATTATTGAGTCTGTTTCTCGGCATGGTGGGACCTGTACCAGTCCGGTGGGTTGCACCTGAACTGCAAAGTTGCCAATATCCTCACTAGAGAGTTTGCTAGCGATGTTGGAGTGTGATACAATGGAGGTACAGTAGTGTGTGAGGCCTGACAGTTTGGCAGTAGAGTGTATGTAATCAAATTAAGACACAAGGGATCTTGGCAAGATTGGATGACATTTATTTTAATGCAACGAGTCTTGTGAGAAAGCCAGATGAGTTGACGATGTTGATTAACACATGGAGTTATGATATCATACCTTCACAGAGGCATGATTGAGGGAGGTACAAGGCTGGCAGCTCAATATTCTGGGTATAGAATGTTCAGGCGAGACCGGGAGGGGTGTGTAAGAGGAGAGGATTTTGCCATATTGATCAAGGAGTCAATTATTGCAGTAAGTAAGTATGATATCTTCTTAATTGTTTCTCAAAGGCTTCTCAATTGAGCCATATGAGTAGAACTTCAAAAGCAAAAAAGGGGTCACTCTCATTGCTGGAATTATTAATGTTAATGTCCTTGTACTTTCCGCTTTAGCTTTCCACAGCAGCCTTGAATAAATCTTCTCTGGACCTGGGGACCTCTCCAGTTGTCAGCTCACCAAAATCATTCATACTCCTCCCTCTCAATAGAAAGGTGTTCCAGTGTATCACCATCTTCTTACCTGATTTCTGTACCTACATCATTCTTCTCTATCATGTATAAAGATGTAAAGTACTCTTTTGAAATCTCATCCAAGTCTATTGGCTACACATACAGACTGCCACTTAGGACTCTGCTAAGTCCTGTACTTTTCCTGGTTATCCACTTGCTCTTAATCTACTTAGAAATGCGTTTGGATTTTTTTTACTCAGTACTTCTCTAATTTCTTTAAGTTACCCCCTATACTTTCAATGTACATCTGAGACATGGTTTTCTGAGCCCTAGGCATCCACCAAATCCTGTTTTTCCTTATCCAATCCTGTACATTTCATGATATGCACAGTTCTCTGTTTTGGCCCTACTCCAGAGAAGGGATGCTAGAGGACTGGAGGTCATCTTTTGTACTAATATTCAGGAAGAATTGTAAGGATAAACAAGGGAACTAAAGGCCAGGGTGCCTGACATGAGTGGTAGGGAAATTATTGGAAAATAGGCTGAGGGGCAATCTACACTTGGAGAAGCAAGGATTAATCATGGATAGTCAGCATGGCTTTGTCAGAGGAAAATCATATCTGACAGGTTTGATTGAGTTTGTTGTGGAGGTGACTAGATGTGTAGATGAGGGCAGTGTGGTGGATGTAGTCATCAAGGACTTTGGTATAGCTACTGACAAGGTCTGACATGGGAGACTTGTCAAGAAAGTAAGAGCCCCTGGAATCCAAGACATTTTGACAATTAGATCCAAAATGTTTTAGTGGCAGGAGGTGGAGGGTAATAGTTGCAGGTTATTTTCTTGACTGCAAGCCTGTGTTCAATGGCATACCTCAGAGGTCAGTGCTGGGTCCTTTGCTTTTTATTGTCGACATGAATGATCCAGACATGAATGTATGTAAACTTGCTCACTAAGCTGGAAAATTCGTTTTCAGCCATTTCGTCACCATACTAGGTAACACCATAAATGAGCCTCCGGTGAAGCACTGATGTTAGTTACTCGCCTTCTATTTATGTATTTAGGTTTTCTTGGGTTAGTGATGTCATTTCCTGTGGTGGTGTCATTTCCTGTTATTTTTCTCAGAGGGTGAAAAATGGGGTCAAAGTCAATGTGTTTGTGGATAGAGGTCCGATTGTAATGCCACGCTTCTAGAAAATCTCGTGTGTTTCTCTGTTTGGCTTGCCCTAGGGTGGATGTGTTACCCAGTTGAAGTGCTGTCCTTCCTCATTTGTATGTAAAGATACTAGTGAGAGTGGGTCATGTCTTTTTGTGGCTAATTGATGTTCATGCCTCCTGGTGGCTAGTTTTCTGTCTGTTTGTCCAATGTCGTGTTTCTTACAGTTCTTGCAAGGTATTTTGCAAATTACATTTGTTTTCCTTGTTGTCTGTATGGGGTCTTTCAAGTTCATTAGCTACTGTTTTAGCTGTTGTGAGGCCCCATGATGCCAAGAGGTTTGAGTAGTCTGGCAGTCATTTCCGAGATGTCTTTGATGTAGGGGAGAGTGGCTAGGGTTTCTGGATATGTTTTGTCTGTTTGTTTGGGTTTGTTGCTGAGAGAAATCAGTGGACTGTGTTCTTTTTGAATACGCTGTATAGGTGATTTTCCTCTGCTCTTTGTAGTTCCTCTGTGCTTCAGTGTGTGGTGGCTCGTTGAAATAATGATCTAATACAGCTTTGTTTGTGGGTGTTGGGATGATCGCTTCTGTAGTTCAGTATTTGGTCAGTATTTGTTGCTTTCCTCCTCATAGATCCATCTGGTTTCATTTTTTGGAAGTCTGTCTTATTTAATTCTCCAGATTTCTGGAGTTTCTTTGAGTAGGGTTGTGATTCAGTTCTCTCTGGTCTATTCCCACCTGTTGGTAACTGTTGATATCTGCAAGTAGTGTTCACTTTCTCAATGTAGTCTCTTCAGTTTAAAATGACTGTCAAATTCACTAAAGAGGAGGAAAACAACAACAAGCTGCCATTCCTAGATGTCCCAGTAGAGCGAACAGCCAATGGGGATCTTCAAATCAGCATCTGCAGGAAAGCAACACTTACTGACCAAATACTGAACTACAGAAGCACTCATCCCAACACCCACAAATGAAGCTGTATTAGAACAATATATCAAGCCACCACACACTGCAGCACAGAGGAACCATGAAGAGCAGAGGAAAATCACCTATACAGCGTTTTCAAAAAGAAAGGGTACCCAATGAACACAGTCCGCTGATTTCTCAGCAACAAACCCAAATAAGTAGACAAAATGTGTCCAGAAACCCTAGCCACTCTCCCCTAATCAAAGACATCTCGGAAATGACTGCCAGACTACTCAGACCTCTTGGCAGCCCAGAAACCCACCAACACGGTAGAACAGCAGCTAATGAACTTGAAAGACCCCATACAGACAACAAGCAAAATTAATGTAATTTACAAAGTACTTTGCAAGAACTGTAACAAACATTAACAGTTTGTTTTTGTGACAAACAGCCAGAAAACTAGCCACCAGGATACATGAATATCAACTAGCCATGAAAAAAAAGACCCACTCTCGCTAGTATCCTTACATACAGATGAGGAAGGATACCACTTTGACTGGGACAACACATCCACCTAAGGGCAAGCCAAACAGAGACATGCACGAGAATTTCGAGAAACATGGCATTCCGACCGGAACTCTATCAACAAAGACATCGACTTTGACCCCATCTACCACCCTCTGAGAAAAATAACAGGAAACGACAGCACCACAGGAAATGCCATCACCAACCCAAGAAAATCTAAACATATCAATACAAAGCGGGTCACTAACACCGCTTCACTGATGATGTACCTTGTACGTTGACAAAACAGCTGAAATTGAACTTTCCAGCTCAGTGAGCAAACATGCATACATGAATGGAGGAGGCTTGATCAGTAAGTCTGCAGATGACATAAAAGGTGGTGGTGCAGTAAATAGCAAGGAGGATAGACCTAGGGCAATACAAATGGGCTCATCAGATGGTCACAACAGTGGCAAATGGAATTTAATCCTAAAAAGTGTGAGGTGATGCATTTCAAATTAGGTTTCCTACAGTGTGCCATTTGGCCCAACAAGTCCACCTGGAGGAAACCCATGCAGACGCAGGGAGATTGTGCTTACTCTACACAGATAGTCTCCCAAGGCTGGAATCAAACCTGTATCGCTTGTGCTATGAGGCAGCAGTGCTAACCAATGAGCCACTGTGCCATCCCATTTTAGGAGAACTATCAAGGAAAAGTCATACAAAACAAGTTGTAGGACCCTAAATAATACAGGGGATCAAGGGACCTAAGTTCTATATGTCCATAGATCCTTGAATGCAACAGAACAGGTGGACAAGGTGGTTTTGAAAGCATGTGGTATACTTAGCTTTATTAGTTGAGGCACTGAATACAGAGCAAGGAGGTCATGATGGAGTTGAACATAATGTTAGTTCAGCACAGTTCAGCGACTGACTGTGTGGAGTTTGCACGTTCTCCCCGTGTCTGCGTGGGTTTCCTCCAGGTGCTCCGGTTTCCTCCCACAGTCCAAAGATGTGCAGGTCAGGAGAATTGGCCATGCTAAATTGCCCATAGCGTTAGATAAGGGGTAAATGTAGGGGTATGGGTGGGTTGCGCTTCGGCAGGTCGGTGTGGACTTGTTGGGCCGAAGGGCCTGTTTCCACACTGTAATGTTATCTAATCTAATCTAATCTACATCTGGATTACTGTGTCCAGCTCTAATTGCTACACTTCAGGAAAGATGTGGCTGTACTGGAGAGGGTGCAAAGGAGATTCACCAGAATGCTGCTACACCTAGAGTGTTTCAGCTGTGGAAGAGAGCCTACAAAGGCTTGCCTTACAGACTGTTTTCCTTAGAGCAGAGAAAGCTGAGGAAGTGAATCTGATTAAGGTGTACAAGACTGAGGGACATAGATAGAGTAGATGGGAATCAACAATCAGGTACATGGATTTAAGGTGACGAGCAGGAAATTTAGAGGGGATATATGGAAGAGCTTTTCACCCTGACAGCAGTGTGCATCTGGAACTCACTGCCTGAGTGGGTGTTAGAAGTGGGAACTAGCCAACATTTCAGAAGTATTTAGATGATCACTCAAAGCATTGTAGCATAGAAGGCTATGTGTCAAGTGATGTTAAAGGAGACAGATTTAGATAAGTACTTGATAACTAGGGCAGAAACAATGGACTAAAGGACCTCTTTCCTCATGGTAAAACTCTGACTCTATGACTAAGAAAGCTATGAGCAGAGGCTGCTGGAATACAAACACGGCAGGGGACACATCGATTTGTTTGAAATTTGAGTTCGAGCCGGCCTAGTGTACTGTGATTAATCATAGGCAGTGCTACAACAGAATAATGTTCATCTTGGTGCAGATGCAATGCAAATTCATCAGAGTGACATTGGATTTCATCAGCGTGACATTGGACATTGGATTTCAGCTGAAATGATGGGATTTTGTTTCACAACCTTAGCTTGTGTTCTTTGGACAATTAAAGAATAATCTGACTGAGGTGTTTGAATGTCAAAAGGGTTTTGGAGTATTTCTAGATAAACTATTTCCTCTACTGGGGCAATTGGAATAAAAGGGGGCATAATCTTCCAATATGAGCCAGAATGTCCAGCGGCAAAATCATGAGGCATATCTTCACACACAGGGCAGTCAAAATCTGAAATATATCCCTGCAGTCGGTGGTAGATATTGTGAAGGCTGTGATGGATGTTGTCAGGTAAGATTATCGAGGGAAATGGAGCAAACACAAAGCAATAGCATCAAAGAGTAAAATTTTAAAATTTAACTCACCAACTTTGATGGTATCTGCTACAAATTCACAAGACTGTCCACTGAAGTTCTCCTTGCAGTCACAGTTTTGTCCGTTCCAGGTGCCTCCATTCTGGCATGAATGTGTTACTTCATCAGAGATAATTATAGTATTTTCAAATATCGCATGGTTATTGACAAGGATCATCATACAAGAGCATTTAGAACATAGAACATAGAACATAGAAGAATACAGCGCAGTACAGGCCCTTTGGCCCTCGATGTTGCGCCGATCCAAGCCCACCGAACCTATACTAACCCACTATCCTCCATATACCTATCCAATGCCTGCTTAAATGCCCATAAAGAGGGAGAGTCCACCACTGCTACTGGCAGGGCATTCCATGAACTTACGACTCGCTGAGTGAAGAACCTACCCCTAACTTCAGTCCTATATCTACCCCCCCTTAATTTAAAGCTATGCCCCCTTGTAATACCCGACTCCATACGCGGGAAAAGGTTCACACTGTCAACCCTATCTAACCCCCTAATCATCTTGTACACCTCAATCAAGTCACCCCTAAACCTTCTTTTCTCTAATGAAAACAGCCCCAAGTGTCTCAGTCTTTCCTCATACGATCTTCCTTCCATACCAGGCAACATCCTGGTAAACCTCCTCTGCACCCGTTCCAGTGCCTCCACATCCTTCCTATAGTATGGCGACCAAAACTGCACACAATATTCCAGATGCGGCCGCACCAGAGTCTTATACAACTGCATCATGACCTCAGGACTCCGGAACTCAATTCCTCTACCAATAAAAGCCAGTACGCCATATGCCTTCCTCACCGCACTATTTACCTGGGTGGCAACTTTCAGAGATCTGTGTACATGGACACCAAGATCCCTCTGCTCATCCACACTACCAAGTATCCGACCATTAGCCCAGTACCCCATCTTTTTGTTATTCTTCCCAAAGTGAATCACCTCACACTTAGCTACATTGAATTCCATTTGCCACCTTTCTGCCCAGCTCTGCAGCTTCTCTATATCCTGCTGTAACCTGCCACATCCTTCCTCACTGTCAACAACTCCTCCGACTTTCGTATCATCCGCAAACTTGCTCACCCAACCTTCTAACCCCTCTTCCAGGTCATTTATAAAAATGACAAACAGCAATGGTCCCAAAACAGATCCTTGCGGAACACCGCTAGTGACGGCACTCCATGAAGAAACTTTGCCATCAACTACTACCCTCTGTCTTCTTCCATCCAGCCAATTCCTAATCCAAACCTCCAACTCACCCTCAATGCCATATCTCCGTATTTTTTGCAGTAGCCTACCATGGGGAAACTTTGACTTTTAAAATTTTCTGACTTCTGTCTCTCTCTGTTGTTGGAACATAATCGCATTGAGCCCTTCCTTGTTTGATGAGCACCCTCATTCTCTTTTCCATAACCATTCTACTGTACATCTGTGAATTCGGACTTTGGTTGTTGACCTGCTGTTTGGTACTGGAGGGATCTTCTATTGCCTATCCATGTTATTAGATGATGGAAGTCAAAGTCGAGACTAAAAGGTCAAACTGAGCAAAACTGGTTAAGAATGGGCAAGATACATGAATGAGGAAAAACTGGATTATGGGCGTAAACTGCATATTGAAGGACATGTAGATAGTGGAGAACACAATGGATAATAGAGTTCAAATGCATCCTTTAAGTCAAGCTGTAAAATGGAGGAAAAAGTGGATAAAGGAGAGCAAGTACAGACAGCAAAATGAATAATGGGAGATGAGCTTGCTAATAGAGGGCAAGTTGGACATTTGAATCAAACTGGTTATTGAAGGACATTGAAGACATTAAAGTGTCCAATCATCCATGATCGTATTAAATAACAGAACAGGCTTAACGGGCTGAATAGCCTATTCATGTTCCAATGTTTCTATGACAGCTGGATAATCAAGTTCAAACTCAATAATTTAGGTCAAAACTAGATAGAATTGGCAATGAGGCTACTCTGTATTTTGGAGTTCAAACAAGGAAATAGAGACAAAATTAGATAATGGTGGACTAAAAGGATAATAGAAACAAACATCCATAACACAATTCAACAGAATAGGTAAGATCATTGAGTGTAGGATAGGATGGATATTGGAAATGTAATTTAATAATTGAAGACAATGTGGAGATGGAGGATAAAATGGGTAATGCAGGTGAAATTGGATAGAATTGATAATGTTGTGACACTTGATAATGAAAACAAAACCTGATGATGGGAGATTGCATGGTTATGAAGGATGCTGCATAAAGCAGTCGGCCTGGAAAGATTGATTCAGTTTGGAATAGGTCCACCTGCTCACTCTCTGGGAGAACCTGGTCAGTTGTTCCAGTTTGTTGTTAGTTAGTTCCACAATGTACAGCCGAGTAATATAGAGTTACTTACAATCTCTCAGGAGATAACAATGTCTCTTACCCAGTGTTAATGTAATCAATCATTCCTAAACTAAAATTATTTTTTATCTTCCTATATTGTAAAGTATTCATGTCAATGTGTGTCTTATGCCAAAGATTTACTAGCAATAATTATTTACCACTTGGTACTTGTAGGTCCTGTAGATTAGTGAAATAACTGCACAGAAGCCAGTTCCCATCACCAAGTTACCCTTTAATTACTAAGGCACAGTATACTGACTGTGACCAACCAGCTCAGAGTCAGATCTCAACTGAGGAGATTCTAATCTTTTGGTTATTTTATTTTTTTTTGTATTTTTTTCAATTTCTTGGCTATATGTATATTTTTAGTATACTGGCTGTGGCCAGCCAACTCAAAGTCAATCCTCAACTGAGGAGATTCTAGTCTCTTTGTTATTTTTTTTCTGAGGATTTCCTAAATCCCCCATTTAAGTGTCTTTGTTAGATTGGTCAGCCAAGGCTTTCCTGATTGGCCCAGGTTAACAACTCCAATCCAGAACCTCATAGGCAACATGTTCCACCTGGTTCCAGTCACTATAACTACTGCTCAAAGATATGTTCGGGGCAGGATGTCTACTTCAAGCTGATCTCAGCAGAACTGGCAGCTGCAGAAACATCTTACAAAATAGGAAAACTTAACAACAAAGGAAAAGTGGACAATGGAGGTTAAACAGGAAATATTTTGGACAAACTACTTTATTGAGCACATGATGAAATATAGAGGGTAAATTGCTTAATCGTCTGTCATTGAAGGCAAATGTGAAAAATGAGATCAATGGGGGCCTGGCTGCATGCATGTGTACCTCTGGATGGAACAAAATTCACTTTTGTGAAAGAAGACAGAAACTTCGGAAGCTGCTGATTTAAATAAAAGGAACTTCTACAGTGTTTTAGAAAGCAAGTTGTGATCTGACTCCTAGCAGCCAATCTTCTATTGCCTTCCCCTTTTATTCCAAAGATGGAAGCTTTGTTCATCAAAATAAAATTTGCATTTCCCTAAGCCTAACTGAGTGAGTTGCTGTATATTTGTTATTGGTTGACTGTCCTGTAAGTTAAAATGGTGCATCAAATGAAAAAGTGCCATTAGGTGGCACTATTAGGTAGATATAATCAGGGCTGTTCCCTGCTCACTGCCCAGGGTGAGTATGTAGCCTGTCTGACAGAACTCACTGCGGTTCTATATTTTATTAGAACATTATTAGAAAGTTCCAGCATTCATGAAGGCAGAACATCAAAAACAGATATATTAGAAGTGCTGTATTCAAACAATTCAGAACTAGATTAAATAAATACCTTCTGTGGTGGCTGACGATGTGAGGGTGGTATGGGTCGCAATTGTAGACTGAACGATAGTAGATGTCCTCACAGTCGGTTTGGTGGTGGAAAGGCTGGAACCAGATGTGCTGCTAAGTGTGTTGATGCTGCTGGTATAACTGGAGGAGCTGCTTGGTGTGTTGGTGCTCCCAGTAGACCTGAAAGTGCTGCTGGGTGTGCTGCTATCATCGGTGGTATTGGGTGTGCTGCTGGGTGTGCTGCTTTCATCAGTGGTACTGGATGTACTGCTGAATGTACTGCTATCATCAGTGGTACTGGGTGTGCCGCTAAATGTACTGCTATCATCAGTGGTACTGGATGTACTGCTGGGTGTCCTGCTATCATCAGTGGTACTGGATGTACTGCTGGGTGTGCTGCTTCCATCAGTGGTACTGGATGTACTGCTGAATGTACTGCTATCATCAGTGGTACTGGGTGTGCCGCTAAATGTACTGCTATCATCAGTGGTACTGGATGTGCTGCTGAATGTACTGCTATCATCGGTGGTACTAGGTGTGCTGCTGAATGTACTGCTATCATCGGTGGTACTAGGAGTGCTGCTGAATGTACTGCTATCATCGGTGGTACTAGGTGTGCCGCTGAATGTACTGCTATCATCAGTGGTACTGGATGTGCTGCTGAATGTACTGCTATCATCGGTGGTACTGGATGTGCTGCTGAATGTACTGCTATCATCAGTGGTACTGGATGTGCTGCTGAATGTACTGCTATCATCAGTGGTACTAGGTGTGCTGCTGAATGTACTGCTATCATCGGTGGTACTGGGTGTGCTGCTGGGTGTACTGCTATCATCAGTGGTACTGGGTGTGCCGCTGAATGTACTGCTATCATCAGTGGTACTGGGTGTGCCGCTGAATGTACTGCTATCATCAGTGGTACTGGGTGTGCTGCTGGGTGTACTGCTATCATCAGTGGTACTGGGTGTGCTGCTGAATGTACTGCTATCATCAGTGGTACTGGGTGTGCTGCTAAATGTACTGCTATCATCAGTGGTACTGGGTGTGCCGCTGAATGTACTGCTATCATCGGTGGTACTGGGTGTGATACTATCATCGGTGGTACTGGGTGTGATGCTATCATCGGTAGTACTGGGTGTGATGCTTTCATCGGTGGTACTGGGTGTGATGCTATCATCGGTAGTACTGGGTGTGATGCTATCATCGGTAGTACTGGGTGTGCTGCTTTCATCGGTGGTACTGGGTGTGATGCTATCATCGGTAGTACTGGGTGTGATGCTATCATCGGTGGTACTGGGTGTGATGCTATCATCGGTGGTACTGGGTGTGCTGCTTTCATCGGTGGTACTGGGTGTGATGCTATCATCGGTAGTACTGGGTGTGATGCTATCATCGGTAGTACTGGGTGTGCTGCTATCATCGGTAGTACTGGGTGTGATGCTATCATCGATAGTACTGGGTGTGATGCTATCATCGGTGGTACTGGGTGTGATGCTATCATCGGTGGTACTGGGTGTGATGCTATCATCGGTAGTACTGGGTGTGATGCTATCATCGGTAGTACTGGGTGTGATGCTATCATCGGTGGTACTGGGTGTGATGCTATCATCGGTAGTACTGGGTGTGATGCTATCATCGGTGGTACTGGGTGTGATGCTATCATCGGTAGTACTGGGTGTGATGCTATCATCGGTGGTACTGGGTGTGATGCTATCATCGGTAGTACTGGGTGTGATGCTATCATCGGTAGTACTGGGTGTGATGCTATCATCAGTGGTACTGGGTGTGATGCTATCATCGGTAGTACTGGGTGTGATGCTATCATCGGTGGTACTGGGTGTGATGCTATCATCGGTAGTACTGGGTGTGATGCTTTCATCGGTGGTACTGGGTGTGATGCTATCATCGGTGGTACTGGGTGTGATGCTATCATCGGTGGTACTGGGTGTGCTGCTTTCATCGGTGGTACTGGGTGTGATGCTATCATCGGTAGTACTGGGTGTGCTGCTATCATCGGTGGTACTGGGTGTGATGCTATCATCGGTAGTACTGGGTGTGATGCTATCATCGGTGGTACTGGGTGTGATGCTATCATCTGTGGTACTGGGTGTGATGCTATCATCGGTAGTACTGGGTGTGCTGCTATCATCGGTGGTACTGGGTGTGATGCTATCATCGGTGGTACTGGGTGTGATGCTATCATCTGTGGTACTGGGTGTGATGCTATCATCTGTGGTACTGGGTGTGATGCTATCATCGGTAGTACTGGGTGTGATGCTATCATCGGTAGTACTGGGTGTGATGCTATCATCGGTAGTACTGGGTGTGATGCTATCATCGGTAGTACTGGGTGTGATGCTATCATCGGTAGTACTGGGTGTGATGCTATCATCGGTAGTACTGGGTGTGATGCTATCATCTGTGGTACTGGGTGTGATGCTATCATCTGTGGTACTGGGTGTGATGCTATCATCGGTAGTACTGGGTGTGATGCTATCATCGGTAGTACTGGGTGTGATGCTATCATCGGTAGTACTGGGTGTGATGCTATCATCGGTAGTACTGGGTGTGATGCTATCATCAGTGATACAGGGTGTGCTGCTGAGTGTGCTGCTATCATTGGTGGCACTGGACGAGCTGGTGCTGCAGATGACACTGGAGAAGGTGCTAGACATTTTTTTATAATCTGTACTTGTTACAGTATTGATGTTTTCTGCCGGACCTGCCCTGATTTCCACGTTTTCTGAGAAAGGAGAGATTATTGATGTTAAAATTATATTTTATTTACTCTGGATTCCAGAATTTCCACAATCTTTTGCCTTGTAAATATGTACCTCTGTTTAAAAGGCTTGGATGGCATAATTGATTACTGCTGATGAACAAACATACCGCCCAATAGCCTTTGATTCCCTTCCCAACAAAAAGCAAATTCCTTCTACCTTAAAAACATCCAATGATCCCACCTGCTTTGTCTTCAAAGGTAAAGTTCTGAAGTCTCACAGCACTCTGAGAGAGAATACTTCCTTCCATCACTGCCCTAAAATGCCGAGCCCCTAATTTTAAATGTGTCCCTTAGTTCCAATTCAACCACAAAAGGAAACACCCTTTACACATCCACTTTGACAAAACCATTCAGGATCTTAAAAACTTCAATCAAATCACCCCTAATACTTCTAAATTGCAGTGAAAACAAGTCCAATCTGTCTAATTTTTCCACAAGACACCCTGTTCACTTCAGGTCTCAGTTTAGTATATCTCATCTGGACTGCCTCCAACACATTTACATCCTTCATCAATAAGAATACTGAAAGTGCACACAGCATGTCGGATGTGGTGTCATCGACACCCTATGTAACTAAAGCAGTACCTGCTCGCTTTTATTCTCATTTCCTCTTATAATAGCAGGCCCCTAGTGGCACAGTGGCTCATGATTAGCACGGCTCTGGGTTCGTTTCCAGCCTCAGGCAACTGTCTGTGTGGAGTTTCCATATTCTCTCCATGTGTCTGCGTGGGTTTCCTCTGGGTACTCGGGTTTCCTCCCACTGTCCAAAGATGTGCAGGTGGATTGGCCATGGGAAATTATCCCATAGTGTTCAGGGATGAGCAGGCTGTGGGTTGGCTGTAGAAAAATGGAAGGTTACAGGGATGGGCTAGTGGGAGGTGGTTCTGGGTGGGATACTCTTTGGAGGGTCAGTGTGGACTTGTTGGGCTTAATGGTCTGCTTCCATTTTATAGGGATTCTACCATTCTTAACATTCTTAATCACTTGCTCTACTTGCATCCAAACCTCTTGTGACTTATACATTAGAACACTTGGACCCCTATGCTCCTTGGAATTCTGCAGTTGTTCTCCATTTACAGCAATCTTCAGCCAGAAGAGCCGAGCGAATGATCCATCTTGGCCTCCTCTAGCGATCCTAGCATTGCAGATACCAGTCTTCAGCCAATTCAATTCACTCCACATGCTATCAAGAAATGGTTGGAGGCACTGGATACTGCGAAGACTCTGGGCCCTGACAACATTCTGGCAATAGTACTTGTGCTCCAGACTTGCTGCTCCCCAAGCTCTTCCATTACAGTTAAAATATTGTCTTTAACCCGACAATGTGGAAAATTGCCCAGGTATGTTCTATACATAAAAAGCAGGACAAATCCAACCCAGCCAATTAACTGCCCCATTAGCCTACTTTCAACGTTCAGTAAAGTGATAGAAGGTGTCATCAATAATGCTATCAAGCGGCAACTGCTCAACAATAACCTACTCACTGATGCCTGGTTTGGGCCACTCAGCTCCTGACTTCATTATAACCTTGCTTCAACATGGGCAAAAGAACTGAATTCCAGACCTGAAGTGAGAGTGACAGTCCTTGAAATCGAGGCTGCATTCAACTTGTCACAAAGCTGGTCCTTTTCTGTGCGCTTGAGTCTTTTTCAGAGAGGGGTAATTGGCCAGGCTCCAACTAGGTTGCATTTGAAAGGTTTCTTGTTTACCCCTAACAGATAATGCCTCCGGCCTAAGGCTTCCATGTTTTAAAAAAACTGGTATAATCATGGGGTGTGGCCAGCTCTCTAGCTGCGCAGGTCATTTCAGTTTGGGGGTTAGTTAAGTCAGGGTCACAGTTGAAACTGAAGTTCTCTCCCTCATCCTGCCCTTCTGACTTTGTAACCTGTCAGCTTTTTATGTCATTTTTACTCTTTTTGCTAAGGGTTCTGTTTTTTGGGACTGTTGCAAGTATTTTGGAACAGCATCATTAAGTTGGGATAGTATGTCGGGTTTTGGATAGGAAAAGTTATTCAAGTATTCTATTTTTGGTTTGTTGTGTTTCATTCCATAATTTTGTAAATAAATTCTGTTTGTTTAAAATTTGGCAGTCAGACCAGCTAATTCACTCCAGGAATATCCACTGTACACTTACCTGAAACAAATAGCAAAGTTACAGTCTGGACTACCTGCTTGAAAATGTTTTGAGGGGTCGGACCTAGTCCATAATAGACTGAGTGTGGCATCAAGAAGCCTGAGCAAAACTGGAATCAATGGGTATTGGGCGCAAACTCCACTGGTTAGAGTCATACCTGGCACAAAGAAAGATAGTTGTGGTTGTTGGAGATGAGTCATGTCAGGTACAGAACATCTCTGCAGGGGTTCCTCAGGGTAAGCTCCAATAAATATGGTTAAATCTGATTTCCCTTTCACAAAATCATGTGAAGTCTTTCCAGCTATCTTGAGGTTCACCAAATGTGCACTTATGACCTCCGTAATGATAAGTTCTAACAGCTTCCTCATGAAGCCATCAAGCTAACTGGTCTATGGTTTCCTGTTTTCTGCCTGTCTCCTTTCTTGAATAAACAGATTAAATTTGCTCTTTCCAGTCTGATGGAACTTTGCTAGAATAAACAAAATTTGGAAAATTCACGCCGATTCCTCTGCAAGCTCATTAATCAATTCCTTTATGTCCTGGGGATGAAGTTGTAACCCTGACACAGCAACCTGCAAACCTATTAGTTTGGTCAGTACTGGTTCTTTCACAATTACAGTTTTGCCTTCAGCCTCCTGATTTGTACATACAAAGGAATTTTTATGGTATCCTCTGTATTGAAGACAGCAGCAAAATATTTATTCACAACAATCACCATTTCTTTATTATCAATTCCACTAGCTCCATCCATCTTCAGACCAATGTACTGGGTGGCTAATCCATCTCGGCCTCCTCTTGAGGGTCCCTGCCTTGCTGATGCCAATTTTCAATCAATTTGTTTCACTCCATATGATGTGAAGTAACATTGAGAGGCACTGGATGCTGCTGATGCTATGGGCCCGAAAAGCATTCCAACAATAATTCTGAAGACTTGTGTTCCAATTCTGAACTAGGCATCAGAAAGGATAACAACAAACTCAGCCGTTTCAATGCTGCAATGTCCTACTTAGTAACAGCTGGGGTCCAAAATTATGGGAGCTGTCTCACAACACAATCAAGCAACAGCCTGACATAGTCATATTCATAGAATCATACCTTAGAAAGCACCATCACCATCCCTCAGTATGTCACATCCCATAAGCAGGACAGACCCCAGGTGGAGGGACAGCACTGAGCTATATAGTCAGGAAGGATCTGCCCTGGGAGTCATCACATTGACACTACACCCTATGAAGACTCATGGTGTCAGCTCATAGATAGGCAAGGAATCTTCGTACTCAACTGATGAATCAGTAGTCTTCCATGTTGAACACAACTTGGAGGAAGCATCAAGGGTGGCAAGGCACAGAATGTACTGTGGACAGAGGACTTCTAGGTTCATCATCAACAGTGGCTTGGCAGCACCACTACTAATGGAGCTGGTTAAATCCTAAAAAACATAGCTGCTAGACTAGGTCTGCAACTGACAGTGAAGGAACCAACGAGAGAAAGACACACATGACCTCACTCTCACCAATTTATGTCCTGCAGTGACACCTGTCTACCACAGTTTTGGTGGAAGTGACCACATACAGTCCTTGTGGAGACGACTCCCATCTTCACATTAAGGACACCCTCTATCATGCTGTGTAATATTATCATTATGTCAAATGATTTTAAAGGATTTCCAACAGATCTAGCAATTAAAGTCTGGGCATCCACACGGTTCTGTGGATAACTAGCAGCAACAGAATCATGCTGCAATGCAATCTATAACCTCATCGTCTGGCATAAACCCACTCTACCATTAATAGACAATAGGTGCAGGAGTAGGCCATTCTGCCCTTCGAGCCTGCACCACCATTCATTATGATCATGGCTGATCATCCTTAATCAGTATCCTGTTCCTGCCTTATCTCCATAACCCTTGATTCCACTATCTTTGAGAGCTCTCTCCAACTCTTTCTTAAATGAATCCAGAGACTGGGCCTCCACTGCCTTCTGGGGCAGAGCATTCCACACAGCTACCACTCTCTGGGTGAAGAAGTTTCTCCTCATCTCTGTCCTAAATGGCCTACCCCGTATTTTTAAGCTGTGCCCTCTGGTTCGGCACTCACCCATCAGCGGAAACATGTTTCCTGCCTCCAGAGTGTCCAATCCTTTAATAATCTTAAATGTCTCAATCAGATCCCCTCTCAGTCTTCTAAACTCAAGGGTATACAAGCCCAATCGCTCCAATCTTTCAACATAAGATAGTCCCGCCATTCTAGGAATTGACCTCGTGAATCTACGCTGCACTCCCTCAATAGCCAGAATGTCTTTCCTCAAATTTGGAGACCAGAACTGCACACAATATTCCAGGTGCGGTCTCACCAGGGCCCTGTACAGCTGCAGAAGAACCTCTTTGCTTCTATACTCAATCCCTCTTGTTATGAAGGCCAGCATGCTATTAGCCTTCTTCACTACCTGCTGTACCTGCATGCTTACCTTCATTGACTGGTGAACAAGAACACCCAGATCTCTGTGTACTGCCCCTTTACCTAACTTGACTCCATCTGCCTTCCTGTTCTTGCCACCAAAGTGGATAACCATACATTTATCCACATTAAACTGCATCTGCCATGCATCTGTCCATTCACCTAACCTGTCCAGGTCACCCTGTAATCTCCTAATATCCTCCTCACATTTCACCCTGCCACCCAGCTTTGTATAATCAGCAAATTTGCTAATGTTACTATTAATACCATCTTCTATATCATTAATATATATTGTAAAAAGCTGCGGTCCCAACACTGATCCCTGTGGTACCCCACTGGTCACCGCCTGCCATTCTGAAAGGGAGCCGTTTATCACTACTCTTTGTTTCCTGTCAGCCAACCAATTTTCAATCCAAGTCAGTACTTTGCCCCCAATATCATGCACCCTAATTTTGCTCACTAACCTCCTATGTGGGACTTTATCAAAGGCTTTCTGAAAGTCCAGTTACACTACATCCACTGGATCTCCCTTGTCCATCTTCAGAGTTACATCCTCAAAATATTCCAGAAGATTAGTCAAGCATGATTTCCCCTTCATAAATCCATGCTGACTCTGACCTATCCTGTTACTGCTATCCAGATGTGTCGTAATTCCATCCTTTATAATTGACTCCAGCATCTTTCCCACCACTGATGTCAGACTAACTGATCTATAATTTCCTGCTTTCTCTCTCGCTCTTTACTTAAAAAGTGGTACAACATTAGCCACCCTCCAATCCGCAGGAACTGATCCTGAATCTATTGAACTCTGGAAAATAATCACCAACGCATCCACGATTTCTAGAGCCACCTCCTTCAGTACCCTGGGATGCAGACCATCAGGCCCCGGGGACTTATCAGCCAGGGGATTAACCCTGGTTCGTGAAAATTACAGGAGCAGCACCAGTTATACATAAAAAAATTGAAGAGGCAAACTGCTGGAGCTACAAAAGAGGACAAAAAAACCCATTAACTCCAATTATCAACATCCTGGTGTTACCAATGACCAGAAACTAACATTGCCTAGCTGTATAAGAACGCTGCTTCAAGAGCAGGTCAAATGCAAGACACCTGTAACACATGCCTCATTTCATTCCCGAAAGCCTGTCCACCATCTACCAGGCCCAAAGTGAGGATTGTGAAAGGATACTCGCCAGTTGCCTGAATGGGTACAGATTAGAGTGGTGCTGGAAAAGCACAGCAGGTCAGGCAGCATCCGAGGAGCAGGAAAATCGACATTTCGGGCAAAAGCCCTTCATCAGGAATAGAGGTAGGGTGCCAGCAGTGGAGAGATAAATGAGAGGGGGGTGTGGGTGGGGAGAAAGTAGCACAGAGTACAATAGGTGAGTGGGGGTGGGGATGGAGGTGATAGGTCAGAGAGAAGGGTGGGGGAAGGGTACAATGGGTGAATAGGGGAGGGGATCCAGGTGCCTCCACTGCAGGCACCCTGCCTCTATTCCTGATGAAGGGCTTTTGCCCGAAACATTGATTCTCCTGCTCCTCGGATGCTGCCTGACCTGCTGTGCTTTTCCAGCACCACTCTAATCTAGACTCTGGTTTCCAGCATCTGCAGTCCTTGTTTTTACCGGAATGGGTACAGCTCCAGCATCACTCAAGAAGTTTGATACTATTCAGGACAAAGCGCCCCACTTCATTTGGACTGCATCCACAAACATTCACCCCTGCCACCCACAATGCTCAGTAACAGCAATGTGTACCATTTAGAAGGTGCGCTGAAAAAAAAAGTCACCAATGTTTCTTAGACAGCACCTTCCAAACACATCCATCACCATCTAGAAGGACAAGGGCAGCAGACAAATTGGAAAGCTTACCCCTGCAGGTTCCCCTCAAAACCACTCACCTTCCTGATTTGGAAATAAATCATTCATTCAGAATGCTGAAAGTTGCAAAGGAAACGTATGGGATTTTATGGAGTTTGATTAGATTAGATTACATTACAGCGTGGAAACAGGCCCTTCGGCCCAACAAGTCCACACCGACCCGCCGAAGCGCAACCCACCCATGCCCCTACATTTACCCCTTTACCTAACACTACGGGCAATTTAGCCTGGCCAATTCACCTGACCTGCACATCTTTGGACTGTGGGAGGAAACCGGAGCACCCGGAGGAAACCCACGCAGACACGGGGAGAACGTACAAACTCCACACAGTCAGTCGCCTGAGGCGGGAATTGAACCCGGGTCTCAGGCGCTGTGAGGCAGCAGTGCTAACCACTGTGCCACCGTGCCGCCCAGTTCATAAGGATGAGTCTACGAAGGGAACATAAAAGGAGAAGGCCATTGTTATGGACTAAACTAATCCCTCTCAAACTATTCAGAAGATAGTCTAGACCCTAACCTTACCTTATTTTAAAGGTAAATGTAAGGTAAGGTGTTACCAATTCCTGATGTAACCTAATTGGTCAACCTACCAGATTTAAAGCAAAACACACTTTATTTGTCCACTATAATTAAAATGCAACCAAAGAAAGAAGAAATAATTGTACTGGAAAACTTAATAGAATAATAGATGCAGTAACTATTACTAATATAGCAACATCTCATTAAGTGCTGAAAATGTGTTGCTGGAAAAGCGCAGCAGGTCAGGCAGCATCCAGGGAACAGGAGAATCGACGTTTCGGGCATAAGCCCTTCTTCAGGAATCTCCAGCATCTGCAGACCTCACTTTCTCCTCAACATCTCATTAACACAATCTAGACAAAAAGCAAATTCGGAAAACAAATTGCAATTTTACAATCCAAGAGGAAAGAACATCAAAAGCCAATTCTTAGAGAGAGTGTAGCAGCTGGGAGAGATTCACTGCCTTCCAACCCTGCTGTGACCCCAGAACAACTCCTGAATGCTAAACTAAAGATCATGGTACTGTGGGAGTTTGGTCACACCCATTCAGGCTGCTTCTATTTTTCCAACTTTAAAGAAGCACCCAATGTTTCTCAAGTTGTTTGTCGTCTCAATGGCAGCTCACCACGTGTCTCTGTTTTTCTCCCGAAAAGAAATCAGGCCAACACACCTCTTAAAGACACCACACTTTCCCCTTAATATAAATGAACCATCAATATACAAAGATGGTTTCATTTCTATTAACCATTAGTGTTAGGCTATTCGTACACAATACATGTACATTACATTGACTCTAAGCAGGCAAACATTCACTACTACAGTCAATTCAGTCCGTTTTTTTCCTGCTTCCGAAAGCCTCCATCTTCCACCATCCCAGTCGTGACAACACCTTGGCAACTACGTTCTCTCATCCTGCCACGTGTATAATTTTCAAATTGAATGTCTCCAATAATAAGTTCCATTTAAATACTCTGGAATTTTTGTTCTTAAATTTCTCCAAAAACCTGAAGGGGTTATGATCATAAGGTACAATTGTCTCAGACACATTCTTAGCAATAACAATGTTACAATGTAGTCATCCAAACCAAGCTCAAGGTCTCCTCAATCATGGAATAGTTCTATTGCTGAGAATTCAATTTTCTGGAAATGTACCCATTTGGTCTTTCTATTTTCTCATCGTCTCCTTGCAAGAGTACAGCACTGATACCCACATCACTCACACACTATCCACCTTGAATGGCTTTGCATATTAAGGTGTGGCTAGCACAGCTTTCAGGCTGTCAAGTGCCTTCTGACAGTGCAAACTTCCAACAAAAAACACTCAGTTTGAGGAATCGTAGGACTGCCCTCTTTGTCGATGGTATGAGAAACTCCCTAATAACCTTTGTTTTCCCATCCCATGCAGCCATTTGTCCATGTCCAATGACATGTTCAAATATGTGATCTCTGAACTCTGACTCACCAATTTCTTCTTAATTAATTTCAGTGGTCTTCTCACCTCATGCCCAAAAACTAATTCAAATAGACTGAATTTAGTAGCTTCATTTGATCCATCCCTATTTGCAAAAAGTACAGTTGGAATTTCTTTTTCCCAAGCCTCTGGATAGTTTTGACTATAAGCCCTCGACATGGTCTTTAAAAGTTGATGCCACCATTCTAATGCTCCTTGCAATTCTGGATGGAATGCAGTGGATTTAATTTGTTGAGCTATCCATAATTTCCTCAAATACTCTGAATGTAAAATTTCACCCTTGATTCTGATTGTATCTCTGGAGGTAGTCCATATCTAGTGAAAAACATTGAGTAACCCTTCTACAGTTCTCTTAGATATGATACTGCAAAATAGAATGGCCTCTGGCAATCTAGTGGATACTATAAGACATAGAAACAGAAATTAGGCCATTGAAGTCATTAAGACTGCTCCGCCATTCAATCATGGCTGATACATTTGTCAGCTGAAAATGTGTTGCTGGAAAAGCGCAGCAGGTCAGGCAGCATCCAAGGAACAGGAGAATCGACGTTTCGGGCGTAAGCCCTTCTTCAGGAATGAGGAAAGTGTGTCCAGCAGGCTAAGATAAAAGGTAGGGAGGAGGGACTTGGGGGAGGGGCGTTGGAAATGCGATAGGTGGAAGGAGGTCAAGGTGAGGGTGATAGGCCAGAGTGGGGGTGGGGGGGGGGGGCGGAGAGGTCAGGAAGAAGATTGCAGGTTAGGAAGGCGGTGCTGAGTTCGAGGGATTTGACTGAGACAAGGTGGGGGGAGGGGAAATGAGGAAACTGGAGAAATCTGAGTTCATCCCTTGTGGTTGGAGGGTTCCTAGGCGGAAGATGAGGCGCTCTTCCTCCAACCGTCGTGTTGCTATGGTCTGGCGATGGAGGAGTCCAAGGACCTGCATGTCCTTGGTGGAGTGGGAGGGGGAGTTGAAGTGTTGAGCCATGGGGTGGTTGGGTTGGTTGGGCCGGGTGTCCCAGAGGTGTTCTCTGAAACGTTCCGCAAGTAGGCGGCCTGTCTCCCCAATATAGAGGAGGCCACATCGGGTGCAACGGATGCAATAAGTGATGTGTGTGGAGGTGCAGGTGAATTTGTGGCAGATATGAAAGTATCCCTTGGGGCCTTGGAGGGAAGTAAGAGGGGAGGTGTGGGCGCAAGTTTTGCATTTCTTGCGATTGCAAGGGAAGGTGCCGGGAGTGGAGGTTGGGTTGGTGGGGGGTGTGGACCTGACGAGGGAGTCATGGAGGAGTGGTCTTTTTGGAACGCTGGTAGGGGAGGGGAGGGAAATATATCCCTGGTGGTGGGGTCCGTTTGGACGTGGCGGAAATGACGGCGGATGATACGCTGTATATGGAGGTTGGTGGGGTGGTAGGTGAGGACCAGTGGGGTTCTGTCCTGGTGACGGTTAGAGGGGCGGGGCTCAAGGGCGGAGGAGCGGGAAGTGGAGGAGATGTGGTGGAGGGCATCGTCGACCACGTCTGGGGGGAAATTGCGGTCTTTGAAGAAGGAGGCCATCTGGGTTGTTCGGTATTGGAACTGGTCCTCCTGGGAGCAGATGCGGTGGAGGCAAAGGAATTGGGAATATGGGATGGCGATTTTACAGGGGGCAGGGTAGGAGGAGGTGTAGTCTAGGTAGCTGTGGGAGTCGGTCGGTTTATAGTAAATGTCCGTGTTGATTCGGTCGCCCGAGATAGAAATGGAGAGGTCTAGGAAGGGGAGGGAGGAGTCTGAGACGGTCCAGGTAAATTTGAGGTCATGGTGGAAGGTGTTGGTAAAGTGGATGAACTGTTCAACCTCCTCGTGGGAGCACGAGGCAGCGCCGATACAGTCATCGATGTAGCGGAGGAAAAGGTGGGGGGTGGTGCCAGTGTAGCTGCGGAAAATGGACTGTTCCACATATCCTACAAAGAGGCAGGCATAGCTGGGGCCCATGCGGGTGCCCATGGCTACTCCTTTGGTTTGGAGGAAGTGGGAGGATTGGAAAGAGAGGTTGTTCAGAGTTAGGACCAGTTCAGTCAGTCGAAGGAGGGTGTCAGTGGAAGGGTACTGGTTGGTACGGCGGGAAAGGAAAAAGCGGAGGGCTTTGAGGAGTCCTTCGTGATGGGGGATGGAGGTGTACAGGGACTGGCTGTCCATGGTGAAGATAAGGCGTTGGGGACCGGGAAAGCGAAAATCATGGAGGAGGTGGAGGGCGTGGGTGGTGTCCCGAACGTAGGTGGGGAGATCTTGGACTAAGGGGGACAGGACCGTGTTGAGGTATGCAGAGATGAGTTCGGTGGGGCAGGAGCAGGCTGAGATAATGGGTCGGCCGGGGCAGTCAGGTTTGTGGATTTTGGGCAGGAGGTAGAAACGGGCGGTGCGGGGTTGTGGGACTATGAGGTTGGAGGCGGTGGATGGGAGATCCCCTGAGGTGATGAGGTTCTGGATGGTCTGGGAGATGATGGTTTGGTGGTGGGGGGTGGGGTCATGGTCAAGGGGGCAGTAGGAGGAGGTGTCCGCAAGCTGGCGTTTAGCCTCAGCGGTGTAAAGGTCGGTGAGCCAAACTACTACCGCGCCTCCCTTGTCTGCCGGTTTGATAGTGAGGTTGGAACGGAGGGAGTGGAGGGCTGCACGTTCCGAGGGTGAGAGGTTGGAGTGGGTGAGAGGGGTGGAGAGGTTGAGGCGGTTAATGTCGCGGCGGCAGTTGGCTATGAAGAGATCGAGGGCGGGTAAGAGGCCAGCACGGGGTGTCCAGGTGGATGGGGTGTGTTGGAGGTGGGAGAAGGGGTCATCAGAGGGTGGGCGAGAATCCTGGTTGAAGAAGTAGGCGCGGAGGCGAAGGCAGCGGAAGAATTGTTCAATGTCACGCCGCGTGTTGAACTTGTTGATCCGAGAGCGTAGGGGAATGAAGGTGAGGCCTCTGCTGAGGATTGATTTTTCATCTGATAAGTTTCTCAGTCTAACTATTATTGATTCCCATTTTTTGTTTCAGGTAGGGGTCTTACGCAATCAATTAAGACCCTGGTAAATGGTTCCTCAAATGCGGAAATAAGTATTAAGGTTTCTGGTTTTATCACTGCCTAAGGTTTTCCAGTTGCCTGACATGTATGAAATGTATATCCGGCAAAATTCAACCACGTCCTTATGCAGTCCAGGCCAATAAAACTGTTTTTGTATGTTGGCTTGAGTTTTCCTTAACTCCCAAAATGAGTCAGAATACAGAATGTTGGGAAGTTAGTGTGTGTAAAATTGTAAAATGGGGAAAGCATTACCTGGTCCCTTTAATAGATGGTGTTTTTTTCCTGTGCTTAGTGTTAAAATGAATGTCATAAGAAATAGGAGCAGGAATAGGGTATCTGGCCCTTCCAGCCTGCTCTGCTATTCAATAAGGTCATGGCTGATCTTTTCATGGCCTCAGCTTCACTTACCTGCCCTTTTACTATAACCTTTAATTACTTTACAGTACAAAAAATTATCTGTCTGAGCTTTAGAAGCATTTACGGAGGAAGCTCAACTACTTCACTGGGCAGGGAATACCAGAGATTCACACTGCTCTGGGTGATGGAGTTCCTTCTCAATTCAGTCTGAAATCTGCTCCCCCTAATTTTGAGCCTATGCTTCTAAATTATCGATTCACTTCATAATTTTATATATTTCTATAAGATCCCCCCAACCCCCCCCCCCATTCTTCTAAATTGAATACAATCCCAGCCTACTCAGTCTCTCCTCAGAAGCCACCCTCCTCAATTCTAGAACCCACCTAGTGATCCTTCTCTGGCAGCAGCCTGGGTTTGCTAGTATTCAGGGCGTTCGAATTGAAGCATTTGTTTTGAAAGGCCAGGCAGCAGTTTTATCAAGACAATAGGTTTTAAATTTAGCCAGTCAATTTAAATCAGGCCCATAGCTACCAAAAAAGTTATTAAATTTAAATCTGATAGTTTTGTCAACATAGGACCAATCTGATTATAAACGTACTGATAGGTCATCATGGGTATAAAAGAAAAGGGGAAGTTGAACAATTGGCAGAGCTAACTGCCATCCTGCCTGAGTTAGCAGCTCTCAGCTCTCTCTCTCTGTCTCTCTCAAGAGGGAGAGATAGAGAGAAATTGGCTCTTACATTCATCTATGTATTAAGGAAAGTATCATCTTAATAATAACAGTACCAACATCAAAGAAATGACGGGAGAAGGCGCTCCCGATAGAAGAATCTGAGGAGGCATTCCTGGAGGAGGATCTGACGGAAGAAGGCACAGAACATTCTGGAAGATGTAACCTAGCTGTAATTTTTGAGAGACTAAATTCTATTTGATTTTGTGTAAGTGAGACTTGTATGGAGCAGTATACCATGAGAACCTGGCTGTATTTGGAAATAGTTAGTAGTTAGAAAGGATTCATTCTGTTTGTTAATAGTTCAGTTTATTTGTTCACTGTTAAGAGTTAGATAAATAACTTGTTACGTGTTGATGTTAAAGTGAGTGTAAGAAATTTGTCTTATTTTACTACTAGAAGTTGCTGAAAGAAAAATGGATTGCATTCCTTCTCGCACTTCTTTTAACAGATTATAGGATGAGACGATCCCCTTTGGGGCAGCGGGGAGGGGGTGGTGGGATCAACCTCCCCTTTAAAACAACAACGATGAATCAGAATACAGAAAGGAGATAGAGGGCTTGGCGATGTGGTGCAATGATAACAGCCTCTCTCTCGATGTCAGCAAAACTAAAGAACTTCAGAAAGAAAGGAGGAGAACATGCCCTCATCTACATCGACGGAATGCAGGTTGAAAGGGTGGAGAGCGCCAAGTTCCCAGGAGTGCTGATGACCGACAACCTACCCTGAACGTCCCACGTAGATGAGACAGTCAATAAGGCACAACAATGCCTCTACTTCCTCAGGCGGCTCAGGGAATTTGGCATGTCCACGAGGACCCTCCACAACCTTTTCAGATGCACAATAGAAAGTGTACTGTCCAGCTGCATACCAGCCTGGGTATGACAACTGCTCTGCCCAGGAACGTAAGAAACTACAGAAGATTGTGAGCGGAGCCCAGACCATCATGGAAACCAAACTTCCTTCTGTGGACACCATTTATACATTGCCACAGAAAGACTGCCAATATCATCAAAGTCCCATCCCAGTAATGCTCTCCTACAACCTCTTCCATCTGGCAGAAGATGCAGAAGCTTAAACACACGCACCAGCAGGTTCAAGAACAGCTTCTTCCCTGCCGTCTTTTGACCGATGAATGGACTCTCTGACAAATGAACTTCAACTTCCTTACCTTTATTCTTTGTATTTTTTCCTGCTTTAACATTAGGCTTTGTGACCTTCTAACCAAATAGTCGGGAAAAATCTCTTCCTGTAATATGATTTCCTGTGATACCTCAGTTGCTTGATTTTCCACTAGCTTTTCAACCACAGTAGGCCTCACTCTCACCTGTGATCCAGCTATATCATTACCAAGGATCAGTTGTAATCCTGGAACCGAGAATTTCTCTATTACTTCTACTACCACTTCACCACTTTTCACCAGACTCTCCAACCTCACTTTATATGATGGAACGCTGCTCTTCTTACCATGAATTCCACATATTACCACCTTTTCTGGCATTGCTCCTTTTGAATTACATATCTTCTCATCTCTCACCATTAAAGATTGACTTGCTCCCATATCTCTCAAAATGTTGATTTCTTTACCCTCCTCCTGACATACATTGGTAAACCTTACCCTCGCAAGTAAATTGTTTAAAGACATCTGGCAGTTCCTTCTCAACTAACCCCTGACCAGGTTGTACATTCTAGTGCAGCTTTTTAGCTTCTACTGAGCTTTTCTTTATAATTTCAATAAAACTCACTGGCCTATCCTGTTTTCTCACATCTGTCGTTTTTGACTTCCTCATTACTCCCCACACACCTCCTCTGATAATGATGCAAATACCTCACTAGCTCTACCTAGTAACTTTGGTTGGATCAACAATACCCACATGGTCACTGACCATTTCATTTGTTTAGACCCTTTCTCAAATGAAATGAAAAAGGCTTCGAAATCTTTCTCGTCAACTAAGGCAATGTTTGGACATATTTAAACAGATCCTTACCAGGCCTTTGGCTATGATGGGTTTGTTTGTCATCACTGTTCTTCTCACTAAGTCTACCTTTTACCTTCACCTCTGCCCTTTTAACTCAACTTTCTTCTTTAATTACCAATGTCTGAAGTTCAAACATTCTCTCTTTCTACTTTTCTTCTCTCTCTCTTTCTCCCTTTCTTCTGCTAAGGCTATCCTTTCCTTTTCAATTTCCTCTGCGAGAGCTATTGTCTCTCTCTGCTTTTCCTCCGCTTTCAATCATAATTCAAACTTCCTTCTCATGTTCAAGCGGCTTCATTTTCAATTGAAATGTAGTGTTTTCCGAAGATTCCATTGGCATTCCAGGCAACTGCAAATTCTACATGACTGCCACAGCACTTTCCCTTTTCTCACAGGTACAGGCAACTCCACGTTCAGTTTGTTTGCCAATTTTTAAAGTTTTATCTTGCTCACTTTCTCTAAAGCTTCCGAAGTGACTTCTTCCACCCCCCAGGAATCTTTTAGTGACTGAAAGAGCCATTATTACACAAGGGACACCCAGATTAAACCAACCCAATTCAACACCTGAAATAAAAGACACCAACATTTACCACTCGCTACCTTTGAGTCCAATAATCTTGAACCCAACTTGGAATCAGAAATTTTGATCCCATCAAGAGCCCTCAATTCGTTATGGACCAGTCAAAACGCCCTCAAACTATTCAGAAGACAGTCAAGATCATAACTTTTTCATATTTTAAAGGTAAAGATAAGGTGTTGCATTCCAAATGCAATTTGATTGGTCAAACTACCGGATTTAAAGCAAAACACACTTTATTCATCCACTATAATTGAAATACAACAAAAGAAAGAAGGAATAACTTAACTCAATTGGAAAATTTAACAGAACAATTGCTAGAGTAACTGTTACTAATTAATTGGTCCAACAAAGCAACATCCTATAAACACACCCTTGGCAAAAGGAAAATTCAGAAATCAGATTGACTCATATGTAGTTCTCCAGTTCAGGATGAAAGAACATCAAAAGACCATTCTGAGAGAGACTGTAGCAACTGATTCACTCCTTCCAACCCGACAGCAACCCTAGCAACATCTTCTCAAAGCTAAATTAAAGATCCTGGTACTGTGGAAGTTTGGCCACACTCATTCAGGCTGCTTCTATTGTTCAAATGTAAAAGAAACAGCCAAGATTAGATTTTTTTAAAGTTCTTTATCTTCTTACACAGTGCTTGCCACCTGTCCCCAATCCCTGTCAAAAAGAAACCAAGACAAAACATACCACTTAAAGCCACAGTATCATCACACCATCGAATTGTAACTGACTACAAATGGCTGGAGATAAACAGTGTTTACACCACTGTTTTTTCTTCAAATGAAACATCCAAGCTTATAACTATTGTAAGGAATACAGGGGCTACTCAAAGTCTTTTGCTGGAGAAGGAAACAGTTCTTCCTCCAGAGGGTTCAATGAAAGCCAATGTAAATGGGATTCTTGGAGATTATATCTCATTTCCATTATACAATGTCCATTTAGACTAGTAGTAGTCACAGTAGTTAAGAAATTACCATGGACTGAGTTGATTTACTCCTGGGGAATGATTTAATGGGACTGAAGGATGCAGTTTCACTGATAATTATGGAAAATCGAGTTGTGGCTGAAGAGATGGTACAATTAGAACATCAGGTTCCAGATAAATTTTCATTGTGTATAGTGACGAGAGCAACAGCTAAACAAGTTCATCACCAAAAGGTCACATTAATATGCTAAAAAATATTAAGTAGCCTAAACTCTATTTAAGAATTAGGATAATTAAAAATAAAAGTTTGATTTCCTGAGGAGCATTGAGATACAGAGCAAATCCGTAACTCGTGGAAAGTGGCAACACAAGTGGAGAACGTGATAAAGCAGGCGTACAGCATGCTTGCCTTAATCAATCAGGCCATTGAGTATAGAAGTTGGAAATAATGTTGCAGCTGTATTCAACTTTAGTTTGGTCACATTTTAAGTATTGTACACAGTTGTGACAACAGGACGAGTGCGGAGACTTTGGACAGAATGCAAAAGATGTTTACCAGGATGTTGCCTGGATTGAAGTGTATCAGCTACAAGGAGAGTTTGGACAAACTTGGATTTTTTTCACCAGACCATCAGATGGATATTAGCAGACTCTCAAAACAATGATTAAAACATATTTTCCTAAGTATCCACAGCATTGGAACAAAAGGATTAGTTTTATTTTTAAATTATTTGATACACAGGATTCACCAAATAAATCTACTGGCTTTAATCCATTTGAAATGATCTATAGCAATGATATTAGAGTTCCATTAAAATTTACTGTTGGAATATTGCGTGGAATTCTGGTCTCCTTCCTATTGGAAAGATGTTGTGAAACTTGAAAGGGTTCAGAAAAGATTTACAAGGATGTTGCCAGGGTTGGAGGATCTGAGCTATAGGGAGAGGCTAAACAGGCTGGAGCTGTTTTCCCCTGAAGTGTCGGAGGCTGAGGGGTGACCTTATAGAGGTTTACAAAATGATGAGGGGCATGGATAGGGTAAATAGGCAAAGCCTTTTCCCTGGGGTCGGGGAGTCCAGAACTAGAGGGCATAGGTTCAGGGTGAGAGGGGAAGGATATAAAAGAGACCTAGGGGGCAACCTTTCACACAGAGGGTGGTACGTGTATGGAATGAGCTGCCAGAGGAAGTGGTGGAGGCTGGTACAATTGCGACATTTAAGAGGCATTTGGATGGGTATATGAATAGGAAGGGTTTGGAGGGATATGGGCCGGGTGCTGGCAGCTGGGACTAGATTGGGTTGGGATATCTGGTCTGCATTGACGGGTTGGGCCGTAGGGTCTGTTTCCATGCTGTACACCTCTATGACTAGGGAGAAGTCCTTGAAACAAATAATTAAATCCTTAGTGTTGGATTACATGTCCATGTTTCTAGAAAGAATCACTGGAGCATGTAGGGTAGCACAAGACCAATTGAAAATTTCACAAATAAGAGAATGTGCAGACAAATATTCAACAGCAGGACCTTGATCAGCTGGGAAAGTGGGCCGAGAAATGGCAATGGAGTTTGATGTAGATAAGTGTGAGGTCTTGCATTTTGGAAGTCAAATTAAGGTAGGAGTTTCATAGTGAATGGTTGGGTCTTAAGGTGTGCCGTGGAACAGAGAGACCTTAGAGTCCAGGTGCATGGTTGTCTGAAAGTGGAGTCACATGTAGACAGGGCAGTGAAGAAGGCTTTTGGCACAATGATCATCATCAGTCAGGGCACTGAGTATAGAGGTTGGGAAGCTATGTTGCAGTTGTACAGGACACAAGTGAGGCTGCACTTGGAGTATTATGTTCAGTTTTGGTCACCTTGCTATAGGAAGGATGTTATTAAACTGGGAAGAATGCTGAAGAAATTTAGAACGGTGTTGCTAGGACTCAAAGATCTGAGTTACAGGGATATATTGGACAGGCTAGGACCTTTTCCTTTTGAGGGTAGTTGACTGAGAGGGGATCTTATAGAAGTGTATAAGATTATGAGAGGCATAGAAAGAGTGAATGCACCCGCTCTTTTTTGCCATGGTTGGGACTGGAGGGCATCAGTTTAAACTTAGAGGGAAAAGAATAATCGAGAACCTGAGGGGAAACTTTTTTACACAGAAGGTGGTATGTATATGGAAACTGCTGCCAGCGCAAGTAGTTAAGGCGGGTATGTTAACAGCATTTATAAAGCATTTGGACAAATACTCGAATAGGAAAGGCTTCTAAGGATATGGATCAAGTGTAAGGAAATGGGGTTAGCGTAGATGGACATTTTGGTCAGCATGGACCAGTTTGGGTCGAAAGGCCTGTCTCTGCGCTGTAGGGCTCTGTGACTGTATAAGAGTATGAAGTATTGGTATTATTGCCTTTGCGAGGTGAACATCTGAAGTAAAGTGCAGTGATCCATACTGTTATGACACAGGGAGAACAAGTCAGACCAAATCAGACTCGCTAACATCGGATTCACAATACAGCAGAATTTAAGCATTCGATGACCCTCAAAATTGCCCTCTTATCCCTAACCAGACTTTAAAAATAACAGATACCAGAACCAAATGTCTAGCTTAAACCAAAATTAACAATTTACTATTAATACTGTAACTTTAGGCAAACCTAAACAACAAGATAATCTAATTAATGTCTGTGATTTAAACCCAAACTTCTTTAGTCATAACAATTACTTTCACACACAGACTGTCAGTTAAGGGATAAGTTAAAAAGAAAATAGAGGTTGTAATTTGCTAGTTTAATAACTACCTCAATGATGGGTACCATCAAAGAATCTTTGAACAATTCATAATATTATTGCCATACTGGTTGAATTCCAAAGCCACCAGTCAACATAAACAGCTTCCACCAGCTCCAAGCAATATTCACTTGTTTCTTATAAACTGGGATTCTTTTCTCAGAAAATTCACAGTTCATGTTGTTACATCTGGCTTTTCAACCCTATGAGAGTCATTCTGCCTCAAAACCATGCTTTGTATGTTGCCTGTATTGAAAACATCAGGCACAATCTGTATCTGTCCCATTCCTTCCAACCGGTGCCTAGGAACTGAGTGCAGTCCAGGTATAATGCAGACAAAAATCTGCCTTTGATTTTGGGGAAACACCAATCCAAAATTCACAATGAGTGTTACCAAGGAATATATATCATATTGAGACTCACCTGAAGTTGTAGCAAAAACCAGGCAGTACAAGTATGCAACAGCTTTTGTGTTGTACATTGTATTTCTCCTTTTTAAAATTGGATTGGAAACCAGACTTGGAAGCAGCAAAATGAAATACGAATTAAAATGGTTGAAGTTAGAACGTCAGAGGTTTTTCAGCTGTCTCCGGGTAAAGGCAAACCTAATTCAAAAGGCGAATCAACCATCCACTGCACAATAGTGAAGGAAGTGTCAGAGCAAGTTGAAGTGCATGTTGCTTACACCTTCCAATAGTGACCTTTGTAACTGTAGTTAAGTACAGTAAATTAGACCAAGCCCATACATTCCCTGAGAATATAGCATCCCCCAACTAATCTCAGTGAGAAAAAAGAACAAACCTTGTAAAGTGAAAGTCTTCGGTTTTTCAGCCAATGGTTATGTTTTCTTTCTTGTTCACTTGTGGGAACATGGGCCCTTTCTTTAGCTGCCCTTGGACATGTAGTGTGCTGGGTCTTTTCAGAGGGCAGGTGACAGTCATCCATATTGCTGTCCTTCTGGACAGCAGATTTCCTTCCCTCAAGGGCATCAGATGCACTTTTCCTGACAACCAGTAATGGTTTTATGGTTATCAGTAGATTCTTAATTCCAGATTTTTTTTTTTGTTTTTATTCATGGCAGGATTTGAACCCAGCTCCCCAGAACATTATTCTGGATTAGTGGTGCTGGAAGAGCACAGCAGTTCAGGCAGCATCCGAGGAGCAGTAAAATCCTGATGAAGGGCTTTTGCCCGAAACGTCAATTTCGCTGCTCCTCTGATGCTGCCTGAACTGCTGTGCTCTTCCAGCACCACTAATCCAAAATCTGGTTTCCAGCATCTGCAGTCATTGTTTTCCCCAGAACATTAGCTGAGCTTTGGATTGAATAGTCCAGTGATAGTACCACTAGGCCATCACTTCCTCTTTGTTATTACCTTTTAAAAAAACATGTTTCTGGGACGTGGTGTCAAATATTAAGTTAAAATATTATTATTCTAGATTTTTATTGAAAACATATGTCACCCTCTATCGCAGGATTGGAACACAAGCCCATGGAACATTAACTTGGGGCCTCTGTATTATTTATCCAGTGATATGAATAGCATACAACTGCTTCACATGTGTCATGTGTCTTGAGGAAAGAATTATACTAAAATTGACAATCACAAGACATTGTCTTCCTTTACAGTATCCTAGCATCTTTGAGAATTTCAAATGATCATTATGTTTATATACCACTCTGAGATAGCAGGGGTAGACCATTCTGCCCTTTAAATCTGGTCAGTAGTTCTAGATTGTGGCTGAGAATCTATTTGAACCGTTTCTGACAGTCCTGTTTATTTTTTTACTTCTCTTCTTCTTTTCTGGCTCTCAGAGGAGTCGTGACACTACCTTTTTCTACTTTTTTATTTTTCTTTTTACCCCACACTACCGCCTAAATGCGGTAGTGCTTATTTTTCCCCAGCACCCATGGTGTGCGTGTGCAGGTGTGAGACACAGTGAGAGACACAAGGTTCTCGAATCTTTATTCAGTTTCCCCACCAGGAAGATAGGAAAACACTCTAGTGGCCAGTGACAAGCACTGCCCTTCACAAAAGGGCAGTGCTGTGTGATCAAACAGTGAAGGGGAGGGCAAGGATTAAATCAAAATAGAGTTGGAGGGGGAAATAATGCACTCCACTCCCTGCAGCGCCCACCTCTCCCTGAACAACTCCAGGGTGTTGGTCGACACCGCGTGCTCCTTCTCCAAGGACACCCGGGCTCTAATGTAGCCGCGGAAGAGGGGCAGGCAGTCGGCCCTAACGACCCCCTCCACGGCCCGCTGCCTGGACCTGTTGATGGCCAGTTTGGCCAGGCCCAGGAGCAGACCCACGAGGAGGTCTTCAGACCTGCCCTCCCTCCTCCGTACCAGGTGCCCAAAGATCAGGAGCGTGGGACTGAAGTGCAACCAAAAGCAGAGAAGGTTTTTAAGAAAATCAAAAAGGGAGTGCAAACACCCACACCCAATATACACGTGGTCCATGGACTCCACAGCACCACAGACCAATCCTTTTGTTAGCCAGGGTTATTTGATTGGATCAGATTAATAGCACCAATCAGAGAACTTATATTCTGTGAGGTTTAGCTTGCTGATCTCATTACAATCACTTCACCTCCCCACCTCCTGTGTCCATAGCTCAGTCCCTTTTCTAGCACCTGGTCCAGTTTGTCAGCCTCCGCTTCAGATACAGGTGGTGTGTAACATGTGGGAGGTCGTCTCTTATGCCAGGACTGCACAGTAGAACTTCACTCTCTACTTGCAGCAGCAAAGGTGTCGAGGTCGCTACAATCGTCATGTTCATCTCTGATTCTGAGAACCCACCAAAATTTGATAGAGAGGATGAATCTTCTGGTTCAGGCAGCATTTCCAATTGTTCTGAGGTGCAGGACAAGGTTTGCTCCCATACCATTTGTGATTTAGCTACTTTCATGTAGTCCACACGCTTGTTCAGGACTATTGCACCTACCTGGACTTTATACATCACTGGGCCCGACCTCATACCTACCATGCCTCTTACCCATATGGGACTATTTGTGTGATTCTTACACCAAACTTCGTCCCCTGTATCAAACTGAGTCTCTCGCTTGGCAGAGTCTCATGTCCTGCATTGGAATTCCTGATGCTGTTTCACCAGGTGTGGAAGATCTGAAAAAGCAAAGACTGATTAGGGATAGTCCACATTGATTTGTGCATGGGACTTCATGCCTCACAAACTGCGATTGAATCTTTTTGAAGAAGTAACAAAGGTGGATGTGATCCATATGGACTTCAGTAAGGCGTTTGATAAGGTTCCTCATAGGCAACTGGTGAGCAAAGTTAGACCTCATGGAATACAGGGAGAAGTACCATTTGCATACAGAACTGGCTCAAAGGTAGAAGACAGAGGGTGGTGGTGGAGGGTTGTTTTTCAGACTGGAGGCCTCTGACCAGTGGAGTGCCACAAGGATCGGCGCTGGGTCTACTACGTTTCGTCATTTATATAAATGACTTGGATGTCAACATAGGAGATATAGTTAGTGAATTTGCAGATGATACCAAAATTGAACAGCTGAAGAGGGTTACCGCAGATTACAACAGGATCTGGACCAGATGGGCCAATGGGCTGAGGAGTGGCAGATGGAGTTTAATTCAGATAAATGCGAGGTGCTGCATTTTGGGAAAGCAAATCAGAGCAGGACTTATACACTTAATGGTAAGATCCTAGGGTGTGTTGCTGAACAAAGAGACCTTGAAATGCAGGTTCATAGTTCCTTGAAAGTAAGAGTCGCAGGTACATAGGATAGTGAAGAAGGCATTGGTACGTTTTCCTTTATTGGTCAGAGCATTGAGTATAGGAATTGGGAGGTCATGTTGCAGCTGTACAGGACATTGGTTAGGCCACTTTTGGAATATTGTGTGCATTTCTGGTCTCTTTCCTATTGGAAGGATGTTGTGAAACTTGAAAGGGCTCAGAAAAGATTTACAAGGATGTTGGCAGGGTTGGAGGATTTGAGCTGTTGGGAGAAGCTGAATAAGCTGGGGCTGTTTTCTCTGGAGCATCAGAGCTTATAGCTGTTTATAAAATCATGAGGTGCATTGATAGAATAAATAGACAAAGTCTTTTCGCGGCACGGTGGTACAGTGGTTAGCACTGCTGCCTCACAGTGCCAGAGACCCGGGTTCAATTCCCGCCTCAGGCGACTGACTGTGTGGAGTTTGCACATTCTCCCCGTGTCTGCGTGGGTTTCCTCCGGGTGCTCCAGTTTCCTCCCACAGTCCAAAGATGTGCAGGTTAGGTGAATTGGCCATGCAAAATTGCCCGTAGTGTTAGGTAAGGGGTAAATGTAGGGGTGGGTTGCGCTTCGGCGGGTCGGTGTGGACTTGTTGGGCCGAAGGGCCTGTTTCCACACTGTAATGTAATCTAATTTTTAAAATTTTTTCCCTGGGGTGGGGGATTCCAGAGCTCGAGAGTGAGAAGAGAAAGATATAAAAGGGACCTAAGTGGCAAGTTTTTCAGGCAGAGTGTGATGCATGTATGGAATGAGCTGCCAGAGGAAGTGATGGAGGCTGGTACAATTGCAGCATTTAAGAGGCACCTGGATAGGTATATGAATAGGAAGGTTTAGAGGGATATGGTCCAAGTGCTGGCAAATGGGACTAGATTAGGTTAGGATATCTGGTCAGCATGGTTGAGTGGGACCAAAGGGTGAGTTTCTGTGCTGTCCTTTTCTATGACTCTATGTCCAGACAAACTGGTGGGAGTCTTCTACCTATTAGCCCCTCTGCCAGTGCTATCCCTGTAGTTGCATATGGGGGTAATCATGTAATCAAATATGAATTGTGACAACTTGGTATCTAGCCAGGCTATAGGCTATTTCTTCAAGCCAGCCTTCAAAGGTTGCACTGCCCTTTAAGTAAACCAAGTAGACAGTTGCATACTGTGATTTTCGCAGATTTTTGTCCATAATGGTGTGATTGCCAATTTCTTCTTTTTCTATTGGGATGTATTTACGTTCTGCATTAGCCGGAGTCCTGGATGCATACACTATTGGGTGTTCCTCTCCATTGGACCACCTATGAGCTAATATTAGAGTGGTGCTGGAAATGCACAGCAGGTCAGGCAGCATCGGAGGAGCAGGAAAATCGACATCTCGGGCAGGTGCCCTTTCTGATGAAGGGCTCCTGCCTGAAATGTCGATTTTCCTACTCCTCTGATGCTGCCTGACCTGCTGTGCATTTCCAGCATCGCTCTAATCTTGATTCTAATCTCCAGCATCTACAGTCCTCACTTTCACCCATGAGCTAATACTAACCCGATGCAGTACAGCAAGGCATTGCATGTCAATACCAGATCTTTCTTGGGATCAAAGTGTGTTCACTCCTTAGATGATGACATCTATTTCTTTACTTCATTGAAAACCCGTGCTTGTCAATGGGAACGTTTCTAAGGCTGGTGCTTTTTGAGAAATGGAAGGAAAGGCGTCAGTATGGATGCCAGGTTATGTAGGTACTATTCTTTAAGGAAGGCAAACCAAACCATTGAGCTTCAAAATCAGTATGACTGGTGCTGCCCATTCTGCACATTGGACTGGTTTGATGATTCCTTCGCTTTCCTCTTTTCCCATTTACTTGGTTTGTACTTAACTCCGGCGAAGAGCTTGGTCACGGCGACAGCATCGACAGTGGCAACTGAGCCCAGTGCAGACTCGAGTGGGCCCAACATGGACTTGTGGGAGAAAATTCCAATAAAATGGCAGCAGAGAAGTTGGCGGGTGAGGCAAGCACAGATCCTGATTATGGCATCGGTGGCTGCTACACTGGTAAAGCCCACTGGCAAAACATGGCACCTGATGATCAGCGATTTAAATGTTAGTTGGCCTTTGGCGCTGACGGTGTCAAAACAGGGGAATGGTCATCAGGGCCACATTTGCAGAGAAGGAGGCATCTGCAGTGCGTCAGAATCAGAGATGTCGGGCTTCAGCTGCAGCAATGCGGTAGACCTGAATTGGTACTCCTGAAATCGACTGTGATGCGGGGGCATTGCTGGATCCAGAGCCAGTTGTAGAGACCCCTTCAATGTCAAATGGAGCATAAGAAGGGAGGATGATGAACTCTGTTTTTACTTATATTTAAGTCTTATATTTTAATTTCAGTCTTTTGTCTTAATCTCTGCTGTTAACCAAAATGGCACCAGAGCATTGTAACATGTTACACTTTTCATTGTATTTATTCGTTAAATACAACCAATAATAAATCATTCAACTCAAGCTCCAGTTCTCACATCTTTTGTGATAGATTCTATCACTTTCCCTACGACTGACATTAGGTAATCAATGGGTAATAAACGTACTCATTGTCTCTATCCTTCCTTTCTTAAATAATGGGGTTTGTTTTGCAAAAGCTGAAAATGTGTTGCTGGAAAAGCGCAGCAGGTCAGGCAGCATCCAGGGAGCAGGAGAATCGACGTTTCGGGTTTCGGAATATCCTGACTTGGATTTATTTATATAATCATGAGTAGCAGATGTTTGATTCAAATAAGTTTAGCACCACAGAGAGGCCAATATAGAATTAGCCATCATTACTCCTGAGGAAGATCTGACCTAGTTGATGTGGGGAAATAACATGGGCATGGTATAATCCATTTTCCTGAAGTTTTTATGGATCTTGATACAAATATAATTTGCATTCTGAATGGAAACCCCTTCATGGCCTCACCTTTTCCTGTGCCTTTTATTTCCTCCAGCCATCCAATCCTCTGAGAGCCCTGATGTCCTACAATTCTTGTCCAACTCCTTTCTTTAATCTTCTGCATGTCTATGATGGAGATGTCTCTGCAATGGTGGTCAATAGGTAATTTCAGAATCTGAGTGCAATGATGACAAAGCATCGGCAATATATTTGCATGTCAGATATGGAGAAGAACTTGGTAATGGTGGTGTTGCTATGAGGTTGCACTTCAGGCTATTTTTATGGTTCCAACCAGTGGAGAGGTTTCCCCCTGATATCCATTAATCCAGTTTTGCTCAGGCTCCTTAATGCCATAATCAGTCAAATGCTGCCTTGATGTCAATGGCTATCACTCTCGCCTTACCCGTAAAATTTTCGGTTCCCTTGTCCATTTTTGGTCCAAAGCCTGTAAAAATGCCAGGAGCTGAATGGTCCTGGCAGAATCCAAACTGAGTACCTGTGGGCAGGTTATTCCATTGAAAGTGGTACCTGATACCACTGATGGTGAGCCCTTGCGTTTGAGGTTTGGTTTGTCCTTTCCTCATGGATTCAGTCATACCTGAGCAATTTTCCTCATTGGCAGGTTGACAACTTTTGTAGGTGCACTGGAACAGCTTGGCCAGCTGAGTAGCCAGTTCTGGAGCGCAAGTATTCAGTGCTTATTGCTAAGGGCTTATAGCACTCCAGCTGTTCCTTGATAGTATGTGGAGTGAAGTAAGTTGGCTGAAGATTGGTATCTGTGCTGCTGGGGACCTTAAGAGGAGATTTACAATAAGATACTGTCCCAGGCCCAACCGTCTACAGTTGCTTCATCAATGACCTTTCTTCTGTCATCAGGTCAGAAGTGGGGATGTACACTGATGATTACGCAATGTGTAGTACCTTTTGCGACTCCTCAGATATTGAAGCACTCCAGGACCAAATGGAAAAGATTTGGACACGATTCAGGCTTGTGCTGATAAATGGTATGTAATATATTTTGAATGCACCATTTAAGCTCAGGATATGATACTTGTATGATGAGTTCCTATATGATCTCAGTGTTATGTCTTCTGTTGTCAAAGCTGAATATGCTGTTGTTTCTTCCATTGACTTAATCAATGCCAGTTGGTATTTCCAGTCTCATTCCCTTTTTAAGGCTCAGGAATAATTTGATACAGTTCAGTAGCTTGATAGGCCACTTCAGTCAACACTTTGCTGTGGATTTGGACAGCAGATTTCCTTCCTTAACAGCATTAGTGATCTTGGTGGGTTTTTACAAAATTGACAGTGAGTTTATGGTCATCATTAATTTTAATTATAGATTTTCTTCTTTTAACTGAATGCAAGTGCTATCATCTGCTGTGATGGTCTTAGAACATAAATCCTGGGAATTACCTGGGTCTCTGGATTAATAGCCCAACAACAATACTACTTCACTACCACCTCCCCTCCAGTGTTATTACTTGTAATCATTAGAAAGTGCAAATGTTACTTTAGTTTAATATCAATCGACTGGGGTTTGTGATTATTAAGGTGAGTTTGCTGTCCCTGAACCAGATTCTGTCCTAATGAGGGTCCAGTGCCATCTTGGAGCTGTGGAACATTGTACCTGGCAATGGCTTTTCCACCACTTTTGAAGAAATCTGTGAAGAAACGTGTGTAATACAGTTTGCATCAGATCCAACAAGTTACAGAAGAGGCTGAAAATATGAAATTTCCTAACTATTCCGTGTGAACATATAAATAATTTATTATTATTGCACTCCTTGTGAATTTATTTCAGTCAAAGTCCACTTTGTTTATGTTGCTGAAACTTGAGAAATGACAATGGTAAATATTGGTGCATCTTCAAGTTTCAGTTCAAAGCCATAAAGATTATACATTCTACGTCAATAATTTTTTTTATCAGGAGAACATTGATCTCTCTCTCATCTCAATGACTGCAATTATCTCATCTCCAATCACATCTCTGTATAAAATAGAGGTGTGATGTTTAAGTACATGAGATACAAAGAGGAAGAGGCCATATGGGACCATAAATTTGCTCTACTGTTAGCGTTGAGTTTTAGTCTCAAATCCATTTTCCTTACTAGCCCCTTTATTTCCTTCAAGCCCAAAAATGTATTCATCTTAGTCTCAAACATATTCAATGTCTAAGAATCCACACTGTTCTCGGGCTAACAAATCCTAAGTCCTCCGAATAGAAATTTCTTCTCAGTGTAGAATGGCAACATGTTTTCCTGGGACCATACCCTAGAACTTCAAACTTTCCAGCTATGGGGGAAACAAGTTCTCAGCATCTATCCTTCCAAGCATTCTCAGAATATTCTATGTTTCAATTATGTCACCTCTCAATCTTCTAGTTCCCAGAGCGCATCGGTCCATTCCCTTTGACCTTTCCTCATTGAAGTGTTATAGCTGAGATATGTGTATGGTGGTTCATGAGGGTAAGATTTTTGTTTATCTATTAGCGTTTCTGATTCAACTTGGATCATGCACCTGTCTTTTCACTACTACGTCCTCCAATACCAACAATGCCAAGCCATTGTCTGATATTCAGGTCTGTCTTAACAAAAACAGTCCATAGTTTTGTAACAGTATCTCTTGCCCCACTTAACAAACGTTTGTTCTCCAGGCTACCAGCTGCCATAATGTCAGTCACTTTTGACTGAATGCTCAAAGCATACATTAATTCTGTTGATTCAGTTGGAAGTTCAAAGACTGTGGAACAATGCAACTTTGACCAACTTTCATCCCTTAACAAACGCCAAGTAAAAGACCACCTGATGTTATATTCATGTGACCTAGCCTGGAATGTTGCTCTGGCAGTTTCTATTTAACTTCATCTCTTAACATCTTCCTTCTTCCACTGTTTTGTTTTGTCTTTATTTTCCACTGGAAACCTTTTGATTTGGCACAATCCTGAAGTCGTTCTTAATTATCAAGCACTACACATCAAAGTTACACTGAATTCCAAAAGCTGTATTTTACTATAATCTGATTGGAATGTTACTCATGTCTTGTTACATGGCTTGATGAATGATTCTTCATGTCCTTCTAAGGTCCATTTGAATAAAATAAATCAAACTTTGAGCAAGCGCAGGAAGATTAGGTAACTAAGACTAATGAGGGCGTCCCGGTGTGTTGGCTTTGTGTACCTTTGGAAGGCAGTAGAAGTCGCCTACATGAGAAGTACGTGGGATGAGGGCGCGTAGGGAACTCTGAAGGACTGGATCCAAAGTTCTGATCAGTGTGTTTAATTCTCGGGTGTGTCCTTTGGTCGGATCAGCTGGTAGTTGCCTGTAGTGTTCCTGGTTGTTCAGTTGTCGGTACACTGATGAACTGGAACAGTCATCACAGGGATCTGTAGAGGAGCGACCAAAGAAGGTGTCAACATGGACCCCACTGGAGGGCCGCTGCCCTGGGCTTGACGTGGATGCTCAAACTGTCAGGAAATATATAAATGCCAGATTCATCAGCCGTACCCACAAGGTGGAGCAAAACATCATCCGTTCACAACGCAATGCCACCCAGGCTCTTAAAACCAATCACAACATTGTCATCAAACCAGCAGATAAAGGAGGAGCCATTGTCATTCAGAATAGAACAGATTACTGCAAGGAAGTGTACCGACAACCGAACAACCAGGAACACTACAGGCAACTACCAGCTGATCCAACCAAAGGACACACCCGTGATTTAAAGACACTGAGCAGAACTTTGGATCCAGTCCTTCAGAGTTCCCTACGTGCCCTCATCCCACGTACTTCTCATGTAGGTGACTTCTACTGCCTTCCAAAGGTACACAAAGCCAACACACCGAGACGTCCCATCGTATCGGGCAATGGGACCCTATGTGAGAATCTCTCTGGCTATGTGGAAGGCATCTTGAAACCTATTGTACAGAGGATCTCCAGCTTCTGTCGCGACACTACGGATTCCTTACAGAAACTCAGCACCCACTCCAGCACCAGTCGAACCGGGAACATTCCTCGTCACAATGGACGTTTCCGCACTCTACACCAGCATCCCCCACAATGATGGCATCGAGGCAACAGCCTCAGTACTCAACACCAACAACTGCCAATCTCCAAACACCATCTTACAACTCTTCCACTTTATTCTTGACCACAACGTCTTCATCTTTGACAACCAGTTCTTCATCCAGACACAGCCATGGGGACGAAATTTGCACCCCAATATGCCAACATTTTTATGCACAGGTTCGAACAAGACTTCTTCTCTATGCAGGATCTCCAACCAACATTATACACCAGGTACATTGACGACATTTTCTTCCTCTGGACCCATGGCGAGGAGTCACTGATAAAACTACACAGTGACATCAACAAGTTTCATCCCACCATCAAACTCACCATGGACTACTCTCGACTATCTGTCTCATTCTTGGACACATGCATCTCCATCAAGGATGGACACCTCAGCACCTCACTCTACCGCAAACCCACAGACAACCTCACAATGCTACACTTCTCCAGTTTCCACCCAAAGTGTATTAAAACAGCCGTCCCCTATGGACAAGCCCTACGCGTACACCGGATCTGCTCAGATGAGGAGGAACGTGACGGACACCTGGAAGTACTCAGGGATGCCCTCACAAGAATGGGGTACGATGCCCAACGCATCGACTGCCAGTTCCGACGTGCCACAGCAAGGAACCGTAATGACCTCCTCAGGAGACAGACACGTGCTGCAACCGACAGGGTGCCCTTCGTTGTTCAGTATTTCCCAGGAGCTGAAAACTTACGCCATGTCCTTCGTGCCCTGCAACACATTATCAATGAGGATGAGCACCTCACCAAGACCTTCCCCACACCTCCACTACTAGCCTTTAAACAACTGCCAAACCTCAAACAGCTCATTGTTCATAGCAAGCTGCCCGGCTCTCAGGACAACTCCATACAACCCTGTCACAGTAGGCGCTGCAAGATGTGTCAGAGTGTGGACATAGATACCACCATTACACGTGGGGACACCTCCCACCTTGTATATGGCAGGTACTCATGTGACTCAGCCAATGTTGTCTATCTTATACGTTGCAGGCAAGGATGCCCTGAGGCATGGTACATTGGGGAAACCGAGCAAAGGCTACGACAACGGATGAATGGGTACCGCACAACAATCAACAGACAGGAGGGTTCCCTCCCAGTTCGGGAACACTTCAGTGGTTCAGGACATTCAGCCTCGGACCTTCGGGTGACCATCCTCCAAGGCAGACTTCGGGAAAGGCAGCAGCGAAAAGTGGCTGAGCAGAGGCTGATAGCTAAGTCCCATACCCATAGGGAGGGCCTCAACCGGGACCTTGGGTTCATGTCACATTACAGGTGACCACCATTGCACTATACACACACACAGATACTCCTACACACACACACACTCTCTCACACACACAGGCACTCCTATACACACTTCCACACGGACACACATATACACAGACGCGCACACAGACACCCACACACACCCTTATAGACACACACACTCCCACACTCACACATACAACCCCTCACAGACTTAAGACACTCTGCACTCACTACACACACACATACACTTTCTCACACTCACAATCACACACACAGACAAAGACCCACATGCACACATATAGTTTGTGGGGTGAATTTGTACTTGCAGGGTTACATTGTACTTTGCTCAAAAACGGCATGAATTTATGTTATCTCACTTTTTAGATTAGAATCAATCTAAACATCATGGTATAGACAGAGAACACAGGGGGCCAACACCTTCAACATATTGTCTAGCTATCACCATTGTTAACAGCTAACCCGAGAACGCAACTTTTTAAAAAAAGGTTTTGCGATTTACACATGGAAGAAGTGAAATTATCACTGTATTCTAACAGATGAAAGGCTTAACAGACAATCAATTTTTCAATGTATAATTTCAGTTACATCACACTGTAAATTTTTGCTGTAAATTCTGTGTGTTAGGATTGAGCCCTCCACTACCACCTGATGAAAGAGTGATGCTCCGAAAACTAGTGTGCTTCCAATTAAACCTGTTGGACTATAACCTGGTGTTGTGTGATTTTTAACTTTGTACACCCCAGTCCAACACCGGCATCTCCAAATCATTGATATTTGGAAGCTGTGTCCTACTGCCAACCTGGGTTCAGCTCAGTCAAGTCAGCATGAGGGATACCAAAGGTGGATTCAGCACCAGGGATAAGGGAAGGAACCAGCCTGAAACCCCACACCTAATTACCATCAGGTATTCCATTGCAGGAATGTCCCTTCCCTTCACCCTTGACAAGTTAATTTGATATCCTATGGGACACACACGGTAATTGACCCCCACTGATTTTCATGCAAGCTTCCTGGCCTTAAGATCAAAACCAAATATAACAAAGAATTAACTGTGATCTTTTAATGGAACTAAATCAAGGAAAGAAAAAAAATGGTTCCACATGATGTCGTAATCAGATCGTTGCAGACCAGTTCTGTTTGTCAGTCTGATGCATGGTTTCTGGAGTGGAGAAGGTGAGGTGTTAATCAGACCAGGAGAACTTAAACAGTGTATGCTTCCGTCATCTGCAGCCTCACCATTTTGATCTGAAGAATAAAAACAGAATATTGAATTGAATATAAAAACAGCCTTTTTAATGTCTGGCAATTGATTATGTCAACGCAGCGCAATGACAAAGGGGAGGGAATGATGCTTCCCTGGTTTAAAGCTATGCATCTGGAGCAATAGTGTCCACTTCTGGCCACCTTATGTCAGGAAAGTTGGAGACCCAGACTGGGATGAAGAGAAATGTCTTCACTGAAAGGGAAGTCTATCTTTGGAATTCTCTACCCCAGAGGGTTGAGGTCGCTCCATCGTTGAATATATTTAAGGCTGGGATTGACAGATATTTCTCTCTCAATGTATACTGAGAGTGGGTGTGAAATGACCATGTTGATTGGTGGAGCAGGTTTGATGAACCAAATTGTCTATCCTGCTCTGAGTTTTATCTTCTTAACGTATTTGATTAAACACCTCTAAAATGAGCAGAAGGTTACAGCCCACTGCATGTGGGGCTGAGAAAAACAGGCATATCCACCCCATTATCCTGCATTAAAAGTTCGGACTGCTGTAGTCTACAGCTTGGTTCCCATTAATTCCCCAACCCTCACTCCCAAATCAGAGTTGAGTCAGGCACTCCTCTCATTAATGGGTTTGGTCAACTTCCAAGCAGACTGATCGTTACACCCCCAAAACACGCTCACACCCACCTACCACTGGGTAGCAGCCTCCCAGGACATATCGAGTCTGTAAGCTGCTAATGAGGATTGAAAAGGTAGCTATAAGTGGATGGTTCCCCTTGTGGGGCAATTTAGAATGAGTGATCATAGTTTTAGACTAAGTGACTTGTTTTAGACTTAGCAGTTTCAAACAATGATGATAAATTACTTCCCTCAAAGGATCATTAATATATAGAATTCACTACCCCAGAGTGTGGTGGATGTTGGGGCATTGAGTAAATTTAAGGAGGAGATAAACAGATTTGTAATTAGCTTGAAGGGTTATGGGGAGCAGACAGGAAAGTGGAGTTGAGGCCAGGGTGAGATCAGCCATGATTGTATTAGATGGTGGAGCAGACAGGAGAGACTGAATTGCCTTCTCCTGCTCCTAGTTTTTAAGTTCACAGTTGATACTATCTTAATAGGACAACGGACAAATGTGCAGCTCTTTTCCATTCTGGGCCGTGGAATAGAAATGGATTAACTAATAAAGTCTTACCCTGAAAGGTGAGTTCATGTCCTCTGTTCTGGCGAATGGCTCTTCAGTTCTGAGTATCTGGGTAGACATGAATATTTGAACACAACTGTTATAAAGTCTTTTGATCTTCACAGCATTGAAAAGTCTACATCTACTTCTGGTCCATAGCACTGACAGTGTTCTGCAGACAGAGGTCCCTGTGAGATGCTGCAAACCAGCCTTCACACCGCCTGTAACACCCAATTCCAATTCCCACAGTGTCCCAGATCCCAGCTCTTCTGTGTCTCACAGTATCAGAAAACCTCAGCTCCCTCACTGTCCACATCCCACATCATCTCAAAGCCCAACAACCAATACCTCTGTATCTCAAAGCAACCCCAAGTACTGTAGGTTCTCAGCATTGGAAATCTTGCATTCTTTCAGTTCATCAGGTTGGGGATTTGGGGGCGTTGGGGAGGGGAGAGAACATTTGTTAACCTTAGGTTGTCTAACAAAAATATTAAGCTGTGTTTAAAATAAATTCCTTTCACTATCGTTTGGAGATAACTTGTCAGACTTTAGTCGCTGGTCATGTCATTCTGACTTAAGGAACATCCCAAAAGATTAGAGCTTGAAAAGCATTGAATCTTACCGTGAACATTTGCAGCAGCAAGGTTGCTGAGAGTTAAACCTTGGGATACACGCCACTCCCAGTTGTCCTCCTCCCACCATTTCAATATCTGATTTGGGGTCTTCGTCCTGCTGGATTACAAACATTTCAACCTGTGTTAGTGTATTGTACAGACTTGGAGTCATACTGAATATCATTTTATGGGTCCAGTCCTCAGAGGAGTCTTGGACAATGTATTTGGAATCATACTTAATTATACTTTCTGTTAATTTAAAAATAAGTGAACATCCACCAATATTTATTGTTGATCCTCTGAGAGCTAATGATGAGCCTTCTCGTTTCTCCTCCCAAATCTTCTACTTAAACTGTTCAGCAATGTTATCACATGCTCCTTAGGAACCAGTGGAATTCAAGCCTGGGTCTCCAAAGGTACACTATCACTGTACCCACACCATCCCCATGGTGAGCCTGTTCCTTGAGATGTTCACTTGGACACACGTGAGGCTGGTAAGAGATAACATACAATGGTGTGGGAAGTCTCATTGAACAAACTGGGTATTATAGTCCCCATTGAATATTCCTAGCATGGTTCAGTTACAGAGTAAACCTCTCTCTGCACTGTCTCATTTAACACACCTTGCTTTGTTTCGTTAGAGAGTAAAGTTCCATCTGCACTGTCTCAGCAAGCGCTACTATGCCAGATGCGTTGCCAAGGTGCTCAGCAAAATTGGTTCTGGAATGTTTAATCAATTATGAGAATCTCCAACCTCAAAACAGCAACCCATAAGGCTTGTGTGACATGTCTCCACTTCATGCATCAACCACCTTGATATGTGTAAGTGGAATTGCCAATTTAAAATCAATTGTACTGAATGCTGAATTTACACCACCTATACAAGGTTCCAGTTTCATGTCAGTTTCATTCAGTGTGGTTGGCAGTGACTCTGCTGAGGCCTTGCAAGCCCATTATTTGTACTACCATCTTTGCAGGGAGAATGGGGATGGGCAGTAAATGCTTCAAACAGAGTAGGAGAGGAGGATAAGAAGTCTTTGACCTTTATAGTGAACTTCAGTTAGGAGATGATGACACACTGGTAATGTCACTGAATTAGCACCTGATGTTCTGTGAGCAAAGGATCAAAACCCATTGCAGTAGATGGTGAAATCTGAATTCAATAAAAAGCGATCCTGATGGTACTCTTGTTGACATTATTGATGATTATTATTATTAAATTAATGGTTCATTAATGCTTTTTAGGGAAGGAAATCTGCCATCCTTATCTGGTCTGGCCTACTATGGTTCCAGACCCACAGCAAAGTGGCTGTCTGTTAACTGCCCTCTGAACAATAAATACTGGTCTAACTAGTGACACCCATGTATCATGAATTAATTGTCAAAAATTAAAGTCTTTCATTCCACCAGTCTATCTGAGATCCAATCTTTGGAAGAGAGGTGACAATTCTGCTGTGACCTAACTAAATTTCAGTTTTTTTTTCAAGAAAGTCAACATGGGCGGCACGGGGGTGGCACAGTGGTTAGCACTGCTGCCTCACAGCGCCAGAGACCCGGGTTCAATTCCCGACTCAGGCGACTGACTGTGTGGAGTTTGCACTTTCTCCCCGTGTCTGCGTGGGTTTCCTCTGGGTGCTCCGGTTTCCTCCCACAGTCCAAAGATGAGCAGGTCAGGTGAATTGGCCATGCTAAATTGCCCGTAGTGTTAGGTGTAGGGGTAAATGTAGGGGAATGGGTCTGGGGGGTTGCACTTCAGTGGGTCGGTGTGGATTTGTTGGGCCGAAGGGCCTGTTTCCACACTGTAAGTAATCTAATCTAATCTAAAAAAAAATTAGTCAGACACATCATGCAAAGTAATTACCAAACACAGATCGATCGTTCACAGCATTGCATAATGAAACTACAGGTCCCACTCCTTGGCTAGGGTACTGATTAATACTGTTACCTGTGCTCCCACCATAAAGGATTGGTCCTTAGAGAGTTTGCCAACTTAACTGGACATAGTCTGAGAAGTTTCATTACATAATATCCAACCTCCCCACCCAACCAGCAATTTTTCTGTATCCCAGTATTCTTAAAACTAGTAATAATAGTGTTGTTAGTTATTAGCGTCCAATAAAACTAACAGAAAGCGCACAGCTCTTTGTAATTTCAAAGTGAGTTTTATCGCTGGTTTGGTTACAGGAGATTAATCCTTAATATGGAAACCGCAAGATAATTCTGCAGCTTCAGCAGCTGTAGACCTCACCGTGTTAACCACTATGACTGAAACACAAGAATATCAGTCGAATCTTACAAACATTTGGGGCCTATTGCTGTAAGCTCATATTTCCTGTATCAGCGCTGTATGTTCTGGTCATGGTGACATCTTAATACAGAGAGGAGAAAGTGAGGTCTGCAGATGCTGGAGATCAGAGCTGAAAATGTGTTGCTGGAAAAGCGCAGTAGGTCAGGCAGCATCCAGGGAACAGGAGAATCGACGTTTCGGGCATAAGCCCTTCTTCCTGAAGAAGGGCTTATGCCCGAAACGTCGATTCTCCTGTTCCCTGGATGCTGCCTGACCTGCTGCGCTTTTCCAGCAGCACATTTTCAGCTCTTAATACAGAGATCCAACTCAAAGGTGTATTTGTAGATGTAAAGTAGTCCTTGAAATTGTCTACGACACACGTAGAGCAATCAACTGTTGAACAGTTAGTGGATAACGAAATCGCGACTTTGGCAATGTATCTCTCACATCTCTCAAATGTTTTCTCTAAGCTGCATGACCCTGCAGTAATTACATTGTGTGGTGAAACACAGTAATCAGCTCCAAACACAATTGAAGGTCCCTTTATGGTGCACGTATAGGTGCCTATACAGCTATCCTGTACGTATGTGCAATGAACTAAATAAATTGTGCTCAACATGGAAACGTTAGAGATGCTTTGCCTCCTGCCACCCTCTATCTATGCTAGTTAATTTGACAGTTTCACTGAGCTGAATGAACTATGCAGCAATCCATTTCTCTCTGGGAAAATAAGGAACTAATTCAGACCAGATCAATAATTCGAGGATCATTAATTGCAGAACCAATGCTTATAGGATCGATACTGGAATGGTTGCAACCAGATGGTCAACAATTAAGACGAAGTGTGTCAAATATTTCATACATTATATGAAGCCTTCGGCTCTTAATTGCTACTCAGTTTATAAAATAGCTTTGAGAATGTAAAACTCACTAGTCACATCATTAGTTGTGTATGATACATTTTTAAATAAATATTTTTATTAAAAACTTTTTCAAATCTTTTACAAAGCAACTATATGTAAAAAAATATACAAAAAGATAGAGGTTGTACAACAATGTCATATCATAGTACTATTAATATTAAACTACTCTATTCTACCAGAACAAATGTATCTACTAAACTAAACGACAATCAAATTACATAAAAATTTAATTAAGCTGAATTCAAATTAACTTAAATTAAATTTTATCACATTATTTCACACACCACACCTTCACTGAAGCTCCTGCCCCTGGGAGCACCAGTCATTACACCCATTCATATTTTTCCCCAGATTCCCCCTCCCAGTGCCCCTCGGGCGTCCAAACTGATCCTCACAGCTATATCACGGCCCCAATTAATATTGCCAATAAGTCTGCATCAATATAATTTAGAAAGGGCCACAATGTCTTATAAAACTGCTCCATGTTGTGGTGCACCATATTTGTGAGGTAGTCTTGGGGGAGATGCTCCATCACCAGCCTGCACCACTCCATAAGACCTGGGTTTTTTTTCCAATGTCCAATTCATTAAAATGTTCTTTCTCGCACAGTGGGGAAGAATGTTACACATTCTCTTCCCGTGTTCCCCCAGAGAGGGCAAATTTGGCAAGCCCAGAAGAAGAAATACTGGGACCATTTTGACTTCAATTCCCAGGATTTCCTTCAGTTGCTTTACTATGGCACCCCAGTATCTCCAGATCTTGCAACATGACCAAAAGCATTGTGTGAGAGTGCCTATACTGATTTTACATTTGGGACACCCTGGTGACGCTCCTCTCTTGAACTTAGCTAGCCTCTCTGGTGCCATATGAGCCCTATGTAAAATCTTCAATTGCATAGCCTGCGCTTTGTTATGCATTGAGATTTTCTTTACATTTTCCAACATATCTTCCTCTCCTAGTTCCCGATTTCAAGTCCAAAAGAGTCTCTCCACGTCTCCTAAGGCATGTCCTTTCTGTAAATGATGGAGTACTAACTGGAAAAGCGCCCATGCACCAGAGCATTCTTTTCTCCACGTCTGACTTGTAAGGCTGAGCCAGGAGCATGGTCTTCTTCTGTATATAATCCCTTATCTAAAAGTACCAGAACGATACATTTTTGTAATTTGGCACGAGCTGAAGTCGTGAATGCTTCTGAAATGTGAATTAGCTCACAGTTAAAAGGACATGCTCAGAAGAAGCTTTCATTAACCTTTAAATTAATAGTTGTACATATCAGGACAGCAATATGAGTAAAACGTTGAGATTATACTCTCAAATGGAACAAAACAATCTTTCAGTGACTACATTGCTGGCTTCTAAGTTGGAGGACTGTGAATTCAGGTCTAAGTATGGAATTTTAAGAATTTGTATGGAAATCAAAGCTTTGTTATAATTGAAAATGACCATGAATCTGTTGTATTGTTGTAAAATTCCAACACTTTCACTGTCTAGAGAAGGAATTCTGTCACCCAGACCTGTACAGCCTACGTGTCACCCTTGGCCCACACCTATGTGATAACAACTGCCCTTTGAAGTGGACAAAGAAGCTCCTCATTTGTATCACCACCAACTCGGCATAAATAGCGATTAACGCACATTCAGGTTGGCACTGTTAACACAACAAAGGTTTCTCGTCATCATTTTCAGCTTGACCAGAGGTGATTGCTGACCCCGTGAAATCAACAGGTCAATGATCCCCTCCCATCAGAGTATCAGACAGTCAATGGAGATGAAAATGATGCCGAGGATATTTCAAAGAAAGCAAATGGGTTGGCAAAAGCAAACCCCTGATAAATGAGAGCAGTTTGTCAAGTGCAGTGATTGTGGAACGGGTTTAGAAACCCACAGATTCTCAGTTTGAAATCTAACCACACATTGAATCAATGTGAGCTGGTGAGTAATAAAACCAAACTGATTCACTGAGCCCCTTCAGTGATGGGGATCCTGCCACCCTATCTTCATCTCGCCGGCATGTCAGTAGGCTCATATCTCAGCGTGGATTATAAACTGGAGTGAGACTTTAACCCACAACCTTCTGAGAAGGAGGTGACAGTGCTCTGCCTGAAACAGACAGTCAACAATCAACATTGCTTGTGTGACAAGGAGTTATTTCCCATCAAAATTACAGTATACATCAACCCGGCATATATGATGACTTCATTTTCATGGTCCCAAAATTCCTGTTTTTGCATATACCTTGACCCCTCCCACCCACTTTTCCAGCCCCAAGATGCTATTCTGACATTTGGAGCCTGAATTTTTCTCTCCACAGATGAATGTTTTATTGACCTGTACTTTCTAACTGGGTGTAAGGGATCAGGGTGTAGGCAGACAATACAGGCTGTGCTGCAATAATATGCAGGAGTTTAAGACGTACCCTGCACATAGCTGACCCCCTAAGGTGATTGGTAAACATGACAACCACCACTTCTTCACTTTTATACTTGGCATATGAGTTGACTCTTCATTTCTGGAGATATGTTTGCAGGTTTTAAAGGTCAACTTCTACATGTGGCTAAAACAGTGTTAGTGTAGCATAGGGTCTGGTTGGAGATTTTCATGAGCAATCACTGCTGTTTAGGAGGAAGAATGGCTTTAAATCAGTGCCCAACACAATGACACGCCACACAAAGACATTTAAGATGAGGTGTTCGTGTGGCTGTGCGATTTTACTGCTGAGTGTAATTGAGAGCAAAATTATTTTCTTTGGTGAATCGTTACTGTTGATACAATTCCTGGATTGCAAGCTTTCTTCGATATTCTGTTTTCGTTTCATTTCTCATGCTGTCATTGAACCTCTCTGCTTTATTGTTGAAAATAGCTTTGTGATGGGCGGCACGGTGGCACAGTTGTTAGCACTGTTGCTTCACAACGCCAGAGACCCGCGTTCAATTCCTGCCTCGGGCAACTGACTGTGTGGAGTTTGCACATTCTCCCCGTGTCTGCGTGGGTTTCCTCCGGGTGCTCCGGTTTCCTCCCACAGTCCAAAGATGTGCAGGTTAGGTGAATTGGCCATGCTAAATTGCCTGTAGCGTTAGGTGAAGGGGTAAATGTAGGGGAATGGGGCTGGGCGGGTTGCTCTTTGGAGGGTCGGTGTGGATTTGTTGGGCCAAAGGGCCTGTTTCCCAGACTGTAAGTAATCAAATCTAATCAATGCTGCCCTGGCTGAAAACATGAGGGAAGAGGAAAAACAGCAAAAATTATGTTCAATGCTAGTTACTGCTTTATGACAGTAAAGCAAGATCCAACAGATATAATCAATGGAGCTGAATTTCATCTGCCCTATGCATTCAGCTCTTGAAGATCTGATATAAATAGGCAAATCTGAGGCCAAAATAGGCATGATTGTGTAACATGGCTTTTAATTTAATCTCATTTCCAGTTACCTCTTTGTAACTTCTTCTCAACAGAGGGGAATTTTGCTCTCCTCCTTGACCTGTAGCTTTAAACCTTCATCATCCGTTACAGAGCAATTATTTGCATATCTGCACAGATTTCAATGAACATGAATCCCATGTTATTTTTATTGCACATAATATAAATTTATCAGGACTATAAATCCTGTTCTGAGATTCGTACCCTGTCATTGTGATCTCAAGTGTTCATATCTGTTGATATAAATTGCATCTGAAGAAACAAAAAGATTAGCAGATAAACATACTCCTGTGTACTTGTGTGAAAGAGATAGAGAAAGACAGGCCACGGAAATGGTAACTCGGATATGCTGTTTATATAGAGTACTCGTGTATGCTGTTTCTATAGAAAAGGATAAAGTTTGGGATTTGAGAGATAAGTCATTTCAAAGAGAAGGTACGGACATGATTTTAAAATAAAGTAAAGTGAACGGTCCCTGTTTAACATGCAATTTATTATGATCCCTGCAGACACCGACAACTCCTAAAAGATACACACCCTTCGACCTAAATACAGAGATATAATACCCTCTCTTAATACAGAGATCCAACTCAAAGGTGTATTTGTAGATGTAAAGTAGTCCTTGAAATTGTCTACGACACACGTAGAGCAATCAACTGTTGAACAGTTAGTGGATAACGAAATCGCGACTTTGGCAATGTATCTCTCACATCTCTCAAATGTTTTCTCTAAGCTGCATGACCCTGCAGTAATTACATTGTGTGGTGAAACACAGTAATCAGCTCCAAACACAATTGAAGGTCCCTTTATGGTGCACGTATAGGTGCCTATACAGCTATCCTGTACGTATGTGCAATGAACTAAATAAATTGTGCTCAACATGGAAACGTTAGAGATGCTTTGCCTCCTGCCACCCTCTATCTATGCTAGTTAATTTGACAGTTTCACTGAGCTGAATGAACTATGCAGCAATCCATTTCTCTCTGGGAAAATAAGGAACTAATTCAGACCAGATCAATAATTCGAGGATCATTAATTGCAGAACCAATGCTTATAGGATCGATACTGGAATGGTTGCAACCAGATGGTCAACAATTAAGACGAAGTGTGTCAAATATTTCATACATTATATGAAGCCTTCGGCTCTTAATTGCTACTCAGTTTATAAAATAGCTTTGAGAATGTAAAACTCACTAGTCACATCATTAGTTGTGTATGATACATTTTTAAATAAATATTTTTATTAAAAACTTTTTCAAATCTTTTACAAAGCAACTATATGTAAAAAAATATACAAAAAGATAGAGGTTGTACAACAATGTCATATCATAGTACTATTAATATTAAACTACTCTATTCTACCAGAACAAATGTATCTACTAAACTAAACGACAATCAAATTACATAAAAATTTAATTAAGCTGAATTCAAATTAACTTAAATTAAATTTTATCACATTATTTCACACACCACACCTTCACTGAAGCTCCTGCCCCTGGGAGCACCAGTCATTACACCCATTCATATTTTTCCCCAGATTCCCCCTCCCAGTGCCCCTCGGGCGTCCAAACTGATCCTCACAGCTATATCACGGCCCCAATTAATATTGCCAATAAGTCTGCATCAATATAATTTAGAAAGGGCCACAATGTCTTATAAAACTGCTCCATGTTGTGGTGCACCATATTTGTGAGGTAGTCTTGGGGGAGATGCTCCATCACCAGCCTGCACCACTCCATAAGACCTGGGTTTTTTTTCCAATGTCCAATTCATTAAAATGTTCTTTCTCGCACAGTGGGGAAGAATGTTACACATTCTCTTCCCGTGTTCCCCCAGAGAGGGCAAATTTGGCAAGCCCAGAAGAAGAAATACTGGGACCATTTTGACTTCAATTCCCAGGATTTCCTTCAGTTGCTTTACTATGGCACCCCAGTATCTCCAGATCTTGCAACATGACCAAAAGCATTGTGTGAGAGTGCCTATACTGATTTTACATTTGGGACACCCTGGTGACGCTCCTCTCTTGAACTTAGCTAGCCTCTCTGGTGCCATATGAGCCCTATGTAAAATCTTCAATTGCATAGCCTGCGCTTTGTTATGCATTGAGATTTTCTTTACATTTTCCAACATATCTTCCTCTCCTAGTTCCCGATTTCAAGTCCAAAAGAGTCTCTCCACGTCTCCTAAGGCATGTCCTTTCTGTAAATGATGGAGTACTAACTGGAAAAGCGCCCATGCACCAGAGCATTCTTTTCTCCACGTCTGACTTGTAAGGCTGAGCCAGGAGCATGGTCTTCTTCTGTATATAATCCCTTATCTAAAAGTACCAGAACGATACATTTTTGTAATTTGGCACGAGCTGAAGTCGTGAATGCTTCTGAAATGTGAATTAGCTCACAGTTAAAAGGACATGCTCAGAAGAAGCTTTCATTAACCTTTAAATTAATAGTTGTACATATCAGGACAGCAATATGAGTAAAACGTTGAGATTATACTCTCAAATGGAACAAAACAATCTTTCAGTGACTACATTGCTGGCTTCTAAGTTGGAGGACTGTGAATTCAGGTCTAAGTATGGAATTTTAAGAATTTGTATGGAAATCAAAGCTTTGTTATAATTGAAAATGACCATGAATCTGTTGTATTGTTGTAAAATTCCAACACTTTCACTGTCTAGAGAAGGAATTCTGTCACCCAGACCTGTACAGCCTACGTGTCACCCTTGGCCCACACCTATGTGATAACAACTGCCCTTTGAAGTGGACAAAGAAGCTCCTCATTTGTATCACCACCAACTCGGCATAAATAGCGATTAACGCACATTCAGGTTGGCACTGTTAACACAACAAAGGTTTCTCGTCATCATTTTCAGCTTGACCAGAGGTGATTGCTGACCCCGTGAAATCAACAGGTCAATGATCCCCTCCCATCAGAGTATCAGACAGTCAATGGAGATGAAAATGATGCCGAGGATATTTCAAAGAAAGCAAATGGGTTGGCAAAAGCAAACCCCTGATAAATGAGAGCAGTTTGTCAAGTGCAGTGATTGTGGAACGGGTTTAGAAACCCACAGATTCTCAGTTTGAAATCTAACCACACATTGAATCAATGTGAGCTGGTGAGTAATAAAACCAAACTGATTCACTGAGCCCCTTCAGTGATGGGGATCCTGCCACCCTATCTTCATCTCGCCGGCATGTCAGTAGGCTCATATCTCAGCGTGGATTATAAACTGGAGTGAGACTTTAACCCACAACCTTCTGAGAAGGAGGTGACAGTGCTCTGCCTGAAACAGACAGTCAACAATCAACATTGCTTGTGTGACAAGGAGTTATTTCCCATCAAAATTACAGTATACATCAACCCGGCATATATGATGACTTCATTTTCATGGTCCCAAAATTCCTGTTTTTGCATATACCTTGACCCCTCCCACCCACTTTTCCAGCCCCAAGATGCTATTCTGACATTTGGAGCCTGAATTTTTCTCTCCACAGATGAATGTTTTATTGACCTGTACTTTCTAACTGGGTGTAAGGGATCAGGGTGTAGGCAGACAATACAGGCTGTGCTGCAATAATATGCAGGAGTTTAAGACGTACCCTGCACATAGCTGACCCCCTAAGGTGATTGGTAAACATGACAACCACCACTTCTTCACTTTTATACTTGGCATATGAGTTGACTCTTCATTTCTGGAGATATGTTTGCAGGTTTTAAAGGTCAACTTCTACATGTGGCTAAAACAGTGTTAGTGTAGCATAGGGTCTGGTTGGAGATTTTCATGAGCAATCACTGCTGTTTAGGAGGAAGAATGGCTTTAAATCAGTGCCCAACACAATGACACGCCACACAAAGACATTTAAGATGAGGTGTTCGTGTGGCTGTGCGATTTTACTGCTGAGTGTAATTGAGAGCAAAATTATTTTCTTTGGTGAATCGTTACTGTTGATACAATTCCTGGATTGCAAGCTTTCTTCGATATTCTGTTTTCGTTTCATTTCTCATGCTGTCATTGAACCTCTCTGCTTTATTGTTGAAAATAGCTTTGTGATGGGCGGCACGGTGGCACAGTTGTTAGCACTGTTGCTTCACAACGCCAGAGACCCGCGTTCAATTCCTGCCTCGGGCAACTGACTGTGTGGAGTTTGCACATTCTCCCCGTGTCTGCGTGGGTTTCCTCCGGGTGCTCCGGTTTCCTCCCACAGTCCAAAGATGTGCAGGTTAGGTGAATTGGCCATGCTAAATTGCCTGTAGCGTTAGGTGAAGGGGTAAATGTAGGGGAATGGGGCTGGGCGGGTTGCTCTTTGGAGGGTCGGTGTGGATTTGTTGGGCCAAAGGGCCTGTTTCCCAGACTGTAAGTAATCAAATCTAATCAATGCTGCCCTGGCTGAAAACATGAGGGAAGAGGAAAAACAGCAAAAATTATGTTCAATGCTAGTTACTGCTTTATGACAGTAAAGCAAGATCCAACAGATATAATCAATGGAGCTGAATTTCATCTGCCCTATGCATTCAGCTCTTGAAGATCTGATATAAATAGGCAAATCTGAGGCCAAAATAGGCATGATTGTGTAACATGGCTTTTAATTTAATCTCATTTCCAGTTACCTCTTTGTAACTTCTTCTCAACAGAGGGGAATTTTGCTCTCCTCCTTGACCTGTAGCTTTAAACCTTCATCATCCGTTACAGAGCAATTATTTGCATATCTGCACAGATTTCAATGAACATGAATCCCATGTTATTTTTATTGCACATAATATAAATTTATCAGGACTATAAATCCTGTTCTGAGATTCGTACCCTGTCATTGTGATCTCAAGTGTTCATATCTGTTGATATAAATTGCATCTGAAGAAACAAAAAGATTAGCAGATAAACATACTCCTGTGTACTTGTGTGAAAGAGATAGAGAAAGACAGGCCACGGAAATGGTAACTCGGATATGCTGTTTATATAGAGTACTCGTGTATGCTGTTTCTATAGAAAAGGATAAAGTTTGGGATTTGAGAGATAAGTCATTTCAAAGAGAAGGTACGGACATGATTTTAAAAAAAAGTAAAGTGAACGGTCCCTGTTTAACATGCAATTTATTATGATCCCTGCAGACACCGACAACTCCTAAAAGATACACACCCTTCGACCTATCTCAATAAAGGGACAAAGGTGAACAGGAAAAAAATAGCTAATCAAATAATTCCTCACTGTATCACACTTAAGAAGAGAAAACAATCCCAATTTGAATTCACCAAGATGCCCTCATTTGTCATAAAATGTATAATATTTTCAAAACAATTTCTAAGAATTGCCATTCAATACAAGTATATGGAAAGTTTCCAACCTGTTCCTTAAACTCCTTTGAGAATGTTTCAGATGATCTGTTTGCCAGTTCAATGGAGTAATTCCTGTTCTCTATTTTTACTGTCACTCTGATGGCATAAGTGACATTTCCTGTAATACATTGCAACATGTGTTAGTACCTTATTTACATTTGTAACAATAAGCTGTACACCTTAGGACCCAAGTTTAACGCAAGCAGGATAGCACAAAAATTGCCTCCAAACAATATGGGTGGATGTTCCATCTACATTTATGCTGTCTGTCTGTTTTCTGAGGGCAGGTGAAGATGTGAGCTCCAAAGTATCCTATTTTTATAAACAAGATATTTCATATTGTGGTAGTTTCATTAAAGGTCAGTCTTTGGAAGGTTTGCTGATTTTATGCAAGAGTAGTGATATTTTACATTAGCTGCATGAAAGTGGGAAAAGTTTTAAAAGGTATCTAATTTTTTAAGTGCTTTCAATAGCTTTCATGGTTTCAGTTTAGACATTTGTTGAGGTGTGCAATTATGTGATCCAATTGTTTATTTGGGGGATTTATGTGCTCTTGGATGTAGTCCAGTTTTTACAATAGGCTTTGTGAATTGATAATATATAAAGTGGATAAGTTGTTGGGGTGGGGATGGGTCAAGGATATGGCCAACCTGAGGCTAATTGAAGCACAGGGGTGGGAGGTGGAAATGCAAATCAGATTCATCCCAGTTCGTGTCTCCTACAGACAAAAATAAGCCTAAATGTCATATTCAGGGAAATGCAGAAACAAACAAAATATTTTGATTTACAAAAACCATGAGACCAGAAGAGTTAGGATTAAGAGTTAGGGCGGCACGGTGGCTCAGTGGTTAGCACTGCTGCCTCACAGCGCCAGGGACCCGGGTTCTGTTCCAGCCTCGGGCAACTGTCTGTGTGGAGTTTGCACGTTCTCCCCGCGTCTGCGTGGGTTTCCTCCCACAGTCCAAAGATGTGCAGGTCAGGTGAATTGACCATGTTAAATTGTCCATCGTGTTAGGTGCATTAATCAGAGGGAATTGGGTCTGGGTGGGTTACTCTTCAGAGGGTCGGTGTGGACTTGTTGGGCCGAAGGACCTGTTTCCACACTGTCGGGAATCTAATCTAATCTAAAATAGGCCATTGAGCCAATTAGGTTTTTTTCTCTCTAATTAAGTGAGATTATAGTTGATGAATTATCCTCAATTCTACTTTCCTACCTTTACCTCATAAACATTACTCCCTTACTGATTCAATACCTGTCTATCTCAGTCTTGATTTTACTTAGTGACCCAGCCTAGGCAACCCTTTGCAGTATATAATTCCACAGATAAGGGAGTCAGAGGATGGGGGAATGGGCAGGAAAAGGTATTTGAGGCCACGGTCAGAGCAGCTATCATGTTATGACCTTCCCTCCATCATAAGGTCAGAGGCAAGGATCTTTGCTCATTCAGCACTACTCCTGAAGCAGTCCAGCTCAAATGCAACAATGTCCAGGCTTAGTCTGAAAAGTTGCAAGTGCGTTTGGACCAGGCAAATGCCTGGCAATGACCATCTCCAATAAAAAGCAGTCCAGCCACAGTCCCTTGACATTGAATGGTGTTACCATCACTGAATCCCCCACTATCAACGTGCTGTGGGTGACCATTAAGCAGAAATTCAGCTGGACTCACTGTATAAATACAGCAGTTACAAGAGTAGGTTAAAGGCTAGGAATACTGCAGCAAGTAACTTACTTTCTGACTCCCCAGTGTCTGTGCACCCAATTTAATATTGGAATGTAACATTCACTGTGTTATGATTGTGGTGTAATGTTCCCTGTGTTGATAATGGGTGTAATATTTTTCAATATTTAAACAGAATGATATTACTGATGTTAGTATTGGACTGTAACATTACTTGCATTAATTTTGGAGCGCAGCGTTCTCTGTGTTAGGATTAAGGCAAATTATTGCTGATACTGAAGCATAGTAGTCTCTATGTTATTATTGGGGTAGAATGTTCTTTATGTTAATATTGAGATGTAGCCTTTTCCCATGCTAATATTGAAGTGTAATATTTCCTTATTAAAATATGTTGTCATATTTCATATTATTAGTGAGTTGTAGTGTTGCCATATTGTTTAATTTTAAAAATAATTTGATGTCTGTCACTGCAATGTAAACTAATAACCAGATAAATTATAAAACAGATGCAACTTACTAGGGACAGTTTGGGTAATAATTCACCGTACTGTCCTTCGTATGGTATTTGGCAGGTACATTCAACACCATCCCAGGAACCTCTATGTTTACACGGATTAACTGATTGAATAAAAGACAAACATTTTGTAACGAGGAATATAGTCAGCCAGAATGAGGAGTCACTGGATTCAAGATATTAACTCTGTTTTCTTCCCACAGATGCTGCCAGACCTGCTGAGTTTCTCCAGCAATTTCTGATTCAGATTTTACATATCAGCAGTTCTTTGTTTTAGTTTAGTGGCTCTTTGATGGATCTATCCACCCAGTTCCACTCACTGGTTTAGTCTCCATAATCCATTTTGCTTTTCTTTTCAAATATATCCTTTTTTTTTCAGGCAGAGTCCTATAGGGGGCTGAATGACCTGAGCTATGGTTTGAAATGCAGCAGAATCGTGTGAAAAGGCCAGTGAGGCCTAAGTTGATGCCGGGAACAATTTGCAGCACTTTTAAAATAGGGTGTCAATGTGATGTACCCACTAAGGAGTGGTGAGTTGCCAATTAAAGGAGGATTATTGCTTGGTTAACAACCTTGCTTACAGTGGATCACCTCATTAATATGCAGCTTTCTATCATACTTCTGGCAGCGAGGAAAATGGCTGCTGAGAATTCTCGACACGGACATCAGAGTGGGTACCAGGTGACTTCAGATTGCTTGCTTGCTCTGCTTGCTCTGAAGACCCTCTATGTCAGACATCAGACACTAACTTGGCAGAAAGTGAGGACTGCAGATGCTGGAGATCAGAGTCGAGAGTGTTGTGCTAGAAAAGCGCAGCAGGTCAGGCAGCATCTGAGGAGCAGGAGAATCGACGCTTTGGGCATAAGGAATGAGGTTTGTGGCTGGTGGTGCTGAGCGATAAATGGGGTGGTGTGGGGGGAGCTAGAGGGAAGGTACCTGAGAATGCAATAAGTAGATGAAGGTGAGGGAGAAGGTGAAGGGCCGGAGAGGAGGGTGGAGTGGATAGATGAGAAAGATGATGGACAGGTTAGGAGGGCAGTGCCAAGTTGGAGGCTTGGGACTGGGGTAATGTTGGGGGCAGGGGAAATGAGGAAACTGTTGAAATCCACATTGATCCCTTATGGTTGCAGGGTCCCAAGGTGGAATATGAGGCGTTCTTCCTCCAAGCATCGGTAAGGGTTTGGCGATGGAGGAGGCCCAGGACCTGCATGTCCTTGATGGAGTGGGAGGGGGAGTTGAAGTGTTCAGCCTCAGGGCAGTGGGGTTGGTTGGTGCGTGGTGTCCCAGAGATGTTCTCTAAAACAGTCCGCATGGAGGCATCCTGTATCCCCGATGTAGAAGAGACCACATCGGGTGCAATGGATACAGTCGATGCCATTGGTGGAGGTACAGGTAAATTTCTGTCGGACGTGGAAGGACCCTTTAAGGCCTTGGATGGAGGTGAGGGGAGTGATGTGGGTGTAGATTTTGCATTTCCTGTGGTGGCAGGGGAAGGTGCCAGGAGTGAGGTGTGGCTGATGGGAGGGTGTGTCCCTGATGAGGGAGTCGCAGAGGGAATGGTCTCTCTGGAACTCTGGTATGGATGGGGACAGAAATATATTTCTGGTGGTGGAGTCTGTTTGTAGGTGGCGGAAGTGATGGAGGATGATCCAATGTATGCAAAGGTTGGTGGGGTAGAAGGTGAGGTCCGGGGAGAGGGGGGGAAGGGTTCTGTCCTTGTTGCATTGCGAGGGGTGGGGTTCAAGAGCAGTGGTGCGCGATGTGGAGGAGATGCACTGGAGGACATTGTTGACCACGTGGGAAGAGAAATTGTAATCTTGGAAGAAGGAGGCCATCAGGGATTTTCTTTGTCATTCTGGTAACAGATGCAGCAGAGGCAGAGCAGTTGGGAATAAGGGATGGCATTTTTTACAGGAGGTAGGGTGGGAGGAGTTGTAGTCTAGGTAGCTGCGGGAGTCGGAGGGCTTGTCTTAGATGTCCGTGGTTAGTTGGTCGTCAGAGATGGAGATGGAGAGGTCCAGGAATGGGAGGGAGGTATCCGAGATGGTCCAGGTGAATTTGAGATCAGGGTGAAAAGGTGTTGGTGAAGTTAATGAATTGTTTGACCTCCTCATGGGAGCACGAGGGTAGCACCGATACAGTCATCGATGTAGTGGAGGAACAGGTGGGGGTGGTGCCTGTGTAACCGCGGAAGATGGACTGTTCCACGTACCCAACAAAGAGACAGGCATAGCTGGGTCCCATGCGGGTGCCCATGGCTACCCCTTTGGTTTGGAGGAAGTGGGAGGATTGGAAGGAGAAGTTGTTCATGGTGAGGACCAGTTTAGCCAGGTGGATGAGGGTGTCAGTAAACAGTCCAGGTGAATTTGAGGTTGGGGTGAAAGGTGTTGGTGAAGTTGATCTCACACCATCCCAACCAGTACCCTTCCACCGATACCCTTATCCGTCTGGCTGAACTAGTCCTCACCCTTAACAACTTCTTCCAATCCTCCCACTTCTTCTAAACCAAAGGGGTAGCCATGGGCACCTGCATGGGACCCAGCTATGCCTGCCTCTTTATTGGGTACATGGAACAGAAACCATGCAGTCCCCAATGACTAATTCTCTGCTCATCTCCCCCTTTCCCTTCTGAGCAACAAGGGCAGACATTGTGCCAGAGACCTGTACCCCATAGCTTACCCCTGGTAAGTCGCTCTCTCCAACAGTATCCAAAACGGTATACTTGTTATTGAGGGGAACGGCCACAAGGGTTCCCTGTACTGCCTGCCAGTTCCCTTTCCGTCCCCTGACAGTAACCCATTTGCCCTTTTCTTGTATCCGAGGTGTGACTACCTCCCTGTAACCCCTCTCAATATCTCCCTCTGTCTCTCGAATGATCCAAAGTTCATCCAGCTCCAGCTCCAGTTCCCGAACGCTGTTTTCCAGGAGCTGGAGTTGGGTGTACTTCCCACAGATGCAGTCAGCAGGGACACTGGAGGTGACACTTCCCTCCCACATTCTGCAGAAGGAACATTCAACTGCCCGAACCGCCATTCCCACTGTACTAAATTCCCAAAGAGACTGTAGAAACATAAAGAATTTTTTTTAAAAACTAGTTATCTTACCAATCCGGCTCACAGAAACTTTTTTTTGGTTAGACGAGGAGGATGGGTGGGAGATACTACCTAAGTAATGTTTCAGGTAACACAGCGACCCAAGTATATTGCTTCACTTACTCAGCAATCCCATGTCCGCTCCTGATCAGTGTGCGCTCTGCCTATGCACAAGGTAAGTTTGTATAATTTTAGATTTACCTTCCCAGCAACCCCCAGTCCTCGCTGTTGCTCCACCCACTGCTGCTGTTACTGGCAAAATGCAGTTTTATTGAACAAACTGGGTAATTCCCAAAAATATTTGTGGATTATTTGGGCACTTACAAGAATCCAGCAACTCCATGGCCACTATAACTGGAGGCAATAGCTTATTTACAGATTTTTAAAACAGAATTCAGAGTCTCAAACTGCCATTGTGGAATTAAATGCAGAATCTCTGGAATATTATTCCATTGACATTGAGCCACAAAGAAGGAGATGTTAGAGGCGGTGACTAAAATACCTTGATGAATGGTTTTGCTTGACCATATGTTGGTATCTTGTACAACACACAGTCAGTACTATCAATGTGACTATGATTATCAGAACCACCACTACTGTCACGATGGTGACAGTCAACGTATGGACCAGGAATTCAGTTTTCTCCAATGTACCAGTAATCCTTCAATGTGTCACATCTGAAACCAAAAAAGAAATGGTCAGGCACAATGAACTTACTGAACTAAAATACGGGTCTCGAGTAAATCTTCTTCTGCACCATCTTATCAAAAACTCATAGGGTATGTGCAGCACAGGTTAGATATCGAGTAAAATTTCATCTATTATAGTCCCTATTGAATACTCCTAGCTTGTTTGGTTACAGAGTAAGCCTCTATCTGCACAGTCTCATCTAACACAACTTGTATTATTTAGTTACAGAATAAAGTTCCATCTGCATTGTCTCATCAAGTATTACTATGCCAAATTGGTTCTGGAATGTTTCAGTGATTTTGAGAAGCTCCAACCTCAAAACAGCAACCTCTATGACTTGTGGTGACATGTCTCCATTTTATGTATCAGTCACCTCGATATGTGTAAGTAACCACCTCACAGGACCAGGGACCCAGGTTCGATTCTAGCCTCGGGTGACTGTCTGTGTGGAGTTTGCACATTCTCCCCGTGTCTGCGTGGGTTTCCTCCGGGCGCACCGGTTTCCTCCCACTGTCCAAAGATATGCAGGTCAAGTTAATTGGCCATGCTAAATTGCCCATAGCTTTAGATGCATTGGTCAGAGGAAATGGGTCTGATTTACTCTTCGGAGGGTCGGTGTGGACTTGTTGAGTTGAAGGGCCTGTTTCCACACTGTGGGGAATCTAATCTAATTTAATCTAATCTAAAACTGCCAATTTAAAATCAGTTACATTGAATGCTGAATTTACACCACCTTACCACAAGGTTCCAGGTTCATGTCAGTTACATTCAGAGGCTGAGGGGTGACCTTATAGAGGTTTACAAAATTATGAGGGGCATGGATAGGGTAAATAGGCAATGTCTTTTCCCTGGGGTCAGGGAGTCTCTGGCAGTGGCAGTGACTCTCTGATGAGGCCTTGCAAGCTCAATACTTGGACCACCATCTTTGCAGGGAAAATGGAGATAGACAATAAATGCTTCAAACAAAGTGGTAGAGGAGGATAAGAGATCTTTGACCCACATAGTGAACTACAATTAGGAGATAGAGTCATAGAGACGTACAGCATGAAAACAGACCCTTCGGTCCATGCCGACCAGATATCCCCTAATCTAGTCCCATGTGCCAGCACCCGGCCCATATCCCTCCAAACCCTTCCTATTCATATACCCATCCAAATGCCTCTTAAATGTTGAAGTTGTACCAGCCTCCACCACTTCCTCTGGCAGCTCATTCCATACACATACCACCCTCTGCATGAAACATTTGCCCCTTAGGTCTCTTTTATATCTTTCCCCTCTCACCCTAAACCTATGCCCTCTAGTTCTGGACTCCCTGACCCCAGGGAAAAGACATTGCCTATTTACCCTATCCATGCCCCTCATAATTTTGTAAACCTCTATAAGGTCACCCCTCAGCCTCTGACGCTCCAGGGAAAAAAGCCCCAGCCTGTTCAGCCTCTCTCCATGGCTCAAATCCTCCAACCCTGGCAACATCCTTGTAAATCTTTTCTGAACCCTTTCAAGTTTCACAACATCTTTCCGATAGGAAGGAGACCAGAATTGCATGCAATATTCCAACAGTGGCCTAACCAATGTCCTGTACAGCCGCAACATGACCTCCCAACTCCTATACTCAATATTCTGGCCAATAAAGGAAAGCATATCAAACGCCTTCTTCACTATCCTACCTACCTGCGACTCCACTTTCAAGGAGCTATGAACCTGCACTCCAAGGTCTCTTTATTCAGCAACACTCCCTAGGACCTTACCATTAAGTGTATAAGTCCTGCTAAGATTTGGTTTCCCAAAATGCAGCACCTCGCATTTTTCTGAATTAAACTCCATCTGCCACTTCTCAGCCCATTGGCCCATCTGGTCCAGATCCTGTTGTAATCTGAGGTAACCCACTTCGCTGTCCACTACACCTCCAATTTTGGTATCATCTGCAAACTTACTAACTGTACCTCTTATGTTCACATCCAAATCATTTATATAAATGACGAAAAGTAGTGGCACCGATCCTTGTGACACTCCACTGGTCACAGGCCTCCAGTCTGAAAAACAACCCTCCACTATCACCCTCTGTCTTCTACCTTTGAGCCAGTTCTGTATCCAAATGGCTAGTTCTCCCTGTATTCTGTGAGATCTAACCTTGCTAATCAGTCTCCCATGGGAAACCTTGTTGAACGCCTGACTGAAGTCCATTTCGATCACATCTACCGCTCTGCCCTCATCAATCCTCTTTGTTACTTCTTCAAAGAACTCAATCAAGTTTGTGGAACATGATCTCCCACGCACAAAGCCGTGTTGACTATCCCACTGGTAATGTCACTGAATTAGCACCTGATGTTCTGTGAAATTTGAATTCAATAAAAAGAAGTCCAATGGTACTCTTGCTGACATTGTTGATGATTATTATTAAAAACCCATCTGGTTCATTAATGCTCTTTAGAGAAGGAAATCTGCCATTGTTACCTGGCCTGGCCTACATATGGTTCCAGACCAACAACATTGTGGCTGACTGTTAACTGCCCTCTGAACAATAAATGCTGGTTTAGCTAGTGACACCCATGTATTATGAATTAATTGTAAAAAATTAAAATCTTTCATTCCATCAGCCTTTCTTAGATCCAATCTTTGGAAGAGAGGTGACAATTCTGTTCTGACCTATTTAAGTTTTAGATTTTTTTCAAGAAAGCCACCATATTAGTCAGATATGTCTTGCAAGGTAATTACCAAACACAGAGGTAAAAACAATGACTGCAGATGCTGGAAACCAGATTCTGGATCAGTGGTGCTGGAAGAGCACAGCAATTCAGGCAGCATCCGAAGACAGGCAAAATCGACGTTTCGGGCAAAAGCCCTTCATCAGGAATAAAGGCAGAGAGCCTGAAGTGTGGAGAGATAAGCTAGAGGAGGGTGGGGGTGGGGAGAGAGTGGCATAGAGTACAATAGGTCAGTGGGGAAGGAGATGAAGGTGATAGGTCAGGGAGGAGAGCGAGTTTGTTTCAGTACATGGTTGAAGAGCTTCAGGGCTGAGGAAATGACCTGGGAGTTGCAGTGAGAGAGAGACTCCCTGAGATTCTTGTAGAGAGAGGAGGAAAACTTCTTCAAGGCAGGCATCCTTGCAAGAGGATTTGCAGTAGGGTTAAAATCAACGAGGTAAAAACAATGACTGCAGATGCTCTTTTACCTCGTTGATTTTAACCCTACTGCGAATCCTCTTGCAAGGATGCCTGCCTTGAAGAAGTTTTCCTCCTCTCTCTACAAGAATCTCAGGGAGTCTCTCTCTCACTGCAACTCCCAGGTCATTTCCTCAGCCCTGAAGCTCTTCGGACTTGTCCGACCTGCCCAGCTCCTTTTCCACCTATCCACTCCACCCTCTCCTCCCTGACCTATCACCTTCATCTCCTTCCCCACTGACTTATTGTACTCTATGCCACTCTCTCCCCACCCCCACCCTCCTCTGCCTTTATTCCTGATGAAGGGCTTTTGCCCGAAACGTCGATTTTGCCTGTCTTCGGATGCTGCCTGAATTGCTGTGCTCTTCCAGCACCACTGATCCAGAATTACCAAACACAGATCAATCGTTAACAGCATCGCCTAATGAAACTGCAGGTGAATGTTTTGCAGTCCCACTCCTTGGCAAGGGTACTGATTAATACTATTACCTGTGCTCTCACCATAAAGGATTGGACCTTACAGAGGTTGCCAACTTAGCTGAACATAGTCCGAGAAGTTTCTTTGCATGATATCCAACACCGCACCCCCCCCCCAAACAGCAAATTTTCTGCATCCCAGCATTCTTAAAACTAGTAACAATAGTGACTTCACTTGGAGGTCGCCACTGATGATGTTACCTAGCCAGGTAATGAAACGTCTGAATATCAAACCTAAAGCTCAGCAAGCAAACCTACACCCTAAAGTGTTGTTAGTTATTAGTGTCCAATAGAGCTAACAGAAAGCACACAGCTCTGTGTAATTTCAAAGTGATATTTATTGCTGGTGTAGTTGCAGCCCTGCCCAGGAAATTATTCCTTAAGTATGGAGACCGCAAGACAATTCTGCAGGTTCACCAGCCCTTGACCTCACTAGGTTAATCATTATGAATGAAACCCAAAAATATCAACTGAATGTTACAAGCATTTGCGTCCTTTCGCTGTGAGCTCACTTTTCCCATATCAGCACTGTAAGTGATCTTTATGGTCACTGTGACATCTTGACATACAGATCAAGCCCGAAGGTGTATTTGTAGCTGTAAAATAATCCTTGAAATTTCTTCAACACACGTGGAGCAATCAACTGTTGAACAGTTAGTGGATAACAAAATCACAACTTTGGCAATGTATCTCTCACATCCCACAAATGTTTTCTCTAAGCTGCAAGGCTGTGTGACCCTGTAGTAATTTAACTGAAACACAGCAACCAGCTCTAAACACAGTCGATGGTCCCTTTATGGTGCATGTATAGGCTCCCACACCACTATCCTGTACATATGTGCAATGAATTAAATAAGCTGTGCTCAATATGGAAATATTAGAGGGTGCATTACCTCCCACAACTCTCTATCTATTGTAGTTAATTTGACAGATGCACTGACCCAAATGAACCAAGCAACAACACATTTCTCACCGGAAAAATAAGGAACTAATTCATATCAGATCAGTAATCGTAGGATCAATAATTGCAGAACAAATGATTATCGGATTGATATTGGAATGATTGCAACCAGATGGTCAACAATTAAGATGAAGTGTGTAAAGTATTTTATTTGTTTGCAATGTCCATTATATGAAGTCTTAGGCTCTTAATTGTTACTCAGTTTATAAAATAGTCTTGAGAATATAAAATTCACCTGTTACATCTTGATCTGAGTACGATAGATTTTTGTAATTTGAACTACTGAACACTGTTTTGAAATGTGAATTAGTTCACAGTTAAAAGGGTACACACAGGAGAAACTTTCAATAATCTTTAAATTAATAATTGTACATATCAGGACAGCAACATGAGTAAAACATTGAGATGGTATTCACCACTTAATAGTGCAGTGTTTATGTTGCTCCAACCAGTTCACTGTCTAGTGAAGGAATCCTGTCACCCAGACCTGTACAGCCTACATGTCACCCCGACATGTCACCACCTATGTGGTAATAACGGCCCTTTGAAATGGCCGAATAAGCCCTTCATTTGTATCACCACCTACTCAGCATAATTAGGGATGGAGATGAAGTGCTAGTTTTGCCATAAATGCCCATTAATACACATTCAGGTTGGCACTGTTAACACAACAAAGATTTCTCGTCATCATTTTCAGCTTTACCAGAGGTGATTGCTCACCCTTTGATATCAACAGACTAATGATGCTCTCCTATCAGAGTATCAGACAGTCAGTGGAGATGAAAATGATGCCGGGCATATTTCAAAGAAAGCAAATGGGTTGGCAAAAGCAAACCCCTGATAAATGAGAGCAGTTTGTCAAGTGCAGTGATTGTGGAACGGGTTTAGAAACCCACAGATTCTAAGTTTGAAATCTAACCACACATTGAATCAATGTGAGCTGGTGAGTAATAAAACCAAACTGATTCACTGAGCCCCTTCAGTGATGGGGATCCTGCCACCCTATCTTCATCTCGCCGGCATGTCAGTAGGCTCATATCTCAGCGTGGATTATAAACTGGAGTGAGACTTTAACCCACAACCTTCTGAGAAGGAGGTGACAGTGCTCTGCCTGAAACAGTTAGAAATCACACAACACCAGGTTATAGTCCAACAGGTCAGTTTGGAACTGGAAGCTTACAGAGCGCTGCTCCTTCATCAGGCTGTTCAAAGTGGAGAGGATCTCCAAGAAGATCGCACAGATCGACACAGAGTTTAAACCTGTTGGACTATAACCTGTCTGACACTGGTGCCTTTACAACACTGCCTCCCTGAACCAGACAGTCAACAATTGGCATTGTTTGTGTGAGAAGAAGTTATTTCCCATCAAAATTACAGTTAATGTCAACCCAGCATCTCAATGACCTCATTTTCCTGTCGTAAAGTTCATGATTTTGCATATACCTTAACAACCCCATCTCCACCTTTTCCAGCCACAACGCGCTATTCAGACATTTGTAGCCTGAAGTTTTCATGCCACAGATCCATGTTTTATTGGCCTCTACTTTCAAACTGGGTGTCCAGGCATCAGAGTTTAAGCAGGTTATACAGGTTGTGCTGCAATCATTTGCAGGAGTTTAAGACATAGCCTGCACAGAGCTTACCCCCCCCATGGTGAATGGTGAAGATGGTGACCACCAATACTTCACTTTTATGCTTGGCATACGAGTTGACTCCCCATTTCATTTTTTTCTTTACTTTATTTGTGTGACTTGGGTGTCGCTGGCTGGCCAGCATTGATAACCCATCCCTATTTGCCCCTTGAGAAGGTGGTGGTGAGCTGCCATTTTGAATCGCTGCAGTCCATTTGCTGTGGGTTGACCCACAATGCTGGTAGGGAGGGAATTCCAGGGTTTTGACCCCAGGACTGTGAAGGAACGGCGGTATATATCTAAGTCAGGGTAGTGAGTAGCTTGGATGGCAATGTGCAGGTGGCGGTGTTCCCAAGTCCCTGCTGCCCTTTTCCTTCTAGATAGAAGTGTTGGCCCCAAAGGGGGCCAACATCTTCAACGTATTGTCTAGCTATCACCATTGTTAACAGCTAACCCAAGAATGCAACTTTAAAAAAAAGTTTTGTGATTTACACATGAAAGAAGTGAAACTATCACTGTATTCTAACAGATGAAAGGATTAACAGACAATCAAATTTTCAATTTATAATTTCAGTTATATCACACTGCAAATTTTTGCTATAGATTAGATTAGATTAGATTACTTACAGTATCGAAACAGGCCCTTCGTCCCAACAAGTCCACACCGACCCGCCGAAGCGCAACCCACCCATTCCCCTACATTTACCCCATTACCTAACACTACGGGCAATTTAGCATGGCCAATTCACCTGACCCTGCACATCTTTGGACTGTGGGAGGAAACCGGAGCACCCGGAGGAAATCCACGCAGACACGGGGAGAACGTGCAAACTCCGCACAGTCAGTCGCCTGAGTGTGGGCGGTACGGTGGCACAGTGGTTAGCACTGCTGCCTCACAGCGCCAGAGACTCGGGTTCAACTCCCGCCTCAGGCGACTGACTGTGTGGAGTTTGCACGTTCTCCCCGTGTCTGCGTGGGTTTCCTCCGGGTGCTCCGGTTTCCTCCCACAGTCCAAAGATGTGCAGGTCAGGTGAATTGGCCATGCTAAATTGCCCGTAGTGTTAGGTAAGGGGTAAATGTAGGGGTATGGGTGGGTTGCGCTTCGGCGGGTCGGTGTGGACTTGTTGGGCCGAAGGGCCTGTTTCCACACTGTAATGTAATGTAATGTAAATTCTGTGTTACGATCGAGCCCTCCACTATCACCTGATGAAGGAGCATCGCTCCGAAAGCTAGTGTGCTTCCAATTAAACCTGTTGGACTATAACCTGGTGTTGTGTGATTTTTAACTTTGTACACCCCAGTCCAACACCGGCATCTCCAAATCACGTCTAAAAGATGACAGACTTAATAAATAATCCAGGTCTTTTTCAATATATCATTTCAGTTATATCACACTGTAAACCTTTGCTATAAATTCTGGGTCTTACGATCTTATACTCCACAACCACCTGATGAAGGAGCAGCGCTCCGAAAGCTAGTGCTTCCAATTAAACCTGTTGGACTATAACCTGGTGTTGTGGGATTTTTAAACTTTGTATGCCACACTAAGGCATTTCAAATGAGGGGTTCATGTGGCTGTGTGACTTCACCACTGAGTGTAATTGAGAACAGGATCACTTCTTATGTGAATCATTACTGTTGGTACAATTCCTGGATTGTAAGCTTTCTCCGATATCTTTTATTGTTTCCTTTATCATGCTTTCATCGAACCTCTCTGTTTTATTGTTGAAAAGAGCTTTGTGATCAGTAACAATGCTGCTCTGGCTGAAAACATGAGAGAAGAGGAGAAAAAAGCAAAAATTATGTTCAATGCTAGTTATTGCTTTGTGACACTGGAGCAAGATCCAACAGATATAACCAATGGAGCTGAATTTCATCTGCCCTGTGCATTCAGCTCTTGAATCGGCTATTTCTAAGGCCAAAAAAGGCATGATCTGTAAATTGCCTTTTAATTGAATCTCTTTTCCAGTTACCTCCATGTTATCTCTTCTCAACAAAAGGGTCATTGTTCTTCCCCTTGACCTGGAGCTTTAAACCATCACAGAGCTCTAATTTGCATATCTGCATAGATTTCAAAGAACGTGAATGCCTCATATCGTTTTTATCTCACACATAATATAAATTTATCAGAAGTGGGACTTCTGTTCTGAGATCCCTACCTTGTCATTGTGATCTTCACCATTTGATATCTTTGAATACGCCCATAAATAAATTGCACCTGAAAGACATAAAACGATTGGTTGATAAACATGCTCCTGCCTACATGTGTGAATGGGATAGAGAAAGACAGACCAAGGAAACAGTAACAGTTCTACACAGAGTACTCAGGTATGTTGTTTATATAGAAAAGGATGCAGAATGGGATTTGACTAATAAGTCTTTTCAAAAAGAAGGTACAGACATGATGTTCCAAATGGGGAAAAAATTAGTAAAGTGAATGACCTCTGTTTAATGTGTTATTGGCCAGGCCAGATCACCCTCAAAACATTTTTAAGAAGGTAGCCCAGACCCTAACTTTCCTAGTTGTTTTAAGCAGGTGTAAGGTGGATATTCCAGGAGTGATGCAGCTGGTCAAACCACACGGTTGCAAACAAAACAGAATTTATTTACTCACGAAGAAAAGAAAACGGAGTTTAGAATAACATAACAGTTTGAAAACCCAACAGACACGAAAACGCAAGTTAACAAAGAGTTGTACCGATTTCCTGCAATATCCCATCAACATCCCCTTGGCAAAAAAGGTAAATTCAAACACACAGGAGAGAGAGATTGCAAAGAGAGTCAGCCAGAAAACCTATGTTGAACCAGGGACCCTTTTTTCCCTCATCTCTTTCTTTGATCAGCTGCTTCAAACAGACTGCTTGCTAAAACCAAGTCAGAAAAAACCCTGAACTGGGAGAACTGGCCACTCCCCTTTCATTGTACAAGTGTTAAAAAATATATAAAAGCCTTTTCAAGTAGATATTTCCAGACATATCAGTACCTCTGCCTTTCTGACCCCTGTCAAAGAAAACCAAGGGCAAAATAACCTTGCTAAAGGGGCAGCATCATCACACTTCCCTCCTTAAAATATGAGCCATCAGTATCCAAAGATGGCTTCATTTTAAAACCCCTTAATCTTACATTGTTAGTACACTACAATACGCGTATATGTTACATTGACTATAAACATGCAAGCATACACTACCACATTCTTTTCAGGCTGTTTACTCCTGCCACCGAACGCCTCTGTTTCTCATCCAAGTCTCGACAATGCATCAGCAATCACATTTTCTCCTCCTGCCACATGCACAATATTCAACTTGAATGACTGTAAGAACAAGCTCCATCTAAACAGTCTGGAATTTTTGTCCTTAAATTTCTCCATAAACTTCAATGGCTCATGATCAATGTATATGATTGTCTCGGATACATTACTGGTAACATAAATGTTGAAATATTGTAATGCCAACACCAAGCTCAAAGTCTCCTTCTGAATTGCCGAATATCTCTGCGGTTGAATGTTCAGTTTCCTGGAGAAATATCCAAGTGATCTTTCTATCTTCTCATTGTCTTCCTGTAAGAGCACAGCACCGACAGCGACTTCACTCATCTTGATAGCCACCTTGAATGGCTTTGCGTAATTAGGTGTGGCTCATACTGGAGCAGCAGTCAGCATAGCTTTTCGTCCCCAACAGTACCCTTCCACCGACACTCTCATTTGTTTGGTCGAACTGGTCCTCACCCTTAACAATTTCTCCTTCGAATCCTTCCACTTCCTCCAGACCAAAGGGGTATCCATGGGCACATGTATGGGCCCCAGCTATGCCTGTCTCTTTGTTGGCTACATGGAACAGTCGATCTTCCGTAATTACACCGGCACCACTCCCCACCTCTTCCTCCGCTACATTGATGACTGCATTGGCGCCACCTCATGCTCCCGCGAGGAGGTTGAGCAATTCATCAACTTCACCAACACATTCCACCCTGACCTTAAATTTACCTGGACCATCTCTGACACCTCCCTCCCCTTCCTGGACCTCTCCATCTCCATTAATGATGACCGACTTGACACTGACATTTTTTACAAACCCACCGACTCCCACAGCTACCTGGATGACACCTCTTCCCACTCTACCTCCTGCAAAAATGCCATCCCGTATTCCCAATTCCTCCGCCTCTGCCGTATCTGCTCCCAGGAGGACCAGGTCCACCACAGAACACACCAGATGGCCTCCTTCTTTAGAGATCACAATTTCCCTTCCCATGTGGTTTAAGATGCCCTCCAACGCATCTCATCCACATCCCGCACCTCCGCCCTCAGACCCCACCCCTCCAACCGTAACAAGGACAGAATGCCCCTGGTGCTCACCTTCCAACCTACCAACCTTCGCATAAACCAAATTATCCGCCGACATTTCCACTACCTCCAAAAAGACCCCACCACCAGGGATATATTTCCCTCCCCACCCCTTTCCGCCTTTCACAAAGACCGTTCCCTCCGTGACTACCTGGTCAGGTCCATGCCCCCTACGACCCACCCTCCCATCCTGGCACTTTCCCCTGCCACCGCACCTGCAAAACCACACCTCCTCCCTCACCTCTATCCAAGGCCCTAAAGGAGCCTTCCACATCCATCAAAGTTTTACCTGCACATCCACCAATATCATTTATTGTATCCGTTGCTCCCGATGCGGTCTCCTCTACATTGGGGAGACTGGGCGCCTCCTAGCAGAGCGCTTTAGGGAACATCTCCGAGACACCCGCACTAATCAACCACACCGCCCCATGGCCCAACATTTCAACTCCCCCTCCCACTCTGCCGAGGACATGGAGATCCTGGGCCTCCTTCACCGCCGCTCCCTCACCACCAGACGCCTGGAGGAAGAACGCCTCATCTTCCGCCTCGGAACACTTCAACCCCAGGGCATCAATGTGGACTTCAACAGTTTCCTCATTTCCCCTTCCCCCACCTCACCCTAGTTCTAAACTTCCAGCTCAGCACTGTCCCCATGACTTGTCCTATCTGCCCTATCTTCTTTTCCACCTATCCACTCCACCCTCCCCCCGCCCCCAACCTATCACCTTCATCCCCTCCCCCACTCACCTATTGTACTCTGTGCTGCTCTCTCCCCACCCCCACCCTCCTCTAGCTTATCTCTCCACGCTTCAGGCTCTCTGCCTTTATTCCTGATGAAGGACTTTTACCCGAAATGTCGATTTTACTCCTCCTCAGATGCTGCCTGAACTGCTGTGCTCTTCCAGCACCACTCTAATCCAGAATCAGGTTTCCAGCATCTGCAGTCCTTGTTTTTACATAGCTTTCAAACTGTCAAATGCCTTCTGACAGTCTGCTGTCCACACAAACTGCTGCCTTTCTTCAGTAATTCACTGATTGGAGCAGCCCACACTTTGAAAATTTGCGATAAAATCCACTTAGTCCCAGGGATTGTAGGACTGCTCTTTTTGTCGATTGTATGGACAACTCCCCAGTTACCTTTGTTTTTGCATCTCTTGGGGCTATTTGTCCATGTTCAATACCATTCACTCTTAGCCAGGTTTATCACCAAGCCTGTCTCCCAAAATAGATTCCAATAAATGTTCCAAATGTTCCTTTCACCAGGTCATCAACATAGCAGTGCAATTGGATAGTCCGGAAATGATCTTATTGGTTGTCTTTGAAACGTGGCTGGCATATTTTTCATGCCAAATGGCGTGACTTTAAATTGATGCAGTCTATTCGGCATTACCAGAGCCAATATTGTCTTCACTCTTTTGGACAAAGGTACCTGCCAGTATCCTCTGAGCAAGTCCAACTCAGAAATATAAATTGCTTTTCCCAAATTTTCCATACATTCTTCCAAACGTGGAATTGAATATTAATCAGTCTTTGTAACTGCATTGACTTTGTGATGGTCCACACATAACTGTTGGGTACCAACTTGTTTTGGCACCACTCCAGTTACTGTAACTCACTTAGATTATGTCATCTTGGAGCATGCTCTCTACCTCCTTTTGAACCTGTGCTGACTTTAGAGGGTAATGCTTATAAGGATGTTGCTTAATCAGAACAGCATAGCCTATCTCATCATGCAAATAACATAGAGCATAGAACAGCACAGCACAGTACAGACCCTTGATGTGCCGACCTTTTATCCTACTCAAAGATCAAACTAACCTACATAACCAACATTTTATTATTATCCATCCACTATGTTAGCATTTCCCAGCTTATTTCTACCTATCTCCCCCACAATAGCAATAACCCTTTCAGGTCATTTCAGTTTTCCTCTGGAAGGTAGCTCAATAATTTATCCCAACTTTTGACAACTTACTCATTGTCCAATTTAATTTGAGGTATGTCCAGTTTAGAATTCTCTGAACTTGGTTCTGCACTCTGGGTTGTAACCAATAACACATTCTCTTTTGCTTTCCTTCCCTGTCAATTCACTTGACACACTGTGATTTCTTTCTGACTGGAGTCCTTATCAAATAGTTCACATAACTCATTCTTTTGACTGATAAGGTCCACTAAACCTTGCTTTTAAAGGATCACCTATCACTTAAAGAAACACTAACACCTTATCTCCGATAGCAAATTTGCAAGCTTTTGATTTCTTGTCTGCTTCCTGTTCCATTGTATGTTGTGATACTTTTAAATGCTGCCTAGCCAACTCCCCCACTATTTAATGTTACAACACGGGGTGAACTCTCCTACTTAATTTAAAACCAGCAACACAGAAGAGATTGATCTTGTGCAGTAATCTGTAAAGATTTGAGTGGCCGGAACTATGTAAAGTAAAAATTAACAACTTTATTTAGATTTGGATTACTTAGATTACTTACAGTGTGGAAACAGGCCCTTCGGCCCAACAAGTCCACACCGACCCTCTGAAGAGCGACCCACCTTGACCCATTCATTTACCCCTTCACCTATGGGCAATTTCGCATGGCCAATTCACCTAACCTGCACATCTTTGAACTGTGGGAGGAAACTGGAGCACCCGGAGGAAACCCACACAGACACGGGGAGATACAATTTCTTAAAGTATAACAGAGAATAATTAACCAACCACTATATACAATTTTTCTCTCTAACCTATCTTTTATCTTCCCTTCTATAATACTGGTCCGATAAAACTCCGAATTAAGATTTACAAAAAAACACTTCTTACCTCAAAACCAGGCAGCTGTTCTTGTCTTCAGAACTTCCTGTGTCTTCTTTTCTCCTTGTTAGGAATTTCTGCGTTACAAGTTACTGATTGAAAAGGTACTTTTAAGAGAGTTTTTTTTACAAGCAGTTTGTTACATGCTAGGACTTGGCAGTTCTCTCAACTGTTCAGTTATCCCCACTCCCGGTCTTATATCTAGAGCATCGGATTGTGTCATTGGCTTTTAAGATTGTCAATGTACTCAATTCAAACTGGATTGGAAATTGGTATTTTTATCGGGGTATAGAGATTCATAGAGTCATAGAGATGTACAGCATGGAAATTGACCCTTCGGTCCAACCCAATCTAGTCCCACCTGCCAGCACCCGGCCCATATCCCTCCAAACCCTTCCTATTCATATACCCATCCAAATGCCTCTTAAATGTTGCAATTGTACCAGCCTCCACCACTTCCTCTGGCAGCTCATTCCATACACGTACCACCCTCTGTGTGAAAAGGTTGTCCCTTGTATATCCTTCCCCTCTCACCCTACACCTATGCCCTCTAGTTCTGGACTCCCTGACCCCAGGGAAAAGACATTGCCTATTTACCCTATCCATGCCCCTCATGATTTTATAAACCTCTATAAGGTCACCCCTCCGTCTCTGACACTCCAGGGAAAACAGCCCCAGCCTGTTCAGCCTCTCCCTATAACTCAGATCCTCTAACCCTGGCAACATCCTTGTAAATCTTTTCTGAACCCTTTCAAGTTTCACAACATCTTTCCGATCGGAAGGAGACCAGAATTGCACGCAATATTCCAACAGTGGCCTAACCAATGTCCTGTACAGCCGCAACATGACCTCCCAACTCCTGTACTCAATACTCTGACCAATAAAGGAAAGCATACCAAACGCCTTCTTCACTATCCTATCTACCTGCGACTCCACTTTCAAGGAGATAATTTAGACTGATTGGCCAAATTCAAATTTGTTTTTGTTTCCAGGCAATGAACGAGTTGAGTTGTTCAATCCAGTGTTACATACATTGTATCCTTATTGAGAACACTCTGTGCTGTGTCGGCAGTTTTGCTGCTTTTAACTCTGTTAAAGGTACACCCACATCTTCATAATACCTCCCCCTTAAGAAAAATTAACCATCATAATGAAAAGATGGCTTTTTTTTTACCTTTTAAACAAATTACCCTAACATACTGTAAGACTATAAGACCATAAGACATTGGAGTGGAAACAAGATCATTTGACCCATTGAGTCCACTGCGCCATTTAATCATGGCCGATGGGCATTCCAATTTCAATTACCCGCACTCTCCCCTTAGCCCTTAATTCCTTGCAAGATCAAGAATTTATCAATCGCTGCCTTGAAGACATTTAGCATCCCAGCCTCCAATGTGCTCTGTGGCAATGAATTCCACTGGCCCACCACTCTCTGGCTGAAGAAATGTCTCCTCATTTCCGTTCTAAATTGACCCCCTCTAATTCTAAGGCTGTGCCCACGGGTCCTAGTCTCCCTGCCCAATGGAAACAATTTCCCAGCGTGCATCCTTTCTAAGCCATGCATTATTTTGTAAGTTTCTATTAGATCTCCCCTCAACCTTCTAAACTCTAATGAATACAATCCCAGAATCCTCAGCCAATCATCATATGTTCCATTCCAGGGATATGACAATAGACAATAGACAATACGTGCAGGAGTAGGCCATTCTGCCCTTCGAGCCTGTACCACCATTCATTATGATCATGGCTGATCATCCTCAATCAGTATCCTGTTCCTGCCTTATCTCCATAACCCTTGATTCCACTATCCTTGAGAGCTCCATCTTAAATGAATCCAGAGACTGGGCCTCCACTGCCCTCTGGGGCAGAGCATTCCACACAGCCACCACTCTCTGGGTGAAGAAGTTTCTCCTCATCTCTGTCTTAAATGGTCTACCCAGAAATTTTAAGCTGTGTCCTCTGGTTCGGGACTCACCCATCAGCGGAAACATGTTTCCTGCCTCCAGAGTGTCCAATTCTTTAATAATCTTGTACGTCTCAATCAGATCCCCTCTCAGTCTTCTAAACTCAAGGGTATACAAGCCCAGTTGCTCCAGTCTTTCAGCATAGGATAGTCCCGCCATTCCAGGAATTGACCTCGTGAATCTATGCTGCACTCCCCCAATAGCCAGAATGTCTTTCCTCAAATTTGGAGACCAGAACTGCACACAATATTCCAGGTGCGGTCTCACCAGGGCCCTGTACAGCTACAGAAGAACCTCTTTGCTTCTACACTCAATCCCTCTTGTTATGAAGGCCAGCATGCTATTAGCTTTCTTCATTACCTGCTGTACCTGCATGCTTACCTTCATTGACTGGTGTACAAGAACACCCAGATCTCTTTGTACTGCCCCTTTACCTAACTTGACTCCATTTAGGTAGTAATCTGTCTTCCTGTTCTTGCCACCAAAGTGGATAACCATACATTTATCCACATTAAACTGCATCTGCCATGCATCTGTCCACTCTCCTAACCTGTCTAGGTCACCCTGTAATCTCCTAATATCCTCCTCACATATCACCCTGCCACCCAGCTTTGTATCATCAGCAAATTTGCTAATGTTACTATTAATACCATCTTCTATATCATTAAGATATATTGTAAAGAGGTGTGGCCTCAGCACTGATCCCTGCAGTACCCCTCTGGTCACCGCCTGCCATTCTGAAAGGGAGCCGTTTATCACTACTCTTTGTTTCCTGTCAGCCAACCAATTTTCAATCCAAGTCAATACTTTACCATGCACCCTAATTTTGCTCACTAACCTCCCATGTGGGACTTTATCAAAGGCTTTCTGGAAGTCCAGTTACACTATATCCACTGGATCTCCCTTGTCCATCTTCAGAGTTACATCCTCAAAAAATTCCAGATTAGTCAAGCATGATTTCCCCTTCATAAATCCATGCTGACTCTGACCTATCCTGTTACTGCTATCCAGGTGTGTCGTAATTTCATCCTTTATAATTGACTCCAGCATCTTTCCCACCTGCTTTCTCTCTCGCTCCTTTCTTAAAAAGTGGTACAACATTAGCCACCCTCCAATCCACAGGAACTGATCCTGAATCTATTGAACTCTGGAAAATAATCACGATTTCTCGAGCCACCTCCTTCAGTACCCTGGGATGTAGACCATCAGGCCCCGGGGATTTATCAACCTTCAGACCTAACAGTCTCTCCAACACCAATTCCTGGCAAATATAAATTCCCTTCAGTTCAGGTCCTTCAGCCACTGTTATCTCAGGGAGATTGCTTGTGTCTTCCCCAGTGAACACAGATCTGAAGTACCAATTCAACTCTTCTGCCATTTCTTTGTTCCCCGTAATATATTCCCCTGTTTCTGTTTTCAAGGAAAAATCCCAGGATATATTTCCATTTTTTTGCCTTTCACATATCTAAAAAGGCTTTTACTATCCTCCTTTATATTTTTGGCCAGTTTACCTTCGTACCTCATTTTTTCTCTGTGTATTTCCTTCTTAGTAATCCTCTGTTGTTCTTTAAAAGCTTCCCAGTCCTCCGTTTTCCCAGTCATCTTTGCTATGTTATACTTTTTCGCTTTTGACTTTATATGTTTCTTAACTTCCCTCGTCAGCCACGACCACCCATGCCTCCTCATAGAATCTTTCTTCCTTTTTTGGAATGAACTGATCCTGCAACCTCTGCATTCTACTCAGAAATATCTGCCATTGTTCCTCCACTGTCATCCCTGCTAAGGTATTGTACCATTGAACTTTGGCCAGCTCCCCCCTCATAGCTCCATAGTTCCCTTTATTCAACTGAAATATTGTCACTACCGATTGTACCCTCTCCCTTTCAAATTGCAGATTGAAGCTTATTGTATTATGGTCACTATCTCCTAATGGCTCCTTCACTTCGAGGTCCCTGATCAATTCTGGTTCATTGCACAATACCAGATCCAGAATTGCCTTCTCCCTGGTAGGCTCCACCACCAGCTGTTCTAAGAATCCATCTCGGAGGCACTCCATAAAGTCACTTTCTTGAGGTACAGTACCATCCTGATTCTCCCAGTCTACCTGCATGTTGAAATCCCCCATAACAACTGTAGTAACATCTATGCGACAGGCCAATTTCAGCTCCTGATTCAACTTACACCCTACATCCAGACTACTGTTTGGGGGCCTGTAGATAACTCCCAAGAGGGTCTTTCTACCCTTCTCAGCTCTATCCATACTGACTCTACATCCCCTGAATCTAGGTCCCCCCGCGCAAGGGACTGAATATCATCCCTTACCAACAGGGCCACCCCACCCCCTCTGCCCATCAGTCTGTCCTTACGATAGCACGTATATCCTTGAATATTCATTTCCCAGGCCCTGTCCATTTAAACCACGTCTCAGTTATCCCCACAATATCGTAGCTGCCAATTTCCAAAAGAGCCTCAAGCTCATCCATCTTATTTCTAATATTTCGTGCATTCATATGTAGTATTTTTAATTTGTTACTGCCCTCACCCTTCCTATCAACCCCTATTTCACTCAACCTTACGGCATGATCCCCTTTTGAGTTTTCTTCTTCATTGATACAGTTGTCTTTCTTGACTTCCATTGTTCTAACTTTCCCTTCAATTTCCTTCTTAAACTTCCAGTTTGTCCCCCCCCCCGACCCCGCTACTTAGTTTAAACGTAGCTGTGTTGCAGTAGCAAACCTGCCTGCCAGAATGCTGGTCCCCAACCTATTAAAGTGCAAACCGCCTCTTTTGTATAATTTACGCTTACCACAAAACATACCCCAGTTATCCAAGAATTTAAATCCTTGCTTCCTGCACCGGCTCTCCAGCCACACATTCAAGTCCATTATCTCCCTGTTCCTGGCCTCTCCAGCCCGGGGAACTGGAAGCAAACAGGAGATAACCACCCTGGGTGTCCTGCTTTTCAGCCTTCTTCCTAGTTCTCCGAAGTCCCACTGTAGTATGTTCCTCCTCTTCTTTCCGACATCATTTGTGCCGACATGTACCACCACCTCTGGCTCTTCACCTTTGCCCTTGAGGATTTCCTGCACTCTATCCGCGATGTCTTTCACCCTGGCACCAGGAAGGCAACACACCATCCTTAAATCCTGCCTGTTGCCACAGAAACCCCGGTCAGTTCCTCTCACTATGGAGTCTCCTATTACCACGGCTCTGTGCGATGTCCGACTCTTCCGCTCTGTCTCCACGCCAACGTTTGATTGACAGACCTGGCCACCTCACGGACTGGCAGTGTCATCTAACTCTACTGTTTCCAAAGATTCAACTTGTTCCTGACAGGTACTTCCCCCACGGTCTCTTGCACCTGTCTCCTCTCTGCTTTCCTCATCGTCTCCTCTCTTCTGGTATGGTCGGTGTAATAACCTCGCTGAAGGTCTTGTCCAGAAAGATCTCGTTCTCTTGGATGAGCTTAAGGTCCTTGAGTTCTTTCTTCAGTGCTGCGATATGCTCTCTTAGTAGCTGAATGTGCATACACTTTCCACAGATATATGAGCTGTGTGAATCTCCACTGGACACCCTCCAGTGCCAGTATGTCCTTCCTGAGGTGTGGGGCCCAAAATTGGACACAGTATTCTAAATGGGGCCTAACTAGAGCTTTATAAAGTCTCAGAAGCACATCGCTTCTTTTATATTCCAACCATCTTGAAATAAATGGCAACATTATATTTGCTTTCTTAACCATGGACTCAACCTGTAAGTCAACCTTTAGAGAATCCTGGACTAGCACTCCCAGATGTCTGTGTACTTTGGCTTTATGAATTTCCTCACCCTTTATAAAATAGTCCATGCCTGTGTTCTTTTTCCAAAGTGCAAGATCTCGCATTTGCTCACGTTGAACTTCATCAGCTATTTCCTGGACCACTCTCCTAAACTGTCTAAATCTTTCTACAGGCTCCCCACCTCCTCAGTACCACCTGCCTGTCTACCTAACTTCGTATCAGCGGCGAACTTCGCTAGAATGCCCCCAGTCCCCTCATCCAGATCATTAATATATAAAGTGAACAGCTCCGGCCCCAACACTGAACCCCACTGCCATTCCGAAAAAGAACCTTTTATCCCAACTCTTTGCCTTCTGTCAGACAGCCAGTCCCCAATCCATACAGATAACTTCAATTTAAGTTCACCATAACCTCTACATAAAACATTAAATCAAGACAAATCTCATGTAAACTCTATCAGTTAAATCCATGATAACATGCATGTGATTACATTCTTCTGACCCGCAACATGTATGATTTTTAAATTAAAAGTCTGTAATATAAGACTCCAATGAAATAGTCTCATATTCTTATCTTTAAAACGTTTTAAGAATGTAAGCGGATTGTGATCCGTGTACACAATTGTCTTAGACATATTGTGACAGACACATTAAAATATTGTAAGGTCAGCACCAAACTCAAAAGTTCCTTTTCAATTGTGCGATATTTCCTCTGGTGGATGTTGACCTTCTTCGAAAAGTAACCAACGGGCAGTTCAATCCCATCCTCATCCCCCTGTAGGAGTACAGCTCCAACTCCAATGTCACTAGCATCGATGGCGACTTTAAAAGGTTTTGAAAAGTTTGGTGTAGCTAAAACTGGGTTGGTGGTTAATGTCGATTTCAAATGGTCGAATGCCTCCTGGCATAGTTCTGTCCACTGAAACTTTGTGTTCTTCCTCAGCAAATCAGTTAACAGTGCCACTACACTGCTGAAGTTTGGAACAAACGTCCAATAGAATCCACTGAGTCCTAAGAATTGAAGCGCCTCTTTCTCCGAGGTTGGTCGTGGAAATTCCTCGGTAGCCTTCATCTTTGCATTCCATGGAGTCAACCTTGCATGACCCAATGTTATGTCCCAAGAACATCACCTCTGCTTTCACGAATTCCGTTTTATTTAAGTTTATCACCAGTTTTGCTTCTCATAGTCATTCAGAGGGCTCTGCAAACTGTACCATGTGATCTTTCCAGGACTTACTAAAGATCGCTACATCGTCCAGATAGACTGCACAGCCACAACTCTGTTCATGAGGCTTTGCAATGTGGCGGGTGTGTTCTTCATTCCAAAGGGCATCACTTTAAACTGATATTACCCATTTGGGGTTGCAAACACAGAATGTTTTTCTCACCGTCTCTGATAAAAGTATCTGCCAGTAACCACGCATTAAGTCCAACTTGGTGATCTAATGGCTTATCTCACTTTATCGATACAGTCTTCCAATCTAGGAATTGGATATGAGTCCGATTTTGTAACAGCATTGACCTTCCAATAATCCATGCAGAATTGTTGAGTCCCATCCGGATTGGGAACAAAGATGATCAGTGAACCCCACTCGCTCTGGCTTGGTTCGATGATGTTCTCGTTGAGCATGGCCTCCACCTCCATCTGGACCTGTCTGGCTTTGAAAGGATTAAGCCGATAGGGATGTTGTTTTATCAGAGCAGAATTCTCTTCGTCTACTTCATGTACAATAACATTAGTCCTCCCCATCTGATTCTGACATAGATCCTTATACTGTAGTAACAAATCTTGCAACTCCATTCTAAGCTACTGAGACAGATGGCTTAGTAATCCATCCCACTCCTCAAGAACTTCTTTATTTTAAAATCTATTTTGAGGCACCTCAACATCCACATAATCTGGATTTGATTCCTCATTCTGCCGGGCAGTGACTAACCTGTTTCTCCAGTTCTTTTTCTCCAGTGTAAATACAGTTTCAACATGTTCACATGACATACTTGATACTTTTTCTTTCTGTCTGGCACCTTTACGAGATAGTTCACCTGACTCAACTTTTCTCAATTTAATAGGGACCACTAATCCTGGCTTTGAAGGGATCTCCTATCACTGGTAACAGTACTAACATGTTATCCCCTCAGGAAAATGGCTGAGTCTCAGACCTTTTGTCTGCCACCTGCTTCATTCGATACTGTACCCTCTTCAGGTAGGTAACTCACCTACTCGATTTAGTCTCTCCCTCACCTCCGATACATAATCTAAGTGCGAGATCTCCGACTTTGGTCCTGTCAATTTTTAAAACATTAATTTCAAAGGGCCTCTCACTTCATGCCCGAATATTAACTCAAAGGGAGTGAACTGAGTAGAATCATTTGGGGCATCTCTAATGGTTAAACAATACGAATAGGATACAATTATCCCAATCATTCAGGTAATCCTGACAATATGCTCTCAACTTGGTCTTCAGGGTCTGATGCTATGTTTCTAAAGCTTCTTGGGATTTGGGATGATACGCACTGGATTTAAAGTGCTGTATACCTAAGCTATCCATAGCCTTCTTAAACAGCCTCGCAGTAAAATTGGACCCTAGGTCTGACTGAATCTCTTTGGTTGCCCATACCGTGTGAAGAAAGCTACTAACTCCTCCACCACTCTTTTTGCCTTGATACTCTGTAATGGAATTGCCTCCGGAAATCTGGTAGACACATCCATTATGGTTACCAAGTATTGGTTCCCACTTTTGGTTGTCAGGAGGGGATCTACACAATCAATTATAACCCATGTGAAATGTTCTTCAAATGTGGGAATTGGCAACAAAGGGGCTGGTTTTATTACCACCTGTGGCTTACCTACCATTTGGCATCTATGGCATGTATGGCAAAGTTAACCACATCCTTGCGCATTCCAGGCCAATAAAAATGTTTTTGTACCTTAGCCTGAATCTTTCGTACCCCGAGATGACCTCCTACAGGTAGTTCAAGGGGAGGACTACAGTTATCGTACATGAAGTAGACGTAGGGAATACTACTCTGATAAAACAATACCCATATCGGCTTAATCCTCTCAAAGCCAGCCAGGTCTAGATGGAGGTGAAGCCCATGTTCAATGAGAATATCATTGAACCAAGCCAGAGTGAGTGGAGTTCACCGATCGTCTTAGTTCCCAAACTGCTCGGAACTCAACGATTCTGCATGGATTATCAGAAGGTCAATGCTGTTACAAAATTGGTCTCATATCCAATTCCGAGATTGGAAGACTGTGTCGAGAAAGTTGGACAGGTGCTACCCGTGACACTTGCTGTCTGTATGCTACCAGCAACACAATCTGGTGCACTTCGGCCCATTTCTCCTCTGTACTAACCTGCGTGGTCTCCATTTCCATCTGAGCATTCTATCTTTCCCATAATAACCCTTTGGAATATTCTCTGCCTTCTTTTCAGAGTACACATCCGCATATATATCTTTTGTCATCTTGTTTTGCTGTTGCAAGTCTGTTAGCCTTTCAGGACTAAACACTTCTGTCTGACCCTCTGCCTGTTCAGGTTTTTCCAGCACCATTACATCAAACAGAGGGTCAGACAGAGGGTCAGACAGAGGGTCAGACAGAGGGTCAGACAGAAGTGTAGCATCAAACTGAACCTCAACTCCTTCAGCTTTCTCTTTACTTTTCACCTCATGCTGTGTCTTATGATAGTAGGATCTGGTTACCACACCATCTGGGAAAATGCCAGGATATTTCTGTTTTACTTCCTCAGTTTCTTGGTCTTCCATGGACTTCTCCACAACAAGAGGTGTCACTGCCACTTTGGATCCTGCCGAATCATTCCCAAGAACAAATTGAATTCCTGAAACTGACACTCTGTCAATCACTCCCGCTGTAACTTCCCCAGTCCTAAGTCGGCATTCCAACCTGACCTTACAGAGGGGAATACTAAATTTCTGTCCATCTATCCCACAAATTACCACACTCTCGGGTAACAGATCAGAAAGAGTGCATATTCACTCATCCCTTACTATCAGCGACTGGTTAGATCCTGTATCTCTTAAAATTATAACTTCTTGTCCTTCTCCCCCATTCTTTCTGAGTAAATTTTACCCACAGAGGCGAATTCTTTGTAGCGATCAGGGAGTAATTCCATACTCAGCCCCTGCCTAGACTGTGCACTCTCCTACAGCTCCTTGGCTCTTGTTGGGGTCTCCTTTACTACCTTCACTAATGCCACTGGCTTAGCTTCTTTTACCACATCTTTTCCCACAGTGCCTTTCTTTAATGACCAGTACTGTGTCTTTATGTGTCCCACTTTCTGGCCATGAAAACACCTTTTCCTGGTGCTCTTCTGAAACCACCAGCACAGTAATTTTCTGTGTCCCTCTCCATGACAGTGAAAACACCTGAGGCCTTTCACCTCCAGTACACTGTCTTGGGCTTCTTTAACCTATGGTAAAATCTTACCAGTGCGCTTGACTCTTGGTTTAGTAGTGTAGGATCTCCCCTTCTCCCAACTTCTATCCCTCACAGGACAAAATTCTGGCCGGAAGCTTGTCTTATGCACCAACTTGTACTCATCTACAAATTTTGCTGCCCTTCTCACTTCCTGAACTTTCTGTACCTCCATGTAAATTCTCACCATCTTTGGAAGTGAGTTTTTAAACTCTTCCAACAGAATAATCTCTCTTAAAGCCTCAAATGTCCTATCTATTTTCAAAGAATACATCCATCAATCAAAATGGCTATGTTTATTTCTTTCAAACTCAACATAAGTCTGACCTGGTTCCTTCTTTGTGTTTCTGAACCGCTGTCTATATGCTTCTGGTACCAATTCATTAGACCTAAAATAGCCTGTTTAACCTCTACATCATCTCTTGACCCCTCATGTGACAGCACGGCAAATACTAGCTCTGCATACCAGTTTAGTCTGAACTAGCATTACCCATAAATCCTCGGACCATTCAAACTGCCTAGCCAATTTTTCAAATGAAATAAAGAAGGCTTCAACATTTTTCTCATCAAAATGTGGCAGAGCTTTGACATATTTATATATATCACTACCTTCTCTTTTCATCTCCATCCTGTTAACTTGACTCTGCTGGCCAAGTCGCAACTTCTCAAGTTCAAATTTTCTCTCTTTTTGTCTCTCCCTTTCTTCTCTCTCTCTTTCTTTGCTCTCTCGAAAAAACCTTCTCTCTCTCTCTCTCTCTTTCCTCTCACTCTCTGTTTATCTTCCAACTCCATTTTCCTCAATTGTAATTTAAGTTTTTCTATCTCTACTTGCATTTGTCTGTTTCTCTGACACACCTTAGTGTTTCAGTAACCCCTTTACAATTACAGCTTTACTTTTGTCCTTGGTTAAACCCAAACCTAACTTATTTGCTAATTCTAAAAATATGGCTTGTTCTTTCCTTCTCAACTTTCTTGGCAAATTTGAGAATCATCTTCAAATCCCAGAACCTCTTTAGCAATTTTAAGAGCCATTTTTCTCACTTTTAATTTAACAAACCACAAGTCACCAGAATTAAACTAACTGTCTCACCTGCGTTCTATTTAAAGATCTAGGGCACTAACCTGCAAGTGTTTAAATCTGCAGGGGTTTTTAGTACTTCCAAATCTATTCAAATCTGTCTAAACCAGTTCAAATCCCAGACCTGAGCCCCCAAACTGTTACAACATGGGGTGAACTCTCCTACTTAATTTAAAACCAGCAACACAGAAAAGATTTATCCCGTGCAGTAATCTGTAAAGATTCGAGTGGCCAAGAACTATGTAAAGTAAAAATTAACAATTTTCTTTCTTAAAGTATAACAGAGAATAATTAGCTAACCACTATTTACAATTTGTTCCTCTAACCTATCTTTTACCTTCCCTTCTATAATCCTGGTCCAATAAAATTTCTAAATAAGATTTACAAAACTACACTCCTTATCTCAAAGCCAGGTTGTGTCTTCCCATGTCTTCTTTTCTCTTTGTTAGGAATTTCTGCGTTACAGGCTACTGATCGAAAGGGTACTTTTAAGAGAGGTTTTTTTCAAGCAGTTTGTTACATGCTAGGAAGTGGCACTTCTCCTCTCAACTGTTTGATTTTCCCCTGGTCTTATACCCCCAAAGCATTGGATTGTGTCATTGGCTTTTAAGATTGTCGATATACTCAATTCAAACTTGACTGGAAATTGGTATTTTTATCAGGTATAATTTACACACAAATTATCCAAATATGTGGTCTCTGAATTCTGACTTACCAAATTTGCCTTAATCAATTTTAATGGTCCTCTCACTTCATGCCCAAAAACGTACTCAAATGGACTGAATTTGGTTGATTCATTTGGTGCATCTCTGATTGCAGAAAGCATGAACAGAATTCCCTTATCCCAATCATCTGGATAGTCTTGACTATAAGCTCTTAACATGGGCTTAATGTCTGATGCCACCTTTCTCGTGCTCCCTGCGATTCTGGTTGGTACCCAGTATATTTGATTTGTTTTATTCCTAAACTGTCCATAATTTCCTTGAATAATTTTGACGTGAGGTTTAAGCCTTGAACTGATTGTGTCTCTGTGTGTAGTCTGAAACGAGTGAAAAGATTGAGTAAGTGTTCTGCAATCCTTTTAGCTGTGATATTGCACAATGGAATGGCCTCTGGAAATCTAATGGACACATCCACTATTGTTAACATATAACTGATTCTCACTTTTTGTTTTAGGTATCGGTTTGGGCAATCAATTAAGACTCTCATAAATGGTTCCTCAAATGCAAGTTTAGATATTAAAGGTATGGGTTTTATTATTGCCTGTAGTTTTCCAATTACCTGACATGTACAGCATGTCTGGCAAAATTCAACTGCATCCTTGTGTAGTGCAGGCCAGTAAAATTGTTTCTGTATTTTAGCCTGAGTTTTTCTTACCTCTAAATGACTTCCCGCTGGTAGTTTATGCACTACCTGCAAAACCTTCTTTCTATAACCTGCTGCCAATACAATTTGATGAATCTCTGTCCATTTCTCATTACCTGAATATATGATGATCTCCATTTCCTTATTAAGTAATCATTTTAAGATAGTAGCATACCGGAATACATCTAGATTCTTCTTGTGGGTATGGTTTTTAATACAACTGCTTCAAATTTTCATCTTTCTCCTATAACTCAGTTAGTTTCTCTGAGCTGGAGATTTCTACTTTGTCATCCATTTGCTTCTGTTTTGTCTCAACAAACATGGTCTCTGCTAATTCTGCTTCAACTTTCTTATCTATACTTGTTTATCTCTCCTGTTTCAACTGGTGACTTTGTGATCTCATTACCACACAGTCAGGAAAAATCCCAGGATATATTTCAGTTGCCTGATTTTCCGCTGGCCTTTCAACCACAGTAGGCAGCACTCCTACCTGTGAACCAGTTATATCATTAGCAAGGACAAATTGTATTCCTGAACCTGAGAGTTTGTCCCATACTCCTACCATGAATTCTCTAATCTTCACTGGCCATTAATCTCACTCTACATAGGTGAAAGTGGGTACTGCAGATACTGGAGATTAGAATCAAGATTAGTGATGGAAAAGCATAGCAGGTCAGGTAGCATCTGAGGAGCAGGAAAATCGATGTTTCTCACAAAAGCCTTTCATTCCTGATAATTGAACGCTTCTTGTCTCATCATGAATTTCCATTAGTAGCATTTTTTTCTGGCCATAGTCCTTCATCTTTCAACATCAAGGATTGAGAGGATTCTGCATCTCTTAATATTGTAACCTGCTGCTCCTGGCCTATGTGAATAAACTTTATCTTTGCAAGTATATGGTTTAAGAAGATCTGGCACATGTTCCTAAACCAGCCACTGACCAGGTTGTGCATTCTATTGCAACCTTTTTGGCCTCCACTGTGCTTTTTGTTGCCACTCTGACAAAATTCACTGGCTTATCCTGTTTTTCCTACAACTGGTTTCCCAGTGCTTTTCCTGGCCCAGCAACATTGTGATTTCATGTGGCCTACTTTATTGCAGTGAAAGCACCAGAGCTTTTTAACTTCTCTTTCCCCTTCAAGGGTTTCCTTTTCACCCTGTGGTAAGTTATCCTCATGATCTTCACTGAGATCTACCTTTCCCTTACCATGCGAGGATTTCTCTTTTCCCCAATTTCTATCCCTCACAGATTGAAACTAATTTTTGAAGCCAATCTTTGATTTATGGGCCAACTCATAATCATCAGCCATTTCAGCTGCTAATCTTGCCACTTTAGCTCTCTGCTTTTCCACGTGATTTCTGACTACTTCAGGAAGTGAATTTTTGAACTCCTCCAAAATAATCGTCTCCCTAAGGCCATCGTAAATTTGCTTTATTTTGAATGCCCTTGCCCACCTATCAAAATTACTTTATTTGATCCTTTCAAAGTCAATGTATGTTTGACCAGAGTCCCTCCTTGGATTCCTGAAATGATGTCTGTAGGCTTCTGGCACCAGCTCATATGCATGTAAAATGGCTTCCTTCACTTCCTCATATGTCCCAGATACCTCCTCTGATAGTGATGCAAATACCTCACTTGCTGTAATTACAAGCGTTGTTTGCACCAACAAAACCCATTTCATTTGTTTAGCTACCTTTTCATATGAGATGAAAAAGGCTTCTTACATCCTTCTCATCAACTTTTGACAATGCTTGAATATATTTAAACAGATCCCCACTAGGCCTTCGGCTACCATGGGCTTTCTCATCCTCACTCTCTTCTCACTAAGCATACCCTCAGCATTCATCTCCATCATTTAAGCCAACCTTCCTGCCTCAGTGCCAATTCCTGAAGTTCAAACTACATCTGTTTCTTCATTTCCTGTCTCTCTTTCTCTTTCTCTTTCTCTTCTTTTCTCTTTATTCTCCTAAAGTGATTCTGTCCTTTTCTTTTTGTTCTGCTCGGATCTTTCATTCTTTTTCACTTCCCTCTGCTTTTAATTGTAATTCAAACAGTTCAATTTCTTCTTCTTTTTGTGTTGCCTCTAACTCAAGTTGCTTCATTTTCAATTGAATTTTTAGCAATGTCTGAAAATTAGATTAGATTACTTACAGTGTGGAAATAGGCCATTCGGCCCAACAAGTCCACACTGACCCGCTGAAGCACAACCCACCCAGACCCATCCCCCCACATTTACCCCTTCACCTAACACTACGGGTAATTTGGCATGGCCAATTCACCTGACCTGCACATTTTTGGATTGTGGGAGGAAACCGGAGCATCCGGAGGAAACCCACGCAGACACGGGGAGAAGGTGCAAACTCCACACAGGCAGTTGCCTGAGGCGGGAATTGAACCTGTGAGGCAGCAGTGCTAACCACTGTGCCACCGTGCCCTATTCCGATGACATTTCCAGCAAATTTAAATGCTGACGTACTGCAGCAAGTATCTCTCCATTTCTTACGGATGAAGGGAACTCCAAATCTGCCAATTCCAGCAGCTTTGCCATGTTCACCTTTTGTAAAACTCTCAAAGTCACTTCTTCTACCACCAGAAAACTCTTAGTGACTGAAAGAGCCATTAACACACCAAGTACTGATTCAACCAACCGAATTCAACACCCAGAACAGAAGACACTGACACCTACCACTTGTTGCCTTTGAGTCCAGCAACCCCAATCCCAAATTGAAACTATAGAACAAATCCCACAAAGAACCCCTAATCTGTTATAGGCCAGGTCAGGTCGCCTCAAAACATTTCAAGAAGGTAGTCCAGACCGTAGCTTTTCTTGTTTTTTTTAGATTTTTTTTTAGATTTAGATTCCCTACAGTGTGGAAATAGGCCCTTTGGCCCAACAAGTCCACACCGACCCTCCGAAGAGCAACCCACCCAGACCCATTCCCCTACATTCACCGCTGACTAATGCACCTAACACTACGGGCAATTTAGCATGGCCACTTCACCTAACCTGCACATCTTTGGTCTGTGGGAGGAAACCGGAGCACCCGGAGGAAACCCATGCAGACACGGGGGGAATGTGCAAACTCCACCCAGACAGTCGGCCAAGGTGGGAATTGAGGTCATGATGAGAGCAGGCATGATCATAAGGTCAGAAGCAAGGATCTTTGCTCATTCAGCACTACTCATTAGATTACATTACAGTGTAGAAACAGGCCCTTCAGCCCAACAAGTCCACACCGACCCGCCAAAGCGTAACCCACCCATACCCCTACATTTACCCCTTACCTAACACTACGGGCAATTTTAGCATGGTCAATTCACCTGACCTGCACATCTTTGGACTGTGGGAGGAAACCGGAGCACCCGGAGGAAACCCACGCAGACACGGGGAGAATGTGCAAACTCCACACAGTCAGTCACCTGAGGCGGGAATTGAACCCGGGTCTCTGGCGCTGTGAGGCAGCAGTGCTAACCACTGTGCCACCGTGCCACCCACTAAGCAGTCCAGCTCAAATGCAACAATGTCCAGGCTTAGTCTGAAAAGTTGCAAGTGCGTTTGGACCAGGCAAATGCCTGGCAATGACCATCTCCAATAAAAAGCAGTCCAGCCACTGTCCCTTGACATTGAATGGTGTTACCATCACTGAATCCCCCACTATCAACGTGCTGTGGGTGACCATTAAGCAGAAATTCAGCTGGACTCACTGTATAAATACAGCAGTTACAAGAGTAGGTCAAAGGCTAGGAATACTGCAGCAAGTCACTTACTTTCTGACTCCCCAATGCCTGTGCACCCATCTTAATACTGGAATGTAATGTTCACTGTGTTATGATTGTGGTGTAATATTTCCTGTGTTGATAATGGATGTAATATTCTCCAATATTTAAACAGAGAATAATATTACTGATGTTGATATTGGACTGTAACATACTTGCGTTAATATTGGAGCGCAGTATTCTTTATGTCAGGATTAAGGCAAGTTAGTGTTGATATTGAAGTGTAGTATTATTATTGGGTAGAAATGTTCTTCATGTTAATATTGAGGTGTAGCATTTCCCATGTTAATATTGAAGTGTAATATTTCCTTTATTAAAAGTGTGTTGTCATATTTCATATTATTAGTGAGTTGCAGTATGGCTATATTGTTCAATTTTCAAAATAATTTGGTGTCCGACACTGCAATTTAATCTAATAATCATATAAATTATAAAACAAATACAATTTACCAGGGACAGTTGGGTAATAATTCCCAGTACTGTCCTTCATATGGTATTTGGCAGGTACATTCAACACCATCCCAGGAACCTTCATGTTTACACGGATTAACTGATTGACAAAAAGACAAAACATTTTATAATGAGGAATACAGTCAGCCAGAATGAGGAGTCACCAGATTCAAAGTATTAACTCTGTTTTCTTCCCACAGATGCTGCCAGACCTGCTGAGTTTCTCCAGCAATTTCTTTCTTTTTCAGATTTTCCACGTCAGCAGTTCTTTGTTTTAGTTTAGTGGCTCTTAGAAGGAGTTATCCACCCAGTTCCACTCACTGGTTTAGTCTCCATAATCCATTTTGTTTTTCTTTTGAAGTACATCATTTATTTCGGGTAGTATTCAATAGAGGTCTGAATGACCTGAACTACGACATGAAATGTGGCAGAATCGTGTGAAAAGTTTAGTGAGACCTAAATTTATGTCGGGAACAATTCTCTGCACTTTTAAAATAACTTCAGGGCATCGAAGTGAGGTTCTCACTAAGGAGTGGCGAGTTGCCAATTAAAGAGGGATTATTGCTTGGTAATGACCTTCTGTATGGCAGAGCACCTCATTGATATGCAGCTTTCTATCTCACTGCTGACAGGGAGGAAGGTGGATGCTGTGAATTCTCGACACGGAAGTCAGAGTGGGTACCAGGTGACTTCAGTTTATTGCTTGCTCTGAAGGACCTCTATGTTAGACATCAGACACTAACATCTCAGGGCATACCACTCACAGACACTCCAAATCCATGGACAATGGCATCTGATATGTGTCCCCCTCTAAGGATCCTCATTCCACATCTCTGATCCACCCACGTTATGTGTCTGAACTTTAAAAATGCAGCAGGGTATAAGGGTAATGATCATTGCAGCACTGTAACAAGGATCCTGTGAGATCACAAACTAGGACTGCACTAGGCCGCATCCCCGGTTTGTACGCTTGCTGTCTTAGCACTCACTACCTCGGTGCTCAAAGCATCCGCTGCCTTGTATTGACTTGCCTATTGGCACCTTGCACCCTCAGCATGAGAGACTAGCCGAATATTACATCTGTATTGCCATGGTGTTTAGCATGGACACACAGTTAGGAAGCTTGTCATCATGTCAACAGTCCTCAGTCAAGTCAGGCCTTTGCTCAGTCCTTCCTGGCAGAGTAAGAGCAATGTCCAATACCAATCAGTTATACTGGGCACGAATGAGACCCCATCTGAAATGCCGTGTACAGTGCTGGTCACCTTATTTAAGGAAGGATCTAAATGTATTGGAACCAGTTCAGTGAAGGTTTAATATCTGGAAGGAAAAAGGTTTGTCTTACAAGGAGAGGTTGAATAATAATCTAGGTTTGTATCCACTTGAACAGAAGAGTCAGAGGCAACTTGATGGAAACATGTAGGGGGTCCGAACAGGATAATTGTAGAGATGATATTTCTTTTTCAAGGAGAATCAAGCCTAGGGAGTCGACTAACTAAAAATCAGAGGTTGTCCGTTATAACAATTTAAGTAAAATACTTTCCTCAAAGGAATGTGAATCTTAGGAATTCTCCTCATGAAAATGTGGTGGAAACAGAGCGCTTGAATACTTTAAGGCAGAAATGAATGGATCCTCGATGAGGAAGGAGGTCAACCATAAGACATAGGAACAGGAATTAGGTCATTCGGCCCATCCAATCTGCTCCGACATTGAATTATGGCTGATAAGTTTCTGATAAGGTAAAAGGTTGTCAGGGAAAGTGAGAATGTAGACTCAAATCAGACATGATCTCATTAAATGGCATTGAAGAATCCTGATGAAGAGCTTATGCTCAAAACGTTGATTCTCCTGCTCCTCGGATGTTGCCTGACCTGCTAAATTGCCCATAGTGTTAGGTGCATTAGTCAGGGGCAAAGGTAGGGAAATCTGTCTGGATGGGTTACTCTTCGGAGGGTCTGTGTGGACTTGTTGGGCTGAAGGGACTGTTTCCACACTGTAGGGAATCTAATCTAATTAAATACTCAGAATGGCTGTTTGTTCTGAACACAAAACTTGATGTTAAAACAACGATGTAATTAAGGGGAGAGTCTTTATTTAAAGACCTTTAGAAAAACATGGAGTGCTCCAAACCCAGTGGAAGACTACATGATTCCTGTCCCTTTAAGAATGGGATCAAGAAGATCTCAGTGCAAACAAGGCGCAGCAGTGGGCTATTTGGTCCTTTGTGCTCCACCATTTAATAAGGGAGAAAATGAGCACTGCACTTGCTGGAGATCAGAGTCAGAGAGTGTGGTGCTGGAAAAGAGAGGCAGGTATTAAGGCAGATGAAAGTGGGGGCGGAGTGTCCTAAGTGATTGAGAAGACAGTGCAGAGGGCATGCGGGGTTAGAAGTCATAGAGTCATAGAGATGTACAGCACGGAAACAGACCCTACGGCCCAACCCGTCAATGCCAACCAGATATCCCGACCAATCTAGTCCCACCTGCCAGCACCCAGCCCATATCCCTCTAAACCCTTCCTAATCATATACCCATCCAAATGCCTTTTAAATGTTGCAATTGTACCAGCCTCCACCACTTCCTCTGGCAGCTCATTCCACACATGTACCACCCTCTGTGTAAAAAGGTTGCCCCTTAGGTCTCTTTTATATCTTTCCTCTCTCACCCTAAACCTATGCCCTCTAGTTCTGGACTCCCCGACCCCAGGGAAAAGACCTTGCCTATTTATCCTATCCATGCACCTCATAATTTTGTAAACCTCTATAAGGTCACCCTTCAGCCTCCGATGCTCCAGGGAAAACAGCCCCAGCCTGCTCAGCCTCTCCCTTTAGCTCAAATCCTCCAAACCTGGCAACATCCTTGTAAATCTTTTCCAAACCCTTTCAAGTTTCACAACATCTTTCCGATAGGAAGGAGACCAGAATTGCACGCAATATTCCAACAGTGGCCTAACCAATGTCCTGTACAGCCGCAACATGACCTCCCTACTCCTGTACTCAGAGTATTGACTAATACTCTCGACTAATAAAGGAAAGTATACCAAACGCCTTCTTCACTATCCTATCTACCTGCAACTCCACTTGTAAGGAGCTATGAACCTGCACTCCAAGGTCTCTTTGTTAAGCAACACTCTCTAGGACCTTACCATTAAGTGTATAAGTCCTGCTAAGATTTGCTTTCCCAAAATGCAGCACATCGCATTTATCTGAATTAAACTCCATCTGCCACTTCTCAGCCCATTGGCCCATTTGATCAAGATCCTGTTTTAATCTGAGGTAACCTTCTTCGCTGTCCACTACACCTCCAATTTCGGTGTCATCTGCAAATTTACTAACTGTACCTCTTATGCTCACATCCAAATCATTTATGTAAATGACAAAAAGTAGAGGACCCAGCACCGATCTTTGTGACACTCCACTGGTCACAGGCCTCCAGTCTGAAAAACAACCCTCCACCACCACCCTCTGTCTTCTACTTTTGAGCCAGTTCTGTATCCAAATGGTTAGTTCTCCCTTTGTTCCGTGAGATCTAACCTTGCTAATCAGTCTCCCATGGGGAACCTTGTCGAACGCCTTACTGAAGTCCATATAGATCACACCTACCACTCTGCCCTCATCAGTGCTCTTTGTTACTTCCTCAAAAAACTCAATCAAGTTTGTGAGACATGGTTTCCCATGCACAAAGCCATGTTGACTATCCCTAATCAGTCCTTGCCTTTCCAAATACATGTACATCCTGTCCCTTGGGATTCCCTCCAATAACTTATGCACCACCAACGTCAGGCTCACCGGTCTATAGTTCCCTGGCTTGTCCTTACCATCCTTCTTAAACAGTGGCACCACGTTAGCCAACCTCCAGTCTTCTAGCACCTCACCTGTGTCTATCGATGATACAAATATCTCAGCAAGAGGCCCAGCAATCACTTCTCTAGCTTCCCACAGAGTTCTAGGGTATACCTGATCAGGTCCTGGGGATTTATCCACTTTTATGCATTTCAAGACATCCAGCACTTCCACTTCTGTAATATGGATATTTTGCAAGATGTCACCATCTATTTCCCTACAGTCTATATCTTCCATATCCTTTTCCACAGTAAATACTGATGCAAAATACTCATTTAGTACCTCCCCCATTTTCTGCAGCTCCACACAAAGGCTGCCTTGCTGATCTTTGAGGGGCCCTATTCTCTCCCTAGTTACCCTTTTGTCCTTAATGTATTTGTAAAAACTCTTTGGATTCTCCTTAATTCTGTTTGCCAAAGCTATCTCATGTCCCCGTTTTGCCCTCCAGATTTCCCTTTTAAGTATACTCCTACTTCCTATATACTCTTCTAAGGATTCACTCGATCTATCCTGTCTGTACCTGACATATGCTTCCTTCTTTTTCTTAACCAAACCCTCAATTTCTTTAGTCATCCAGCATTCCCTACACCTACCAGCCTTCCCTTTCACCATAACAGGAATATACTGTCTCTGGATTCTCATTATCTCATTTCTGAAGGCTTCCCATTTTCCAGCCGTCCCTTACCTGCGAACATCTGCCTCCAATCAGCTTTCGAAAGTTCTTGCCTAATACCGTCAAAATTAGTATTTCTCCAATTTAGAACTTCAACTTTTAGATCGGGTCTATCCTTTTCCACCATTATTTTAAATCTAATACAATTATGGTCACTGGCCCCAAAGTGCTCCCCCACTGACACCTCAATCACCTGCCCTGCCTTATTTCCCAAGAGTAGGTCAAGTTTTGCACCTTCTCTCACCGGTACATCCACATACTGAATCAGAAAATTGTCTTGTACACACTTTACAAATTCTTCTCCATCTAAACGCTTAACACCATGGCTGTCCGAGTCTATGTTTGGAAAATTAAACTCCCCTACCATAACCACCCTATTTTTCTTACAGATAGCTGAGATCTCCTTACAAGTTTATTTCTCAATTTCCCTCTGACTATTAGGGGGTCTATAATACAATCCCAATAAGGTGATCATCCCTTTCTTATTTCTCAGTTCCACCCAAATAACTTCCCTGGGTGTATTCTGTTAGACTGTTGACTGTTTAACTTGCTTCTGTTCTCAGCTGTACCCGTCTCAGATTGATCTCTTTCCTCACTATCTCCCTAGGTCCCTAGTTTAAATCCTCCCGAGCAGCTCTAGCAAATCTCCCTGCCAGTATATTAGTCCCCTTCCAATTTAAGTGCGATCCGTCCTCCTTGTACAGGTGACTTCTACCCCAAAAGAGATTCCAATGATCCAAAAATGTGAATCCTTCTCCCATACACCAGCTCCTCAGCCATGCATTCATCTGCTCTATCCTCCTATTCCTGCCCTCAGTAGCTTGAAGCACCGGGAGTAATCCAGATATTACTATCCTTGAGGACCTCCTTTTTAAATTTCTGCCTAACTCTCTGTAATCTCCCTTCAGAATCTCAACCTTTTCCCTTCCTATGTCATTGGTTCCAATGTGGACAATGACCTCCTGCTGGCCCCTCTCCCCCTTGAGAACACTCTGCACCCTCTCTGAGATGTACTTGATCCTGGCACCAGGGAAGCAACACACCATTCTGCTTTTTCACTGCTGGCCACAGAAACATTTGTCTGTACCTCAGACTAGAGAATCCCCTGACACAATTGATCTCTTGGAAGCTGACGTACCCCTCATTGCATTAGAGCCAGTCTCCATACCAGAAACTTGGCTGTTCGTACTACGTTCCCCTGAGAATCCATCACCCCCTACATTTTCCACAACAGCATACCTGTTTGAAATGGGTATATCCACAAAAGACTCCTGCACTAGCTGCCCACCTCTCTTACCTTTCCTGGAGTTAACCCATCTATGTGACTATATCTGAGACTTTACCCCCTTCCTATAACTGCCATCCATTACACCCCCTTGCTCTTGTAAATTCGTCATTGTCTCTAACTGTCTCTCCAACTGATCCATTAGATCTGATAAGATTTGCATCCAACAGCATTTATGGCAGTTATAATCTGCAGTAACCCTTAAACTCTCTTTAAACTCCCACATCTGACAAGAAGTACATATCTCGCTATTAAAGGCCATTTTTGCTCCTTCACAATCTACAGATCCAGAAAATAACACCGTCTTATTCCTCTACAAACACTGCCCCAGGTTAAATTAATAGCTATGGTTTATATTTTAAGTTTAATCAAGAGACATATCTCCAAAAACATATAATCAAGAAAGAACCTACTCTACTCACTATTGCAGATTCTCTGAAGCCACATTTAAAACAACAATTAACTTATCGGATTCTGTGCTGTGAACTTCGCCCAACAGTTCCTCCAAGATTAGTTCTGAATTTCACCGTTTGTTAATTTTCCCAGATGTATTCCGATGTCCAGCGATACACAAATTCAAACAGCAAAGGCAGTAACTGTGCAGGTTCTCTCTCTCTCCTGCACTGTCCTCACCATGTGCTTCATTTGTCTGCTCTTCTCCCTTTTAAACTGCTGTTGTTTTGACTTTTTTTTTCCAAAATTTCAAAACAATGCAACAGCATATAAAACAGGAATTGCTGCTCCTGGAATTCGAGGAAATCACCTCCAACACCTAAAATACCTCAAAAAAAGGAGCAGCTCTTACAGCCAGAAAGTTTTTCCCGTCCTCCATCTTGGTGTTGGGTGCTGGGCTGGCTGAGAGCAGAGTGAGGGAAGTTGTGTCAGGCACTAGCGAGAGTGACCGAGTGTGAGCCTTGGTGGGATGTGGGTGCTGTAGCAGACGTAGAGTGAGGGCAAGACATTGGAAGGAAGATGGTGGCACTTACACAGACGGAGTGAAGGAGGTCATTGACCTTCTCCTTGCAAGGCTGGGTGATGGGGTAGCCCATGGCCAAAGGTGGCACAAGATGTGGGTTTACATTTGGCAAAAATATGGGGAAAAGATTTTTAACTGCAGTAAATGAAATAGCTTCGAACGCAGAAGTTGCTGAAAATGCTCAGCAGATCGGGTCACCTCTGTGAAGAGAAATCAGAGTTAAGGTTTCAGGTCCAGTGACCCTTCCTCAGAACAGGAAGGGTTCTGAGGAACCAAAACATTAACTCTGATTTCTCTACACAGAGGTTACCCGATCTGCTGAGCATTTTCAGCAACTTCTGCTTTTGTTTCTGACTTACACCATCCGCAGTTCTTTTCGTTTTTAACTGAATTGGTTCAAAATTAACGTGAGATCATAAGTTAGGACAATGGTAGGTTGGAGAAAACGGTAAACCCAAGGCAACAGGAAGGACAAAGAATCTTACAAATGAAAATACAGCAAGTTCTGTACAATCTGACAGCAGCAGATATCTATAAGAGGCAGTCTAACCAGAGATGTTTGGAAATAGTCTGAAGTTTGTAGTTCAGCAAGAATTAAAACAAAAGTATGGCGTCACAATAACGGAGAGTCTTTATGTAATTGAATATTGAGAAATTCAGAAATGCAATCTACACATAACTCGAAGTGATTTAGTTGAATTCCTTTAATAAAAATAACTACAGATGGTGGAGAGGCGCGCCATGACATTGGCAGGCAGGAACTGAAGGACAAATGAATAAGCAGATGACCTCCAAAATGCACTGGCTTGAATTTGAGAAAATAAACAATGGCAGCTTTCCAACCTACTTCCAAGAATTGGGGGAAAAGTCCAGAGATGTTGTGTAAAACCTTAGGAATTCAGACAAGATTCTTGAGATGTGAAGGTTATTGAGCTTCAGTCTTATTAATGGAGTTTAAATAGGTGCTGTCTTATTTAGTAAAATAGTTACTGTGGAAATGTTGAGAGTAGGGACAGTAAATTTTGTCTTGGAAGGAATCTCCTGTTTAAAAAACACTTGTGGACAACATGTGAATAGAAAGAGTTTTAATTGCGGCTACAAGATGGAGGGCAAGTGTTTGTTTGACATTGCAATTCCAGGTGGTACGGAAGCTGCTGACAACTCATTGGCTAAAGAATTCTAACATTAGGTATAGCTATATAACATTATATATAACTAACTTTATACTCAAACTGATATTATGAATTTTATAACAATTAGTAGGAATTCACATCTTTGTGTATCTTCTATGATTAGGACAATAGGAAGTACAAATGAGTGACAGAATTTGATAAAGTTAGCAATGAAGACAATGAACTAACCGAATTTGAACCATCCTCTCGACTCTGATCTCCAACATCTGTTGTCCTTGCTTTCTCCATAATGTAATCAAAACAGACATTGCTGGAAAAGCTCAGGACGTCTGCCAGCATCTGTCAAAAGAAATCAGAGTTATAGTTTTGGGTCCAACGACCCTTCTTCAGAACAAAGCCAGTCCTAACTCCAAGGACTAGTTTAGTTTTTTTAAAAATTCATAAAATTTTTAAAGATTTTTAAAACGGTGAAATTCACAACTGATCTTGGAGGAACCTGTGAGGGAGAGCTCACAGCACAGGAACAGATAAGTGCATAGTGATTTATATACATATATTTTATTGAAAAAAGGGAAATGTTTTTGAGTATTACAACATATACAAAACAAAGCAGTTCAAAAGAATATAAAGAAACCCACTAATTACATAAATAAAGACTAGCTTAGATCTAACAACTAACTACTAAATCATGTCAGTAATAATAATAATAATAATAATAATAATACAGCTCAGTGAAACAAAGTAATAGCCCTCTACCATCAAGAGCATAAATTTATGCATATTCATGTGTATGTAATTCCTCCTCTCTGGATACCAGATTCATTAAACAGAATCGTCATAGCTACATAAAGGCCCTTATTAGTATGGCAGACAAATCTATCCCCAAGTATTCCAAAAAGGACTGTCACGTCTTACAGAAATTCTCAGTTTTAATATGCACCACACTTGCAAAAAAGTCCAAAGGGGTGTGTTCCATAATTAGCTTGCACCAGCTGAACAATCCCGGGGAGTTTTCAGACTCCCACCCCAATTGCATGTTCTTTCTTGCACAAAAAGTGAGAATACTGAAAAGCTTTTTCTTGTGGCCGTCTAACGAAAGTAAATTAGCTAGCCGAGAAGAAAAGATACTGGATCCATCTCCACCTCTGTCCCCAAGACCCTTTCTATTTTGCCTACCGCATTGGTCCACTATGCCCATAGCCTGTGGCAAGACCATAGACAATGAGTGAGCATATGCATATTTATTTTGTATTTAGGACACATTGGAGATACTCACACTTTAAATTTTGAAAGACGGTCTGGAGTCAAGTGCACCCTATGGTGAGTCTCCAATTGCAAGGTGAGAGTCCTATTGCAAATCAAGATCCTTCTTGCATTTTCCCAGATATCCTCCCACACTTCAGAAGAGATCTCCATTCTGAGTTTCCTCTCCCGTATCTTACAGAGCCACTCGGACTCTGAAAGTGTATTCTCAGCACTCAGCACCCTCTTCTCCCTGTCAGATCTATAAGAGTCAGTTAGAAGTGTGGCATCTTCTTGTATGAAATTTCTAATTTGAAAAAAGTGGAAGAGGTCCCGACTGGGTAACTCAGATTTCCGAGCCAACTGGTCAAAAGACATCAGTATATCCCCCTCGAATAAGTCACCCAGGTAAGACATGCCCCAGCTGCCCATAGTTTAAACACCAGATCCATCATCCCCGGCTGAAAACCCGGTATACCAACTATGGCTGTATAAAATGATGTTTTGGCAATACTGCCCTCAGTCTGACACATTGCCCCCCATGTTTTAACAGTATTAATAACTATTGGGCAATGGCAATATTCTTTAATGTCTTCATTTTGTCCTAGAACGGTAAGCTAATAAGGGGGCATCTTGCCTGAGAAGCTTCAATGTCTAACCATAGTGAGTTGGGGTCCCTGCGGGTCCAGTCAGTCACATAAGGTAGCAACAAAATTCATTGATAGTTTTTAATATATGGGCGGTCCACTCCTCCCAGTCCATGGGGTAGTTGTTATTTAGTTCGTTTTAAGGGGTCACTTGCGATGCCAGATGAAAGAGGTGAACCAGCCATTCAATCTCCTAAATGATTGCTTAATAAAGATCAAAGGAAGCATTTGCATAGGATACAGCAGGCAGGGAGAACATTGATTTTAATGAAGGCTATCCGACCGAACCAAGAGATCGCAAGTGCCTTCCATCTTCAAAGGTCTTGTCTGATTCTGTCGAATAATGGGCAAAATTTTGTTTTAAATAGCCGATCATGACGGGAGTAATGAATATACCTGAGCAGAGAAAACCCTGCTGTGATCATTAAAAGGGAAGTTGAGATTCACTCTCAAAACCAGTCATTTTTGAGAGACCACCCATGGGCATGCCCTCCAATTTCGCAAAATTGATCTTGTAACCCGAAAAGCCACCAAACGAATTAATGCATTGTACCAAAACTGTTGGGTTTGATAAAAAGACAAGAACGTCATTTGCATACAATGGCAATCTTATGTGACTTTGTCCCCACTTATTGAGCAGGTATATTGGAATCCCTACATATCGCCTCTGCCAGCGGTTCAATCACCAATGTGAAAAGCAACAGTGATAAGGGACAGCCTTGTCGACTACCCCTACCAATATTGAAATTGCTTGACTGCACACCATTAGTGAGGACCATGGCAAGTGGATCACTATGAAGAACCTTTACCCATCTGATAAAAACATCACCCAAGCCAAACCACTTTAAAGTATAAAAAAAAATGGCCACTCGGCCCGGTCAAATGCCTTCTCCGTGTCTAGAGAAATCACCCTGCCAGTAGGGTGAAGGCACCTCCAAACATCTACCACTCCTAGTTCAAGACAAAAATCTCTTAGTTGTTTAGATCATGAAGAAGATATCGAGGGGCCTTTGGGCAATGTGTCCACCGTAGGGTCAATTAAAATCCACCCCCATGATAATATGCTGAGATGCGAGGCTAACCACTTAAGAAAGTGCATCCGCCAGGAGCTTGAGGGGGTGGGCCGAGGACAGTAGCCATTTAAGATCTCGCATTTTTCCCTATTTATCAAAGCTTTAAGCAATACAAATCTCCCGTCTGTGTCTTTAATGCATTCTAACAACTTAAATGGGAGATTCTTCCTAACAAGTATAGCCACTCCCCTACTAGTATTGAAAGATGAGAAATAAATCCAGTCATACATATTCTGTTCTGGATTAGTGGTGCTGGAAGAGCACAGCAGTTCAGGCAGCATCCAAGGAGCAGCGAAATCGATGTTTCGGGCAAAAGCCCTTCATCAGGAATAAAGGCAGTGAGCCTGAAGTGTGGAGAGATAAGCTAGAGGAGGGTGGGGGTGGGGAGAAAGTAGCATGGAGTACAATAGGTGAGTGGGGAAGGGGATGGAGGTGATAGGTCAGGGAGGAGAGGGTGGAGTGGATAGGTGGAAAAGGAGATAGGCAGGTAGGTCAAGTCCAGACAAGTCATGGGGACAATGCTGAGCTGGAAGTTTGGAACTAGGATGAGATGGGGGAAGGGGAAATGAGGAAACTGTTGAAGTCCACATTGATGCCCTGGGGTTGAAGTATTCCGAGGCGAAGATGAGGCGTTCTTCCTCCAGGCGTCTGGTGGTGAGGGAGCGGCAGTGAAGGAGGCCCAGGACCTCCAGGTCCTCGGCAGAGTGGGAGGGGGAGTTGAAATGTTGGGCCACAGGGCGGTGTTGATTGGTGCAGGTGTCCCGGAGACATTCTCTAAAGCGCTCTGCTAGGAGGTGCCCAGTCTCCCCAATGTAGAGGAGACCGCATCGGGAGCAACGGATACAATAAATGATATTAGTGGATGTGCAGGTAAAACTTTGATGGATGTGGAAGGCTCCTTTAGGGCCTTGGATAGAGGTGAGGGAGGAGGTGTGGGCGCAGGTTTTACAGTTCCTGCGGTGGCAGGGGAAAGTGCCAGGATGGGAGGGTGGGTCATAGGGGGGCGTGGACCTGACCAGGTAGTCACGGAGGGAACGGTCTTTGCGGAAGGTGGAAAGGGGTGGGGAGGGAAATATATCCCTGGTGGTGGGGTCTTTTTGAAGGTGGCGGAAATGTCGGCGGATGATATGGTTTATGCGAAGGTTTGTAGGGTGGAAGGTGAGCACCGGGGGCGTTCTGTCCTTGTTACGGTTGGAGAGGTGGGGTCTGAGGGCGGAGGTGCGGGATGTGGACGAGATGTGTTGGAGGGCACCTTTAACCACGTGGGAAGGGAAATTGCGGTCTCTAAAGAAGGAGGCCATCTGGTGTGTTCTGTGGTGGAACTGCTCCTCCTTGGAGCAGATACGGCGGAGTCGGAGGAATTGGGAATACGGGATGGCATTTTTGCAAGAGGTAGGGTGGGAAGATGTGTAATCCAGGTAGCTGTGGGAGTCGGTGGGTTTGTAAAAAATGTCAGTGTCAAGTCGGTCGTCATTAATGGAGATGGAGAGGTCCATGAAGGGGAGGGAGGTGTCAAAGATGGTCCAGGTAAATTTGGTGAAGTTGATGAATTGCTCAACCTCCTTGTGGGAGCACGAGGTGGCACCAATGCAGTCATCAATGTAGCGGAGGAAGAGGTTGGGAGTGGTGCCAGTGTAATTACAGAAGATTAACTGCTCTACGTAGCCAACAAAGAGACAGGCATAGCTGGGGCCCATACGTGTGCCCATGGCTACCCCTTTGGTCTGGAGGAAGTGGGAGGATTCGAAGGAGAAATTGTTAAGGGTGAGGTCCAGTTCGGCCAAACAAATGAGAGTGTCGGTGGAAGGGTACTGTTGGGGACGTCGGAGAGGAAAAAACGGAGGGCTTGGAGGGCCTGGTCATGGCGGATGGAGGTGTAGAGGGATTGGATATTCTGTTGCAGTTTCAAATGTTCTGCATCATCTTGGTGTGTCTCTTGCAAAAAGGCAACATCCACCTTCTCCCTTTTAAGACTGGAGAGTACCTTCTTCCTCTTGACTGATGAGTGACTCCCCTTAAAGTTCCAGATATACCACTTGAATACATCCTTAGCCATCACATTCTATAGCACCATTTAGACTCCAGAGAGGAGGAACTCGAATTATGAAACACTGACCTTCATTCAAAAAAAATCCACAAAACACAAAAACTACATAAACTAAAACAGCTACAACCAACAAACCTACAAACTTACAAAAACTATGTACATCAAAAATAGAAAAGCAAAAAAACGCTAAAGACACTGATTAGAGAAATTTACCCATGATTCAAAGGGGGCACCCTAAACTCCTACTAACCATCCCAACCATCCTGTTCACTCCTCCGAACTAGGGTCGCGCCATAACACAGGCAGCCCAGGATAAAGTAGCAAAAGAAGAAAGCAAAAGACAAGATTAGTAATATATACCAGTAAGTTAAAAGTAAATACATTACCCATTCCCTGATATAACTTAGCTTAGAAATTATAGGTGAATACTCTAACCATCCTGAGCATAATTTAACACCATTTACTACCAACAAAAAGAGACTCCACCAAGTCCTCCCTAAAGAAGGACAAACCTGAGCAACTTTGTTATCTGTACCTATTCAATCATCCGGCTTAAGTTAGCATGTCCACAAAGTTCCTTACTTTCTCTGATGAGTCAAGTAAATGTACAGATCCATTATAGTTAATCAGAAGCACTACTGGAAACCTTAGAGAGTACTGGATCCCAAGCTGTCTCAATGTCTTCTTGATGTTGTCATAGGACTTCCTTTTCTGGATCACTGCCGCTGGAAACTCTTGGAAAAACACAACCCTTGGGCCTTGCACACCAATGCCCTCGGATCCTTCCCTTGGGCTCTGGAAGCTTCCATGACTCTCTGTTTGTATTTACAATGATGGAACCACACTAGGACAGGGCAAGGCCACTGGCCCATACCTGGCATCCATGCCACAACCCGGTGGGATCTCTCAATCTTTACCCTTGCCTTTTCAGCTTCCACACTAAGGAATTTTGGCAACCACTTCTTAAAGAATTCCACTGACCTTCTGTCCCCTCCGGATTGAGCTGCAGCCCCAGCCCCAGGCAAACTCCTCCTTTCTTTGGCAATCTCATGCAGCAAAAAAAAAAGTAAGTAAAAGTGTTCAAGTTCTGTAGCTCTTTTAGCTTTTTATTGTTCACAGTGAATTAGATGGGATGGGTTCTAGCTCTGTCCTGCCGATGTTATAGTGTGGAGCCCAGCAATACAATCCCCCTAGGTCGCCACCATCTTGTATCCAAGTGCATAGTTTTTAAGTGTAGCAGTAGTGAGTAGAGTGGGTTTTTACCTTGATTATCTGTTTTATTGAAATCTGTCTCTTGGTTAAATTTTTAAAAATATAAACCATAAGTACTAAGTTAACCTGAACACTTTTTTTAGAGCAAAATGATGGTGCTATTTTCTGGGTCTGTCGATTGTGAAGGAGCGAAGATGGCCTTTAGTAGAGTGATAAGCTGTTCTTGTCAGATGTGGAAGTTCAGGGAGAGTTTCCATGTTACTGAGAATTATGTCTGCAAGGCATGCATTTGGTTACAAATCCTATCAGATCGAATGGAATGGTTGGAGCGACAGTTAGAGGCAATGAGGAATTTACAAGAGCTGGGGGTTTAATGGATGGGAGAAAAGCCACAGATACAGTCAGATAGATGGGTTAACTCCAGGAAAGGTAGAAGAGCTAGACAGGTAGTGAAGGAGTCTTCTGTGCTTTCTGCATTTCAAACAGGTATGCTGTTTTGTAAAATGTAGGGGGTGATGGATTCTCAGGGGAATGTAGCACAAACAGCCAAGGTTTTGGTATAGACAGGCTCTAATGTAATGAGGGGTATGTCAGGTTTCAAGTGATCAGTTGTAATGGGGACTCTCTCGTGAGAGGCACAGACAGACTTCTCTGTGGCCAGCAGTGAAAAAGCAGAATGGTGTGTTGCCTCCCTGGTACCAGGATCAAAGATGTCTCAGAGTTGGTGCAGAATGTTCTCAAAGGCGAGAGGGGCCAGCAGGAGGTGTATACATTGGAACCAATGACATAAGAAGGGAAAAGGATGAGATTCAGAATGCAGAATATTGAAAGTTAGGCAGGAATTTAAAAAGGAGGTCCTCGAAGGTAGTAATATCTGGATTACTCCCAATGCTACAAGCTAGTGAGGGCAGGAATAGGAGGATAGAGCAGATGAACGTGTGGCTGAGGAGCTGGTGCAGGGGAGAAGGAGTCACATTTTTGGATCATTCAAATCTCTTCTGGGGTAGAAGTGGCCTGTACAAGAAGGATGGATTGCACCCAAATTGGAAGGGGACTAATAGACTGGCAGGGAGATTTGCTAGAGCTAATCAGGTGGTTTTAAACTAGTAAGGTGGGTGGAGGGGGGACCCAGTGAGGAACAAAATCAATCTGAGACTGGTACAGTTGAGAAAAGGAGTGAATCAAACAGTCAGGGCAAGCAGGGACAAAGCAGAGAACAAGGTAGGACCGATAAATTAAACTGCATTTACTTCAATGCAAGAGGCCTAACAGGGAAGGCAGATGAACTCAGGGCATAGTTCGGAACATGGGACTGGGATATCATGGCAATTACAGAAATGTGGCTCAGGGATGGACAGGACTGGCAGCTTAATGTTCCAGGATACAAATGCTACAGAAATGGGAGGCAAGAGAGGATGGGGAGTGGTATTTTTGATAAAGGATAGCGTTACAGCTGTACTAAGGGAGGATATTCCGGGGAATACATGCAATTAAGTTATTTGGGTGGAACTTAGAAATAAGAAAGGGTTGATCACCTTATTAGGATTGTATTATAGACCCCCTAATAGTCAGAGGGAAATTGAGAAACAAACTTGTAAGGAGATCTCAGCTATCTGTAAGAATAATAGGGTGGTCAAAGTTTGTGCGAAGATTTGTAGCTCGGGTGCTCGTTGTTGTGGTTCTGTTCGCCGAGCTGGGAATTTGTGTTGCAGACGTTTCGTCCCCTGTCTAGGTGACATCCTCAGTGCTTGGGAGCCTCCTGTGAAGCGCTTCTGTGATGTTTCCTCCAGCATTTATAGTGATTTGTATCTGCCGCTTCCGGTTGTCAGTTCCAGCTGTCTGCTGCAGTGGCGGTGTATTGGGTCCAAGTCGATGTGATTATTGATTGATTGAATCTGTGGATGAATGCCATGCCTCTAGGAATTCCCTGGCTGTTCTCTGTTTGGCTTGTCCTATAATAGTAGTGTTGTCCCAGTCGAAGTCATGTTGCTTGTCATCTGTGTGTGTGGCTACTAAGGAAAGCTGGTGGTGTCGTTTCGTGGCTAGGTGGTGTTCATGGATGCGGATCGTTAGCTGTCTTCCTGTTTGTCCTATGTAGTGTTTTGTGCAGTCCTTGCATGGAATTTTGTACACTACATTGGTTTTGCTCAGCAAGGACTGCACAAAACACTACATAGGACAAACAGGAAGACAGCTAACGATCCGCATCCATGAACACCAACTAGCCACGAAACGACATGACCAGCTATCCTTAGTAGCCACACACGCAGATGACAAGCAACATGAATTCGACTGGGACAACACTACTATTATAGGACAAGCCAAACAGAGAACAGCCAGGTAATTCCTAGAGGCATGGCACTCATCCACAGATTCAATCAATAAGCACATCGACCTGGACCCAATATACCGACCACTTCAACGGACAGCTGGAACTGACAACCGGAAGCGGCAGATTCAAGCCACTATAAATGCCGGAGGAAAGATCACAGAAGCGCTTCACAGGAGGCTCCAAGCACTGAGGATGTCACCTAGACAGGGGACGAAACATCTGCAACACAAATTCCCAGCTCGGCAAACAGAACCACAACAATAATAGGGTGGTTATGGTAGGGGATTTTAACTTTCCAAACATAGACTGGGACCGCCATTGTGTTAAGGGTTTCAATGGAGAGGGATTTGTTAAGTGTGTACAAGAAAATTTCCTGATTCAGTGTGTGGATGTACCTACTAGAGAAGGTGCAAAACTTGACCTACTCTTGGGAAATAAGGCAGGGCAGGTGACTGAGGTGTCAGTGGGGGCCGCACTTTGGGCCCTGCAACCATAATTTTGTTAGTTTAAAATTATGGTCGAAAAAGATAGACCATATCTAAAAGTTGAAGTTCTAAATTGGAAGGAGGCTAATTTTGACAGTTTTTGGCAAGAACTTTCAAAAGCTAATTGGGGGCAGATGTTCACAGGGAAAGGGACAGCTGAAAAATGGGAATCCTTCAAAAATGAGATAACGAGAATCCAGAGACAGTATATTCCTGTTCGGGTGAAAGGAAAGGCTGGTAAGTGTAGGGAATGCTGGAAAATTAGAGAAATTGACAATTTGGTTAAGAGAAAGAAGAAAGCATATGTCAGGTATAGACAGGATAGATCGAGTGAATCCTTAGAAAAGTATAAAGGCAATAGGAGAATACTTAAGAGGGGAATGAGGAGGGCAAAAAGGGGACATAAGATAGCTTTTGCAAATAGAGTTAAAGAGAATCCAAAGGGATTTTATAAATACATGAAGGACAAAAAGGTAACTGGGGGGAGAATAGGGTCCCTCATACATCAGCAAGACAGCCTACATGTGGAACCACAGGAGATGGGGGAGATACTAAACAAGTATTTTGCATCAGTGTTTACAGTGGAGAAGGACATGGAGGATACAGAATGTGGGGAAAAAGTTGGTGACATCTTGAAAAATGTCCATATTACAGAGGAGGAGATGCTGGATGTCCTGAAATGCATGAAAGTGGGTAAATCCCCAGGACCTGATCAGGTGAAGGGCTTATGCCCGAAACGTCGATTCTCCTGCTCCTTTGATGCTGCCTGACCTGCTGTGCTTTTCCATCAACACATTTTTCAGCTCTGCAGCCTAGAACTGCATGAAAAGTTAGGGAAGTGATTGCTGGGCCCTTTGCTGAGATATTTGTATCAATGATAGTTACAGGTGAGGTGCCAGAAGACTGGAGGTTGGCTAATGTGGTGCCACTGTTTAAGAAGGATGGTAAGGACAAGCCAGGGAACTGTAGGCCGGTGAGCCTGGTGTCGATGATGGGCTGTTGTTGGAGGGATTCCTGAGGGACAGATTCTCACGCAATTAGAAAGACAAGGACTGATTAGGGATAGTCATCATGGCTTTGTGCGTGGGAAATCATGTCTCACGAACTTGATTGATTTTTTTGAAGAAGTAACAAAAAGGATTGATGAGGGCAGAGTGGTGGACGTGATCTATATGGACTTCAGTAAAGCGTTCAACAAGGTTCCCCATGGGAGACTGATTAGCAAGGTTAGATCTCACGGAATACAGGGAGAACTAGCCATTTGGATACAGAACTGGCTCAAAGGTAGAAGACAGAGGATGGTAGTGGAGGGTTGTTTTTCAGACTTGAGGCCTGTGATCAGTGGAGTGCCACAAGGATCAGTGCCGGGTCCACGACTTTTTGTCATTTATATAGATGATTTGAATGTGAACATTCGAGGTATAGCTAGTGAATTTGTAGATGGTACCAAAATTGGAGGTGTAGTGGAAAGCGAAGAAGGTTACCTCAGATTACAACGGTATCTTGATCAGATGGGCCAATGGGCTGAGGAGTGGCAGATGGAGTTTAATTTAGATAAATGTGAGGTGCTGCATTTTGAAAAACAAATCAGAGCAGGACTTATACACTTAATGGTAAGATCCTAGGGTGTGTTACTGAACAAAGAGACCTTGGAGTGCAGGTTCATAGCTCCTTGAAAGTGGAGTCGCAGGTAGATAGGATAGTGAAGAAGGCATTTGGTACGCTTTCCTTTAATGGTCAGAGTATTGAGTACAGGGGTTGGGAGGTAATGTTGCGGCTGTACAGGACATTGGTTAGGCCACTGTTGGAATATTGTGTTCATTTCTGATCTCCTTCCTTTCGAAAGGATGTTGTAAAACTTGAACGGGTTCGGAAAAGATTTACAAGGATGTTGCCAGGGTTGGAGGATTTGAGCTACAAGGACAGGCTGAACAGGCTGGGGCTGTTTTCTCTGGAGCATCGGAGGCTGAGGGGTGATTTTATAGAAGTTTATAAAATCATGAGGGGTATGGATAGGGTGAATAGGCAAAGTCTTTTCTCGGCAATGGGGGAGTCCAGAACTAGAGGGCCTGGTTTAGGGTGAGAGGGGAAAGATATAAAAGGGACCTAAGGGGCAACTTTTTCACGCAGAGGGTGGTGCATGTGTGGATGAGCTGCCAGAGGAAGTGGTGGAGGCTGGTACAATTGCAGCATTTAAAAGGCATCTGGATGGGTATATGAATAGGAGGGGTTTCGAGGGATATGGGCCAAGTACCAGCAACTCGGACTCAATTAGGTTTGGTTAGCTGGTCAGCATGGACGAGTTGGACTGAAGGACCTGTTTCCGTGCTGTACTTCTCGATGACTCTATGACTTAGAGATAAGCATTTCTGACAAATATCTGAGAAAGAATATAACCATGAAAATCGGAATGTAAATTAACGAGGTATGTTGCAAGATCCTAAGGCCTAATGATAACAATGTCTGGTGAACATCATGAGATCGTACTAAACCTAAGGTTGACCATGACATTGTCCATCGTTGATTATGTATTCACAGGATTGGATGTCTAGGTCAGACAGGATGTGGAAGCACTGATGTAACAGGTTATGTATAAATATCCTATACTTTATTGGGAAAGGTAGAATGTCGCTGACCTCCAATCTGAGCTGTAACTCAGCACACAAACGCCAGATTCAGAACGGTTTCTGGTCTCTCCCACATGTGTGTTAAAAGAGCTCTGAAGAAAGTCACTTGTCCTGCTGGTTGCCTCATCCTTCCTGTACCACGCTTCTTTTTCCTCAGGATGAATCTCTGCTGTATCTCCTGAATTACTCCCAGAAACTCCTGCCAATGCTGAATAAAAGTCACTTGTATTGCTGGACACAGAACTCCTCTTTGATATTTCTCATCAACAATTGGTGCTGCAAGCAGGGTCCTGCACTGGTCTGCTACAATGTGGGTCCTAATTGGATGAGTACATTTAATAATAATCAATTGATCTAGTGTGCACCAGGTAGGGGAGGGCCCTACAGCAGGATTGGTAAGGCCTGAGGAGTGTCAGTCTTGGGGAGGACTGAGCCCCACAGCAGCACACCTCGGTTGAAAAACATGCTGAGGGAGGTATAAGACCATGGCAGCTGGAAAGGGACCAGAATGGATCATGTCGAAGGACAAAGGAAAAATAATATGGGGCCCAGAGGGTCTTTAGAACAAAGTGTGCTGGATTTCATGAATATGATCATGAATATGATCAGGAGGTGGTATGACCCAGACCCCTCTGATACCAGAGCAGAAAGCTTGGTGGAAGGGACAAGGTCAAGATAAATATGAGAAGGTGCTGTAATTCAGACAACCCTTGTCAGTAATATAACCGGTGACAGGCGAGAACAGTGAGGGTGGTGGCTATCAGACGTGACAGTTTAAAGCCAAAGGCCAGATAGTGGTTGCAGTAGGGGAGGCACCAATGTCCCGCTCTACTCAGAGGGCAGCGAGGATGATGACATTCACTGGAATGGGTTAGAGAACAAACTGGGCTTGTATTGACATGGGGCGGGAAGAGGTGGGATGACCTACCACCCTATGAATCAGAAAGACCAGCACCTATACCTCCTCTGTGAGCTGTAGTTAAACATTGAAGAGATATGATTTGGAGATGCCGGTGTTGGACCTAGTTTGCAAGTAGAGTAGTAAAAAGAAACAAGAAACAAAGAAGATAAGTCCTTAAAAATTAGCACTTTGAAATTTAAAGTACAATTCCTTGGTCAGTGGATAAATATCAAGCTGAGATTATGGATGTGAACTGCTTTGTTGTGACTGTGTGCAATATAACTGCTAGTTCTGGAATGTGAAACTATTGTACGTCTCATTCTCTTTATGAACAAACAAAAAACAATAAGTTACTTCAGAAGGAAGTGTTTATAAGTGTGCGGCGGAGAGAAGAGAGAGACTTTTCTGTTTGATCAAGATAAGATGTTTTTCCTGTGTGGCTGTGAACGCGAGTGTCTGTAGCCCTTGAACCGAAGATTTGCTCTTTCTGGTCCGGTGTATATGTATTTTCATTTGTTAGTTGTTAAATGGTGTCTTGTCTAGTTCGTGTGTTTTCGTTCCCTGGAGCTCGCAATCTCGGAATACTTTGAGTTTAATTTGTGTTTTGGGAATGGAAGGTGATTTGAAAGTGTGGTGTGTGCCTATACCAGGTCGGAACATGTATGATTAAGGTGATGTCACTTCAAGGAACTAGCCGCGGTTGGGTAAAAGAAAAGCCTGCTATGAAATGTTGACTTAGAATATGTTTCTTAAAGCACGCTAAAAAGTTACCCCTCGCAATTGTTTACAGTTGATTAAGGTTCATTGAGGAAGAAACAATTTGGTCAAAAGAGATAACTTATTTTCTGCTTCCTCAAAATGATATCAAAATAAAACTACTTCAGGAGTTGAACCCTTGCTGTTAGAGTCCTGGGCACCTGTGACAATGACCCGTGAGGTCCACCGTGCAGACACAGATGAAGAGATATTACAGTATGTCACCACCAAATTGTCACCTATTTCCCACCTGACAGCAGAATGGGTTTGGATCATTAAGGAGGCTAAAGAAATCATCTACAAGTTATGATTTGGAGATGCCAGTGTTGGACTGGAGTGTACAAAGTTAAAAATCATGCCAGGTTATAGTCCAACAGGCTTAATTGGAAGCACAAGTTATCTGCATTGTGTTTAGTTTGAGGAAAGAAACCTGAGCACATATACAATTTTGGGATGTTTGGGGTTTCAGTTACTGGACAGAGTGAATGGTAAATGTTGAGATTAACTTGATGTCCTTAGGGCAGATTCCTGGTAGATACACAGCCCATGTATCATAATGAAAAGCCCTAAGAGCAGCACTGAAATTAGCCAGGGGTCACAGAGTCAGCATTTCCAGCATATCACTTAAGGCAATGCAGACAAATATCGTGAGGGGACCTCGATATCACTAAAAAGCCTAGGGGAAAGTGAGCACTGTAGATGCTGGAGATCAGAGTCGAGAGTGTGGTGCTCCTCCCAGCTCACTGTGACTTGACACTGTCACTGGAGAAGATCACTAGGCATGGCGAGAGGAACTGACTAAATAAAAGTTTGTCAATTGTGGCTTTGACTGTTACCAGAATTGCACACTGTCTATTTAATTAGTGAAAACAGTCTTTACTAATGTATGCACTGACTGGATCCACTTATCGTTTAGCCACAGCAGGGGATTATTGTCATAAAGGGTGAAAACAGCGCCATCTACTGTGATATAACATTGGGGTAGGTAAAAACAATGACTGCAGATGCTGGAAGAGCACAGCAGTTCAGGCAGCATCCAAGGAGCTTCGAAATCGACGTTTCGGGCAAAAGCCCTTCATCAGGAATAAAGGCAGTGAGCCTGAAGCGTGGAGAGATAAGCTAGGGGATGGTGGGGGTGGGGAGAGAGTAGCATAGAGTACAATGGATGAGTGGGGGAGGATCCCAAGATCCACAAGCCTGACCACTCTGGCCGACCCATTGTCTCAACATGCACCTGCCCCACTGAACTCATCTCCACCTACCTCAACACTGTCCTATCCCCCCTTGTCCAGGAACTCCTCACATACGTTCGAGACACTACCCACGCCCTCCACGTCCTCCAAGACTTCCGTTTCCCCAGCCCCCAACGCCTGATCTTCACCATGGATATCCAATCCATCTACACCCCCATCCGCCATGACCAGGGCCTCCAAGCCCTCCGTTTTTGCCTCTCCAGAAGTCCCCAACAGTACCCTTCCACTGACACTCTCATTCGTTTTGCCGAACAGGTCCTCACCCTTAACAATTTCTCCTTCGAATCCTTCACTTCCTCCAGACCAAAGGGGTAGCCATGGGCACACGTATGGGCCCCAGCTATGCCTGTCTCTTTGTTGGCTACGTAGAACAGTTGATCTTCCGTAATTACATCGGCACCACTCCCCACCTCTTCCTCCGCTACATTGATGACTGCATTGGCGCCACCTCATGCTCCCGCGAGGAGGTTGAGCAATTCATCAACTTCACCAACACATTCCACCCTGACCTTAAATTTACCTGGACCATCTCTGACACCTCCCTCCCCTTCATGGACCTCTCCATCTCCATTAATGACGACCGACTTGACACTGACATTTTTTACAAACCCACTTACTCCCACAGCTACCTGGATTACACCTCTTCCCACCCTACCTTTTGCAAAAATGCCATCCCGAATTCCCAATTCCTCCCCCTCCGCCGTATCTGCTCCCAGGAGGACCAGTTCCACCACAGAACACACCAGATGGCCTCCTTCTTTAGAGACCGCAATTTCCCTTCCCACGTGGTTAAAGATGCCCTCCAACGCATCTCGTCCACATGCCGCACCTCCGCCCTCAGATCCCACCCCTCCAACTGTAACAAGGACAGAACGCCCCTGGTGCTCACCTTCCACCCTACAAACCTTCGCATAAACCAAATCATCCGCCGACATTTCCGCCGCCTCCAAAAAGACCCCACCACCAGGGATATATTTCCCTCCCCACCCTTTCCACCTTCCACAAAGACCGTTCCCTCCGTGACTACCTGGTCAGGTTCATGCCCCCTACGACCCACCCTCCCATCCTGGCACTTTCCCCTGCCACCTCAGGAACTGTAAAACCTGCGCCCACACCTCCTCCCTCACCTCTATCCAACGCCCTAAAGGAGCCTTCCACATCCATCAAAGTTTTACCTGCACATCCACTAATATCATTTATTGTATCCGTTGCTCCCGATGCGGTCTCCTCTACATTGGGAGACTGGGCGCCTCCTAGCAGAGCGCTTTAGGGAACATCTCCGAGACACCCGCACCAATCAACACCGCCCTGTGGCCCAACATTTCAACTCCCCCTCCCACTCTGCCGAGGACCTGGAGGTCCTGGGCCTCCTTCACCACCGCTCCCTCACCACCAGACGCCTGGAGGAAGAACGCCTCATCTTCCGCCTCGGAACACTTCAACCCCAGGGCATCAATGTAGACTTCAACAGCTTCCTCATTTCCCCTTCCCCCATCTCATCCTAGTTTCAAACTTCCAGCTCAGCACTGTCCCCATGACTTGTCCGGACTTGTCCGACCTGCCTATCTCCTTTTCCACCTATCCAATCCACCCTCTCCTCCCTGACCTATCACCTTCATCTCCTCCCCCACTCACCCATTGTACTGTATGCTACTCTCTCCCCACCCCCACCATCCCCTAGCTTATCTCTCCATGCTCCAGGCTCACTGCCTTTATTCCTGATGAAGGGCTTTTGCTCGAAACGTCGATTTGGAAGCTCCTCGGATGCTGCCTGAACTGCTGTGCTCTTCCAGCACCGCTAATCCAGAATGGGATATAATATTGCCAACAACAATATAACTGGGGACTTTATTGTTAATGAACAAACCCACCCATGACTGGGAAAGACTTCATGCTTAAGGATGATCTCGAGGTCCATTCTGTGGACACAGACTAATAGATATTATAGTATGTTGCCACTAAACTGTCACCTACTCCCCACCTGACAGCAGATTGGGTTTGCATTATTAAGGAGGCTAAAGAAATCATCTACAAGTAGTCTGAACACACTAAGGAGATCAAGATTCATGCGGATGAAGCAGACAAGATCCTGAGAGAGCCTAGTTGGTGGGACTGAACGTGGGACTGGCACCTAAATACCCAAATCTATCCATGGATTGTTATGTTACCTGGTGGGCGTGGTACATTGTTATTTCATTGTATTGATTGTGCTGATGTGCATCATTAAAAGACAGTTCAAGAAGTGGGAGAATAGATAGCAGAGGTTGGAAGAACAGTTGCTAGTACCAGAGTTGATGCCTTAAGATATAGGGCAGCTTGGCACATAGTCCAAGGTCATAGAGGATGTTATTGTAGGGCTAGCCCGTGGCCAAAGATGGCTGCCTGTGGATTCGTAGTTGGCACATATATATGGTGGAAAAGATTTTTAGCTGCAGTAACCGACTAGGACGTAGGTAATGGAGAGGAGCTCCCATCCATTGGCAAGAAAGGACTGAATGACAAATGGTTATCAGGTGACCTCAAAGCAGCGCCAGCTTAAAAGCGAGAAAATAAAAAATCACAGCTTTCCGACCTAAATAATCAAATCTACACAATGATAAAGTCAGCTCAAATGAATTCTTACATCTATGGATCAAGACGGGAAAGGACAGATTCAGAGCAGTGTCTGGCCTCTCCCACACTTGTATTGCTGAACACAGAATTGGAGACTCTTCTTTGACATCTTTCCCCAACACTGGGCTTTCTTCCAGATGACTAAGACTGCACTCACCAAGGTCTCAACCTTGGATCGGGCTGGGCATGGTCAGCTGTGGTATCCTCCATTAGAGTTGATTTGGAGATGCTGGTGTTGGACTGGGGTGTACAAAGTTAAAAATCACACAACACCAGGTTATAGTCCAACAGGTTTAATTGGAAGCACACTAGCGTTCGGAGCGCCGCTCACAACCACCTGATGAAGCTCCGAAAACTAGTGCGCTTCCAATTCAACCTGTTGGACTATAACCTAGTATTGTGTGATTTTTAACTCCATTAGAGATGAGGACATCCCCCTCCACATGACTCAGTCCACTAGATCCCTGGACACAAAACAGATGCCAATTTTCCTTCATTTGCGTGACAAGTGTCAGGAACCATACAGGGCAGCTTTGGACTGACAGTATTTTTCCAAGTGCATAATGGTCTTGAAAAGATAGCATGAGGGACAGGAATGGTAGTCCATTTCGATAAATCCCAGCAGTGGAGAGGTGTCCAGGCTGCAGCGGATGGTAGATGGGCCTAAAATTGGACAAGAGTGGTGCCATATGGGCAGGATGCATAGGTAATGAGGTAAATTTGATGAGAAAACTTAATAGACCTCATGTAGAGTAACCCTCTACGAAACTCGATGAAGCTGAATTCGCCAAAAACAGTAAGATTCTGCCTGTCTTTTTTGAAATGCCTGATTGTATACGCCTCCATGACACTTTCTGGCTGCACATTCCATATCACATCAAAAAGAAATTCTCATCTTTCCACAGGTTATTTTGCCAGTTATCCAATCTGGCTACCAACCCTCATCTCAGTGAGAAACATTAGAGTCATATTAGAGAGTTGAGACAGTTTTCTTTAGAGTAGAGATATTTAAAATCATGAGGGGTCTAGACAGAATATTAGGGAGAGACTGTTCCTATCTAGAACTGAGAGTGGAGTTAACATAATCACCAAACTAGATAATCAGGACATACATTTAAACAGTGGCAAAAACAAAAAAACACAGGTACAAGCGAATGTTAAGAGTTTGTGAGTCCATTCAGTATTCTAACAACAGCAGGGTAGAAACTGTTTCGAAACCGGCTGGTGCATGTGTTCAGGCTTCTGTACCTTCTCCCCGATAATGGAGGTTGTAGAAAAACATTGCCAGGGTGGGATGGATCTTTGAGAATGCTGGCGGCCTTTCCTTGACAGTGGGCCTGGTAAATGGTTTCTATAGATGGGAGGTTGGCCTTTGTGATTGTCCGGGCCGAGTTCACCACTCTCTGTAACCGTCTCCGATCTTGAATGGTACAGTTGCCATGCCAAGTAGTGATGCATCCAGACAGAATGCTCTCCATGGCGTACCTATAAAAGTTGGCAAGGGTGTTCGCTGTCATGCCAAATTTCCTTCAGCTGCCTGAGGAAGAAGAGACGTTGTTGGGCCTTTGTAACCAGTGTATCCACACGAAGAGTCCAAGAAAGCTTGTTATGGGTGATCACTCCCAGGAGCTTGACACTCTCGATTCGTTCCACCTCTGTGCTGTTAATGTGTAAGGGGGCATGAGTAACATCCCGCCGAAAGTCAATAATGAGTTCCTAGGCTTTTCCGACATTGAGAGCTAGGGTGGTCTCAGTGCACCAATTTTCCAGATCTTCCCACCTCCTGTCTGTAGTCTGTTTTGTCGCCATCTGAGATTTGACCAACTATGGTGGTGTCATCAGCGAACTTGTAAATGGCATTAGTCTGGTACTTGGCGACGCAGTCATGGGTATACAGTGAGTACAGTAGAGGGCTGAGTACGCACCCCTGGGGGGCTACAGTGTTGAGTGTTACTGAGGATGAAATATTGTCCCAAATCTTCCTGATTGTGGCCTGCGGGTCAGGAAACTGAGGATCCAGTTGCAGAGAGTGAGGTTTAGTCCAAAATCACTAAGTTTAGTAATCGGTCTCGAGGGGACAATAGTGTTGAAGGCTGAATTATAGTCAATGAGTAGGATTCTTACATAGCTGTTCTTGGTGTTAAGACGTTCTAGAGGGGAGTGAAGCGAAAGTGATATGACACTGATGTGGATCTGTTGGTCCAATAGGCAAATTGGAGTGGGTCAAGAGTAGTGGGGAGGCTGGGTGGTCGTCATTGAGACATGCAGCATGAGCCTTCTTTCGCACAGGGATGATGTTGGCCCTCTTGAAACAGGCAGGGCCAGTGGCCTGCTGCAGGGAGAGGTTGAAGATATCTGAGAAGACCTCTGCCAGCTGATCTGCGCTTGGTCTGAGTGCACGGCCTGGTACTCTGTTTGGTCCCATCGCTTTCCTTGGATTCACACAAAGGAAAACTGATCTGCCCTCTGATGCAGTGACTGTTGGGGTAGGATCGTCAGGACTTGTCAGAATAGGTGTTACCTCTCTGCCAAAATTAGAACATAAAACATAGAACATAGAACAATACAGCACAGAACAGGCCCTTCGGCCCACGATGTTGTGCCGAACATTTGTCCTAGCTTAAGCACCCATCCATGTACCTATCCAATTGCCGCTTAAAGATCACCAAAGATTCTGACTCTACCACTCCCACAGGCAGCGCATTCCATGCCCCCAGCACTCTCTGGGTAAAGAACCCACCCCTGACATCTCCCCTATACCTTCCACCCTTCACCTTAAATTTATGTCCCCTTGTAACACTCTGTTGTACCCGGGGAAAAAGTTTCTGACTGTCTACTCTATCTATTCCTCTGATCATCTTATAAACCTCTATCAAGTCACCCCTTATCCTTCGTCGTTCCAATGAGAAAAGGCCTAGCACTCTCAACCTATCCTCGTACGACCTATTCTCCATTCCAGGCAACATCCTGGTAAATCTTCTCTGCACCCTCTCCAAAGCTTCCACATCTTTCCTAAAGTGAGGCGACCAGAACTGCACACAGTACTCCAAATGTGGCCTAACCAAAGTCCTGTACAGTTGCAACATCACTTCACGACTTTTGAATTCAATCCCTCTGCTAATGAATGCTAATACACCATAGGCCTTCTTACAAGCTCTATCCACCTGAGTGGCAACTTTCAAAGATCAATGAACATAGACCCCAAGATCCCTCTGTTCCTCCACCTCACTAAGAACCCTGTATTCCGCATTCTTATTTGTCTTTCCAAAATGGACAACCTCACACTTGAACTCCATCTGCCACTCCTCAGCCCAGCTCTGCATCATATCTAAGTCCCTTTTGCAGCCGACAACAGCCCTCCTCACTATTCCCAACTCCACCAATCTTCGTATCATCTGCAAATTTACTGACCCACCCTTCGACTCCCTCATCCAATTCTGCTCAAAGCGAGCATGGAAGGCATTGAGACAATCTGGGAGGGATTTGATATTGTCTGCTATCTTACACTGTCGCTTTTAGAAACTGTGATGTCATTCAGTCCTTGCCATAGTCGCCGGGTGTCTGTCTGGGTCTCTAGTTTGGATGGGTATTGGCCCATGGCTATCTTAATGGCTCTGCGAAGGTCAGACTTGGATTCCTTATATCTGAGCGGGTCTCCTGATCTGAAGGTCTCATGTCTAGTTTTTAGCAGGTTCTGTATGTCCTGATTCATCCAGGGTTTCCTGTTGGAGAACACCCAGGTTGACTTCCTCGGTACGCAGTCCTCCACAGATTTGCTGATGACGGTGATGTAACCGTCTGTGACGGTAGTGCCGTGATCGTTTGAACACAGCCCAATCAGCCGATTCCAGACAGCACCGGGGTTGTTCCTCTGCCTCCTCCGGCCAGCACTGCACCTGTATCCACGAGGGGCTCTCCTGCTTGAGCTTTTGCCTGTAAACTGGGAGAAGGAGCATGGCATTGTGGTTGGAGTTCTCAAAATGAGGGCGGGGATGGAGCAGGAGGCTTCCTTCACAGTGGTGTAGCAGTGGTCTAAAATGTTCGGGCCCCTGGTGAGGCAGGTAATGTTCTGGCGGTACTTGGGCAATGCCTTCCTTTGATTGGCTTGATTGAAGTCGCCAGTCACAATAAATAAGACCTCAGGGTGTGCCGTCTCTAGGGTGTTAATGGTGGAGTACAGTACGCCCAGAGCTTCCTCAACCTTTGCTTGTGGCGGTATGTACACATTTTTCAATTCAAAATTAAATGGTGTGTGTCTTTGTATCCTCCTGAATCAAAATGTCACTTTAAAAGCTGCTTTCACTCTGTCTGAAGCAATGCAAGCTCTTTGCACCACCCACATACTGCACTTGAGCAGCTTATCAAAAGTACGTTGAGTTCTCAGTTAAAATCAGAAAAAAATACCTGCCAAGAAAGACAAGGGCAGCAGATACACAGTGCATCACCCCCCTTTGCAAGTTCACTTTCCAAGAAGCTAACTATTCTGATTTAACAAATAGCAGTACAGACAAGGACAGGCCCCTCAGCCCACCAAGCCTGCACCAATACATGTTTTGTTTCTAAACATAGCATATTTTATCTCTGTGTGTTCGTAAGCCTCTATTCCCTGCCAACTCATGTATCTGTCAAGATGCATTTTAACCATTGCTTTTACCACCTCCACTGGCAACACATTCCAGACACTTGCAACCCTCTGGACAAAAAAAAACGTGCCTCACACATCTCCCTTAAACTTTCCCCTTTTACCTTAGATCTATGTCCCCTAGTAATTGACATTTCTACCCCGGGAAATCGACTCCAATTAGCAATTCTGTCAATGCCTCTCATACTTCTGTAAACTTCGCCCCCCAGCTTCAGACTTCCAAGTGAAAACAAACCAAGTTTGTCCAATCTCTCCTTATAGCTATTCTGTAAACCCTTTTCCAAAACTTGAATGCATAGTCAAAGCTGAGTGTTCAATGTAAAACTGGGCAAATGACTTTATTCTGTATGTAAGGGTAAGACGGAACATCTTAAATTTTCAGGTTATCACAGAAAGCCAGCATGGGTGGGGGCATACCTTGTCATATTTGATTGCCATCTCTTTAAAAGTAAAATCAGTTTAAGACTTGGACCAGGGAAATGTTGATATGGGTGCAAAACACATTTGATGAAGTACCTTATAAGAGATTCTTGATCGAATTTGGAATTGGAAGGAAGTTGTTAACTTGTTTGGGAATGGCAGGAGATGAAGAAAGGGCAGATACCTGAATTGGTAAAATGTGATCATTGGTGTCCCTGCAGGATTTGTGCTAGGGTCTTAGATAATCATAGATAAGCACATGGATGATTTTGGGATAGTGTAGGGGGACGAGCTGAGAATAGTTCACCGGTCGGTGCAACATCGAGGGCCGAAGGGCCTGTTCTGTGCTGTATTGTTCTATGTTCTATAGCTTTACTGCAAAATCCCAGCTTTGAGAGGAACAAGAGTCTCCATATTAATGGTTTCCTAGCATCTCAGATTGGGTGCAGTCCCAATAGCCCTCAAAGGTCAACAACATTCAGGACAATTTGAGGCATACAAGGGAATGAGAGGCATGGATAGAGTCGATACCCAGAAACTTTTACCCAGGCCAGAAGTGACTGCCACTAGGGGTCATAGTTTTAAGGTGTTAAGAGTAAGGTATAGAGGAGATGTCAGCGGTAGGTTCTTTATGCAGAGAGTTGTGAACGCATGGAATGCATTGTCAGCGGTGTGGTGGAAGCAGAGTTATATGGGACATTTTAGCGACTGATGGACATGCACATGGACGGCAGTGAATTGAGGAGTGCATAGGTTAGGTTACTTTATTTTAGATTTGAATTAATGCTTGGTATAACATTGTGGGCCGAAGGGTCTGTCCTGTGCTGTACTTTTCTATGTTTTGAGTTCTAAGCGAGTCAGTCAGGGCAGGCATGGACAAAGCAGAGAATAAGATAGGACTGATAAATTAAACTGCATTTAGTTAAATGCAAGAAGCCTACCAGGGCACTCAGGACATGGTTAGGAACATGGGACTGGATGATCATAGCAGTTACAGAAACTTGGCTCAGGGATGGGAAGGATGGCAGCTTAATGTTCCAGGATACAAATGCTACATGAAGGATAGAAAGGGAGGCAAGAGAGGAGGGGGAGTGGCGTTTTTAATAAGGGAAAGCATTACAGCTGTACTGAGGGAGGATATTCCCAGAAATACATCCAGGGAAGTTATTTGGGTGGAACTGAGAAATAAGAAAGCGATGACCACCTTATTGGGATTGTATTATAGACCCCCTAATAATTAGTGGGAAATTGAGAAACAAATTTGTCAGGAGATCTCAGTCATCTGTAAGAATAATAGGGTGGCTATGGTAGGGGATTTTAACTTTCCAAGCATAGACTGGGACTGCCATCGTGTTAAAGGTTCAGATGGAGAGAAATTTGTAAAGTGTGTACAAGAAATGTTTCTGATTCAGTATGTGGATGTAACTACTCGGGAAGGTGCAAAACCTGACCTACTCTTGGGAAGTAAGGCAGGGCAAGTGACTGAGGTGTCAGTGGGGGAGCACTTTGGGGCCAGTGACCATAATTCTATTAGTTTTAAAATAGTGATGGAAAAGGATAGACCAGATCTAAAAGTTGAAGTTCTAAATTGGAGGACGGCTAATTTTGACGTTATTAGGCAAGAACTTTCAAAAGCTGATTGGAGGCAGATGTTCACAGGTAAAGGGATGGCTGGAAAATGGGAAGCCTTCGGAAATAAGAGTCCAGAGAAAGTATATTCCTGTCAGGGTGAAAGGAAAGACTGGTAGGTGTAGAGAATGCTGGATAACTAAAGAAATTGAGGGTTGGTCAAGAAAAAGAAGGAAGCATATGTCAGGTATAGACAGGATAGATTGAGTGAATCCTTAGAAGAGTATAAAGGCAGTAGGAGTATACTTAAGAGGGAAATCAGGAGGGCAAAACGGGGACATGAGATAGCTTTGGCAAATAATGTTAAGGACAATCCAAAGGGTTTTCACAAATACATTAAGAACAAAATGGTAACTGTGGAGTGAATAGGGCCCCTCAAAGATCAGCAAGGTGGCCTTTGTGTGGAGCCTCAGGAGATGGGACAGATACTAAACAAGTATTTTGCATCAGTGTTCACTGTGGAAAAGGACATGGAAGATATAGACTGTAGGGAAATAGATGATGACATCTTGAAAAATGTCCACATTTCAGAGGAGGACGTGCTGGATGTCTTGAAACGCATAAAAGTGGATAAATCCCCAGGACCTGATCAGGTGTACCCGAGAACTCTGTGGGAAGCTAGAGAAGTGATTGCTGGGCCCGTTGCTGAGATATTTGTATCATCGATAGTCACAGGTGAGGTGCCAGAAGACTGGAGGTTGGCCAACGTGGTGCCACAATTTAAGATGGGTGGTAAGGACAAGCCAGGGAACTATAGACCAGTGAGCCTGACCTCGGTGGTGGGCAAGTTGTTGGAGGGAATCCTGAGGGACAAGATGCACATGTATTTGGAAAGGCAAGGACTGATTCAGGACAGTCGACATGGCTTTGTGTGTGGGAAATCATGTCTCACAAACTTGATTGAGTTTTTTGAAGAAGGAACAAAGAGAATTGATGAAGGCAGAGCAGTTGACGTGATCTATATGGACTTCAGTAAAGCATTAGACAAAGTTCCCTATGGGAGACTGGTTAGCAAGGTTGAATCTCATGGAATACAGGGAGAACTGGCTCGATGGTAGAAGACAGAGGGTGGTGGTAGTCGGTTGTTTTTGAGACAGGAGGCCTGTGACCAGTGGAGTGCCACAAGGATCGGTGCTGGGTCCACTACGTTTCACCATTTATACAAATGATTTGGATGTGAGCATAAGAGGTACAGTTAGTAAGTTTGCAGATGATACCAAAATTGAAGGTGTAGTGGACAACAAAGAAGGTTACTTCAGATTACAACGGGATCTTGATCAGATGGGCCAATGGGCTGAGGAGTGGCAGATGGAGTTTAATTCAGATAAATACGAGGTGCTGCATTTTAGGAAAGCAAATCTTAGCAGGAGTTATACACCTAATGGTATGTTGCTGAACAAAGAGATCCTGGTGTGCAGGTTCATAGCTCCTTGAAAGTTTGTGTGCAGTTCTGGTCTCCTTCCTCTCGGAAGGGTGTTGTGAAACCTGAAAGGGTTCAGAAAAGATTTACAAGGATGTTGCCAGGGTTGGAGGATTTGAGCTATCGTGTGAGGTTGAATATGCTGAGGCTGTTTTCTCTGGAGTGTTGGAGGCTGAGGGGTGACCTTATAGAGGTTTATAAAATCATGAGGGGCATGAATAGGATAAATAGACAAAGTCTTTTCCCTGGGGTCAGGGAGTCCAGAACTAGAGGGTCCATTGATTTGAAGAATGTCCAATTCAGAATCCTCTGAACATGGTCCTTCCTTCTGTGCTGTAATCATTAACACCTTCTCCTCTTGCTTTCCTTCCCTATCAAAGAACCTTTTGAGCATATTCACATGACACACACTGTGAGATTTCTTCCTGCCTGGAGTCCTTGTCAAGTAGTTCACCTCACTCACTATGATGAGGTCCACTAAACCTGGCTTTTAAAGGCTTATCTGTTACTAGAAGTAACACCAATACTTTCTCCCCAATTGCACAATTGCGAACTTGTGATTTCTTATCCACTTCCTGTTTCATTGTATGCTGTGATACCTTTAAATGCTGTCTAGCTAACTCCCCAGCTCTATTTAATCATTCTCTAAAATTTGACACATACTCCAAATGGGTGGTCTCTGAATTCTGACTTATTAATATCTCTTTAATCAATTTTAATGGCCCTCTTGCTTCATGCCCAAACATTAATTCAAATGGGCTGAATTTGGTCGATTCATTCAATGTAGCTCTGATTGCAAAAAGTACAAATAGCACTCCCTTGTCCCAATCATCTGGATAATCCTGACCATCAGCCCTCAACATGGTCTTCAGTGTTTCATGCCATCTCTCTAGCGCTCCCTGTGATTCTAGATGGTACACAGTAGATTTGAATTGCTTTATTCCCAAGTTATCCATAATCTCCTTGAATAGTTTGGATGTGAAGCTTGATCCTTGATCTGACTGGATCTCGATTGATAGTCCATATCTAGTAAGTAATTCTTCTCCAACCCTTTTTGCTGTGATGTTGCACAATGGGATTACCTCTGGAAATCTAGTTGATACATTCTTATTGTTAATAAATATTTATTCCCACTTTTTGTTTGAGGTAGGGAACCTACACAATCAATCAAGACTCTTGTGAAAGGTTCCTCAAATGCTGGAATAGCTATTAAAGGTGCAGGTTTTATTACTGCCTGGGGTTTTCCCATTAGCTGACATGTATGACACGTCTGGTAAAATTCAATTACATCCTTGTGTCGTCCAGGCTAGTAAAAATGTCTTTGTATTTGAGCCTGTGTTTTCCTCACCCCTAAAGAACTTCCAAGTGGTAGCTCATGCACCACTTGCAGCACCTCCTTTCTATACCCTACTGGCAAAACAATTTGATGAATCTCTGCCCATTTCTAATCTGCTTGAATGTGTGATGGTTTCCATTTCCTCATTAAGACATCATTTGTTAATTACACACAGGGATGCATTCACTCTCCTTTCTCTGTAAATGCCTTTTGATACAACTGTTTTAACTCCTCATCTTTCTGCTGTAATTCAATCAGCTTAGAAGAGCTAAAGATACTGGTATGTTTACCTCATTGCTCCTGCTCTGTCCCACTTACCTGATCAAAACAGATCTCGGATAAAGCTATGTCAACTTCCTTATCTGTGCCTTTTGATCTCTCCTGCTTCAACTTGTGCCTCTGTGATCTTGTGATCACGCAATCTGGGAAAAGTCGTGGAAAAACATCCTTCATTTCTTCAGTTGCCTGCGACTACACTGGCTTTTCAACTAGAGTAGGCAGCACGCCTACCGGTGAATCAGCGATATCATTTGCATTCCTGGAGCTGAGAGTGTGTCCAGTACTCCTACCACAGATTCTCCACAATTTTCTGGACTCTCTAACCTCACTTTACAGAACTGAGCACTTTTTGTCTCACCATGAATTCCTGTTACCAGCACTTTTTCTAGCAATAGTCCCTCAGGAGTACGTATCTCCTCATCCTTCAGCATCACAGACTGAGAGGATCCTGTGTCCCTTAATATTACACAGAACATAGAACATGGAACATTACAGCGCAGTACAGGCCCTTCGGCCCTCGATGTTGCGCCGCCCTGTCATACCAATCTGAAGCCCATCCCACCTACACTATTCCATGTACGTCCACATGCATGTCCAATGATGACTTAAATGTACTTAAAGTTGGCAAATCTACTACCGTTGCAGGCAAAGCATTCCATACCCTTATTACTCTCTGAGTAAAGAAACTACCTCTGACATCTGTCTTATACTTCTCTCCCCTCACTTTAAAGTTGTGTCCCCTCGTGTTTGCCGTCCCCATACTTGGAAAAAGGCTCTCCCTGTCCACCCTATCTAACCCTCTGATTATCTTGTATGTCCCTATTAAGTCACCGCTCAACCTTCTTCTCTCTAATGAGAACAGCCTCAAGGCCCTCAGCCTTTCCTCGTAAGACATTCCTTCCATACCAGGCAACATCCTAGTAAATCTCCTCTGCACCCTTTCCAAAGCTTCCACATCCTTCTTATAATGCGGTGACCAGAACTGTACATAATACTCCAAGTGTGGCCGTACCAGAGCTTTGTACAGCTGCAGCATAACCTCCTGTTTCCAGAACTCAATCCCTCTATTAATAAAGGCCAAAACACTGTATGCCTTCTTAACAGCCCTGTCAATCTGGGTAGCAACTTTTAAGGATCTGTGTACATGGACACCGAGATCTCTCTGCTCATCTGCACTCCCAAGACTCTTACCATTAGCCCAGTACTTTGCATTCTGATTACTCTGTCCAAAGTGTATTACCCCACACTTGTCCACATTAAACTCCATTTGCCACCTCTCAGCCGAGCTCTGCATCCTATCTGTGTCTCTCTGCAACCTACTACATTCTTCATCACTATCCACAACTCCACTGACCTTAGTGTCATTCGCAAATTTACTCACCCACCCTTCTAAGCCCTCATCCAGATCATTTATAAAAATGACGAACAGCAGTGGACCCAACACCGACCCTTGCGGTATGCCGCTAGTAACTGGACACCAAGATGAACATGTTCCATCAACTACAACCCTGTTTTCTTTCAGCAAGCCAATTACTGATCCAAACTGCTATGTCTCCCACAATCCCATTCCTCCGCATTTTGTACAATAGCCTACTGTGGGGAACCTTATCAAATGCCTTGCTGAAATTCATATACACCACATCAACAGGTTTACTCTCATTTATCTGTTTGGTCACTTTGTCAAAAAACTCAATAAGATTCGTTAGGTACAATCTACCCTTCACAAAACCGTGCTGACTGTCCCTGATCAGATTATTCTTTTCTCAATGGCTATAAATGCTATCTCTTATAACCTTTTTCAACACTTTACCAAAAACTGAAGTGAGACTCAGTGGTCTGTAATTACCAGGGTTGTCTCTACTACCCTTTTTGAACAAGGGAACCACATTTGCTATCCTCCAGTCCTCAGGCACTATTCCTGTAGACAATGATGATTTGAAGATTAATGCCAAAGGCTCAGCAATCTCTTCCCTTGCTTCCCAGAGGATCCTAGGGTAGATCCCATCTGGCCCAGGGGACTTGTCTATTTTCACACTCTGCAGTATTTCTAATACCTCTTCCTTGTGAACCTCAATCTCTTCTAGCCTAGATGCAAGTATCTCTTTATCTTCCTCACCAACATTTTCATTTTCTATAGTGAACACTGTCAAAAAATATTTATTTAGTGCTTCCCCTATCTCCTCTGACTCCACGCACAACTTCCCACTATTATCCTTAACTGGCCCTAATTTAACTCTCGTCATTCTTTTATTCCTGACATACCTATGGAAAGCCTTAGGGTTTACCCTGATCCTACCCACCAACAACTTCTCATGTCTCCTCCTGGCACTTCTGAGCTCTCTTTTTAGGTCTTTCCTGACTTCCTCAAGCACCCTAACTGAATTTTCACATTTTGTCCTAACATAAGCCTTCTTCCTCTTCTTGACCAGGGATTCCACTTCCTTAGTAAACCACGGCTCACGCGTTCTATATTTTCCTCCCTGCCTGACAGGTACATACTTATCTAGGACATACAGGAGCTTTTCCTTGAATAAGCTCCACATTTTTAATGTGCTCATCCCCTGCAGTTTCCTTCCCCATTGTACGCTTCCTAAATCTTTCCTAATTGCATCGTAATTTCCCTTCCCCCAGCTGTAACTCTTGCTCGGTGGAGTACACCTATCCCTTTCCATCACTAAAGTAAACCTGACAGAATTGTGATCGCTGTCTCCAAAGTGCTCACCTACTTCCAAGTCTAACACCTGGCCAGGCTCATTACCCAGTACTAAATCTAAAGTGGTTTCGCCCCTTGTAGGCCTGTCTACATACTGTGTCAGGAAGTCTTCCTGCACACACTGGACAAAAACGGACCCATCTATAGTACTCGTACTGTAGTGATCCCAGTCAATATTTGGATAGTTGAAGTTCCCCATGACAACTACCCTGCCTCTCTCACTCCTGTCGAGAATCATCTTTGCTATCCTTTCCTCTACATCTCTGGGACTATTCGGAGGCCTACAGAAAACTCCCAGCATGGTGACTTCTCCTTTCCTGTTTCTAATCTCAGCCCATACTACCTCAGTTAACGAGTCCCCAAACACCCTTTCTACAACTGTAATATTGTCCCTGATCAACAATGCCACACCTCCCCCTCTTTTACCATCTTCTCTGTTCTTACTGAAACATCTGAATCCCGGAACCTGCAACAGCCATTCCTGTCCCTGCTCTATCCATGTCTCTGTAATGGCCACAACATCGAAGTCCCGGGTACCAACCCACGCTGCCAGTTCACCCACTTTATTTCGGATGCTCCTCACGTTGAAGTACACACACTTCAAACCAGGTTCTCGCTTGACAGTGTCAGATACTTGATTTGGGAATTCCCTACTCTCATCTGTACCTGTCCTACAATTTTGGTTCCCATCCACCTGCTGTATTAGTTTAAATCCACCTTAATAGCTTTAGCGAATTCCACCCCCCCCAGGAAATTGGTACCATCCTGCTTATAGAGGTCCCACCTACCCCAGAAAGAGCCCCAATTATCCAAACACCTGAAACCCTCCCTCCTGCACCATCCCTGTAGCCACGTGTTCAACTCCTCTCTCTCCCTATTCCTCACCTCACTAGCATGTGGCACGGGCAGCAAACCAGAGAAAACAACTCTGTTTGTCCTAGCTCTAAGCTTCCATCCTAGCTCCCTGAATTTCTGCCTCAAGTCCCCATCTCTCTTCCTATGTCATTGGTGCCAATGTGGACAACGACTTGGGGCTGCTCTCCCTCCCCCCAAAGGATCCCAAAAACACGATCAGAGACATCAATGACCCGGGAGGCAACACACCAACCGTGAGTCTCTCTCGTCCCCACAGAATCTCCTATCTGTCCCCCTAACTATGGAGTCCCCAATGACTACTGCTCTGTTCCTCTTCCCCCTTCCCTTCTGAGCAGAAGGTGCCCCACTGCTTTCCCCTGGGAAGTCATCCCCCCCAGCAGTATCCAAAACAGTATCGAAAATATTGTACCTGTTTACCTGCTACTCCTGGCCGATGTGAATAAACGTCACCCTTACATGTATATCTTTTAAGCAGATCTGGCACTTCCTCCTTAATCTACCTCTGATCATCTTGTACACTCTGAGGCAGTTGTCTAACTTCCCTTGTGCTTTTTGTTCTTCCAGGATCATCTGGTTTTCCTACTCCTGGCTTTCTCCTCGCTCACCAACACTGTGGTCTACTTTGTGACAATGAAAAGACTGGAGCATTTTAACTTCTTTGTCCCCCCTCAACGGTTTCTTTTGTGCCCTGTGGTAAGATATCCTTGTGATTTTCACTGAGATCTATCTTTGCCTTTCCACGTGAGGGTTTCTCTTTGCCCCAATTTCTATCCCTCATGGACTGAAATTGGTTCTTGAAGTCAAACCGAGTTTTATGGACCAGCTCAGAATCATCAGCCCCTTCAGCTGCTAACCTTGTGTTTTAACTCTCTGCTCTTTCACAGAGTTCGTGCTACATCAGGCAGTGAATTTTTGAATTCCTCTAAAATAATTCCTTCTCTGAGGGCATCATAGGTTTGCTCGATTTTTAAAGCTCTTATCCATCTATTGAAATTACTCTGTTTGATCCTTTCAAACTCAATATAGTTTTGACCAAGGGCCCTCCTTAAATTCCTGAAACATTGTTGATAGACTACTGCTAAAGCTCATATGCACTTAAAATGGCTTTTTTCACCTCCTCATACTCCCCAGATACCTTCTCTGATAGGGATGCGAATACCTCAGTAGCCCTACCTGCACATTTCGTTTGGATCAACAAAACCCACATGGCCACTGACCACTGCATATGATTGGAATGTTATTTAGATCTTGTAGCTTGATGAAACGTTATCCTAGAGACTAATGTTCTGTAGAACACTAATAACTGGTATGGATTTTTTTTTTGGAAGAAACCTTTGGACAAGCATATTGTATGAAGGTCAGTGTACCTTATTAAAAACTTAAATCTATTTTGCAATATTCTACTCCATTTGTTTAATTAAGAATTGTTGCCTACAATGTGAGGGATGTTGTACTGAGTAAAACTCCACTGCACTATCCCATCAAACACTCCTAAAGCAGATGCAGAATTCAATAGATATAAATCTCTCAGTCCCCTGTCCGATCATACACTTCCAGCATAGGTGCAGCATGAGGTTAGTTACAGAACAAAGCTCCCTCTGCACTATCCTACCAAACACTCCCTGGACAGGTACAACCCTGGCTAAATACAGAATAAAGCTTGAATATTGTAATTTTATTCTGTTAGCTTCACAGTAATTCTCACAAGTTCCAGAAGCCATGTTACTCACCCATAAAAAGGTGTTGGGAAACAATATTCAGACAATTAACTACACTAACTGTGCAATTAATTCAATTCTAACCTTAACCAGAAATATCTTCTTAACAATTTGGCCAATATTATTTACATGATTCAGAACTGCATTATGTTGTCCAGAGACTGACAAGGCTCCTTCATCCTCTGGAATCTCAGTGTACCATATCTCTTCACTTCTCCATCCAAACCTAACCATAGATTTGTGTGGATGAATTATAGGGACAAGAGATGACTCTTTATGTGACCCCACCTACCCCACAAGATGGAGCTTCAGAAATACAAAACTGAAGTCTTTGTTCACAAGGACCTCGAGCAATCCTTTCTGGGTGTCTTGGAGAAGAATATTTCTCCATCATAGGTGCACCTGAACCTTTAAGAGATAATTGTGCAAGATTAAAACACATGGGATGGGGGGGGGGGAAGTATATGGAGCTGGCTAGAAAACTGGTTGGCAGAGAGGAAGCAAAGAGTAGGAATTAAAGGGTCCTTTTCAAATTGGCAGGCAGTAACGAGTGAAGTGCCACAGGGCCCCAGCTATTCACAATATATTATTCATGATTTAGATGAGGGAACAAAATATAACATCTCAAAATTTGCAGATGATACTACTTTGGGTGGGAAGGTGAACTGTGAGAGGGGTGTAGAGATCCTTTAGCATGATCAGGACAGGTTGGGTGAGTGGAAAATCAATGGCAGATGCAGTATAATTTGGATAAATGCAAGGCTATTCACTTTAGAAGCAAAAACAAGAAAGCCGAGGACGACCTGAATGGCTGTAAGTTGAGAGAGGGAACTATGCAGTGGGACCGGGGTCTTCTCACACACCAGTCATGCAGGTGCAGCAGGGCGGTAATGACAGCAAATAGTATGTTGGCATTCATTGCGAGAGGTTTCAATAACAGGAGCAGGGATGTGTTGTTGCAGTTATACAGAGCCTTGGTAAGGCCATACCCCAGAATATTGTGTGCAGTTTTGGTCACCCTTTCTGAGGAAGGATGCTCTTGCTCTTGAGGGAGTGCAGTGAAGGTTTCCTGGGCTGATTCTGAGGATGGCAGGACTGGCATATGATGAGAGATTGACTTGGTTAGGATTGTTTTCATTGGATTGTAGACTAGTGTAGGGGGAATCTCACAGAGACTTACAAAATTCTAACAGGGTAGATACAGGGAGGATGTTCCCGATGGTGGGTGTCCAGAGCCAAAGGTCACAGCCTGAGGATTTGTGGGACCATTTAGGACGGAAATGAGGCAACATTTCTTCACCCAAAGAGTGGTGAGCCTGTGGAATTCACAGGAAGTAGTTGATGCCAAAACATTGAGTGTATTCAAGAGGCAGCGTGACATAGCACTTGGGGCGAGTGGGATCAAAGGTTATGGTGAGAAAGCAGGATTAGGCTATTGAGTTGGATGATCAGCCATGATTGTGATGAATGGGGGAGACAGGCTTATAGGGCCGAATGGCTCCTCCTGCTCCACCTTCTATGTTTCTATGTTCACGTAATCAGTAGACACTACAAGGAAAGATGTGAGTAAAATTCCATTTTTATGACTGCATTTTCTATTAGTTGTGCTCTTTTAAAAGTGGGCTCAGAATGATATGGAGCTTTTACAGCACAGTAATCAGTCGTGTAGGATGGGCTGAAGGGCTAAACTTGTTGATGATATTTGACAGCTGGGTGACCTTGAATGTGTCCTGTACGCATTCCTGTACATGCCAACGTCAGCACCATCAACGCGTTTTTCTGTAGTTATTTCTTCTGTGTCTTGCCGTCTGTGATACCGATTAAGAGAGAGTTTTGTTCCGAGCCTCTGGACCTCAACTTGGACCGGGATCGCAAACGGTGCCCGAAACAACCTTTAGCCTCCAAACAAACCGTAGATCATGGGGTCCCAATGGGCAGAAGGGTGTGAGGCTCATTGTGTTTTTCCTCTCTTTTTCATTCTTTTTATTTACTTAGTAAATGTACCTTTGTTTTTGTGTCTTTCATTGTTATTCAATAAATGTTCACATTTAAGCAAATTGCTCTTGTCGAGCCTCCTCTTAATTACAATTAACCAAATCCAAAAAGAACTGCTTGCATACGGCTCTGTGATCCAACACACACCTTGACTGAACAGGTCAATGTCAGCTGAGGTTTATTCCAAATTAGTTCATCTTGTCCTGGTGCTTTTTTTATTTGTTGTCAACAGAAAAATGTTGCTCCAATCCTGGAATCTGTATCTCCTAATTAATTTCAATTCCTAATTATTTAAATTATGAAATGCACAACAACAAAGTTGCACGAAGAAAAACATGATCACTTTATTGAATCACCTGTCGATCTTATATCAAAACACAAGATAATATGAAAAGTGTATTTCAACAGTAAAATGGCAACATGAACACATTATGAATCAGAAACATTAAGTCTTGGCCTCTGGATTTTCATCTGCAAAAGAGAGAGGTAAATATTTCATTTATTTTTCTAAATAAAGCTAATGCTCAAGTTCAAACATCCATTTTAATAATGGGGAATTATTCTTCTAGTCAATGTGCTGCAGTGTTAGTGCAGATAGGAGGGAACTATTATTGCCTGAGACATTTCTATGGGTAATTCGGTCAGTGGTCAGGGACGGCAGGGTGTGACTGCAAGTGAGGCAGGTAGAGGAATCCTGTATTCAGGAACAGAGGCGCTCAACCCTTGACTTTGACCAACAGGGTATGAGGCGCCTGCTCCCTGTGTGGATGGGATCAGGGCTGTGGGGAGGATGTGCCAGCTGACCATGGCACAATAGGCCATTCAAGAGGGAGGGACCAAAAAGACAAGTGGTAGTTGTAGGGGATTCTATAATTAGGGGAATAGATAGCATCATTTGTAACCAGGATCGAGAGACACAAATGGCATGTTGCCTGCCTCGTGTCACAGTGAGAGATATCTCCGACAGGCTTGAAAGGATTTTAGAGAGGGAGGGGGAGGATCCAGTAATTGTGGTCCACTTTGGGACAAGCAACATAGGCAAGGTGAGGAAGGAGGACCTGTTTGGGGCTTATCAGGAACTAGGAGCTAAATTAGAGGACAGCTTTTCAAGAGTTATAAACTCTGGATTATAACCTGAGCCACATGCAAATTGGCAGAGGGATGCGAGAATAAATGATGTAAACATGCGGCTAAAGGAGTGGTGGGGGAAAGAGGCATCAGTATTGGAATAGGAGGGATCTGTACCATTGAGACAGTTTCTACCTAAACCGAGCTGGGACCAATGTTCTAGTGAATAGGGTGGTCAACAGGCCTTTGATAAGGTTCCACATGGTAGGCTGCTCTGGAAAGTTCGATTGAATGGGATTCAGGGGAGTATGCAAATTGGATACGCAGTTGGCTGGATGGTAGGAAGCAGAGGGTAATAGTGGAAGGATGCTTGTTGGATTAGAGGCCTGTGACTAGTGGAGTCCCTCAGGGGTCGGTGCTGGGCCCATTACTGTTTGTTGTCTGTGTCAATGACTTGGATGAGAATGTACAAGGCAGGAATAGCAAGTTTGCTGATGACACTAAAATCAGCAGTATCGTGGACAGTGAGGAACGCTCTCAGATATTGCAGCAGAACCTCGATCAGCTGGGGAAGTGGGTTGAGAAATGGCAAATGGATTTAATATAGATAAGTGTGAGGTTTTGCATTTTGTAAAGTGAAATCAAGGTAGGAGTTTCAGGGTGAATGGTAGGGCCTTAAGGAGTGTAGTGGAACAGAGGGACCTTGGAGTTCAGGTGCACAGTTCTCTGAAAGTAGAGTCACAGGTAGACAGGACAGTAAAGAAGGCTTTTGGCACACTGGCCTTCGGTCAGGGCATTGAGTATAGAAGTTGGGAAGTTATGATGCAGTTATACAGGATGTTGATGAGACCGTATTGCATTCAGTTTTGGTCACCTTATAGGAAGGATGCTATTAAACTAGAAATAGTGCAGAAGAAATTTACAAGGATATTGCCTGGACACAATGGTCTGAGTCATGTGCAGAGGTTGGACAAGCTAAGATTTTTTTCTTTAGAGTGTGGGAGACTGAGGGGGTACCATGTAGAGGTGTATAAGGTCATGAGAGGCATGGATAGGGTGAATGCACTCAGCCTTTTTCCCAGGGTTGGGGAATCAAGAATGAGAGGGCAGCAGTTTAAGGTTAGAGGGGAAAGAATAAAAGAGGGCCAACATTTTTACACAGAGGGTGGTACACATATGGAATGAGCTGCCAGTGGTAATGATTGAGGCAGCTACATTAACAACATTTAAAAGGCATGTGGGCTAGGAAAGGATTAGAGGCATATGGGCCAAGTGCAGGGAAATGGGGTTAGCGTGGGTAGACATTTTGGGGGTCAGCAAAAGGGCCTATCTCTGTGTTGTAGGACTCTCTAACTCAATTACAGGGCTTTAAAGGAGAAATTGTGGGGGAAGGGAAGGGTAAAACTCCAAGAACTATAATGGCTAATGGGAAACAAAGCAGCAGATTAACATCTGTGGGGGTGGATGGAAAAGAATAAAAAACTGAAAAGAAAGGAAAACTCAGGTGAGATTACTAAAGTCTTCAAGATACAAAATATGACAGATTGTTTGGAAAGGGTGAGGAATCTAATTTCAAACACATAGGATAAAGGGATGACAATAAGAAGACGGATGGTAAATACAGGACTGAAGGTGTTGTATCTGAATGCACACAGTATACGAAATAAGGAAATGAGCTTGTGGTGCAGATAGAAATTGGCTGGGATGATGTGGTGACCATCATGGAGACATGGCTGCAAGGGGATTAGGACTGGGATCTAAATATCCAAGGGTATACATCCTATGGAAACGACAGGTGGGTGGAGGGGGCAGAGTCATCTGATCAGAAAGAAATGAAGTTAAATCCATTGCAAGAATTGAGGTAGGGTCAGATGATGTCGGATCTGTGGGTATCTGCGAAGGTAAAAGAACCATAATGGGAGTTATGTACAGGCCTTCAAACAGTGGTCAGGATGTGAAGCACAAGATACATCAAGAGATGGAAAATGCTTGTCAGAAAAGCAAAGTTGTAGTGATCATGCAGGTGGACTGGGACAGTTGGTAGTGGATTGCAAGTTAATTAATTTGAGGAACATCTATGAGATTGCTTTTTGGAGCAGCTTGTAGTGGAGCCCACGATATAACAGGCAATTCTGGATTTAGTGATGTGCAATGAGGCAAATTTGATAAGGGAGCTTAAGGTGAAGGAACCTGTAGGAGGCAGTGGCCATGATAGAATTTATTCCGCAATTTGAAAGAGAGAAGGTGGAATCAAATAAGACAGTATTACAGTTGAATAACGGCAACTAGAGAGGTATGAGGGAGGAGTTGACCAGAACTGACTGGGGGAGGGGCCGAGCAGGAAAGACAGTGGAACAGCAATGGCAGGGGATTCTGGGAGTAATTCAGGAGACACAGCAGAGATTCTTCGCGAGGAAAACGAAGCATACTACAGGGAGGGCTAGGCAAACATGGCTGACTAGGGAAGTCAGGGACTACGTAAAAGCAAAAGAGAAAGCATATAATGCAGCAAAGGGCAATAGGATGCCAGGGGATTGAGAAGCCTACAAAGACCAAGAGAGGACAATGAGAAAAGAAATAAGGAGGGAGAAAATTAAATATGAGAGTAAGCTAGCTAGTAATATAAAAGAAGATAGCAAGAGTTTCTTTCGATATATGAAGAGCAAAAGAGAGGCAAAAGTAGACATTAGGCTGCTGGAAAATGACGCTAGAGAAGTAGTCATGGGGAACAAAGGAAATGGCTGAGGAACTGAACAAGTACTTTGCATCAATCTTCACGATGGAAGACATGAGTAATATCCCAAAAATTCAAGAGAGTCGGGTGGGGTGAGTATGATGGCCATTACCAAGGAAAAGGAGCAAGAAACACTGAAAGGTCTGAGGTGGGGGGGGGGGGGGGGAAATCACCTGGACCAGATGGACTACACCGCAGAGTTCTGAAGAAGGTTGCTGAAGAGATAGTGGAGGCATTTGTGGTGATCTTTTAGGAATCACTGGAGTCAGGGAGGGTCCCAGACAACTAGAAAATCACCAATGTAACCCTCCCCCACCACCAATTAAGAAAGGAGTAAGGCAAAATACAGGAAATTACAGGTCAATTAGCCTGACCTCAATTGTTGGTAAGATATTGGATCCATTGTGAAGGATGAGATTCCTGAATACTTGAAAGTGCGTGGTAAGATAAGGTCATGCCTGACAAATCTGTCAGAATCTTTCAAGGAGGTAATGAGCAGATTAGACCAAGGAGAGGCATTGAATATTATCTACTCAGACTTCTAGAAGGACTTTGACAAGGTGCCACATAGGATGTTAGAGGCAGGGTACTAACCTGGCTGGAACATTGGCTTTTTGGCAGAAAGCAGAGATTGGGGATAAAATGGTCCTTCTCAGGGTGGTAGCTGCTGATTAGTGGTTCCCCAAGGGTCAGTGTTGGTACCACAACTTTTCACTTTATACATCAATGATCTAAATGAAGGAACTGAGGGCATTCCAGCTAAGTTTGCTGATAATACAAAGATATGTAGAGGGACAGGTAGCATTGAGGAGGCGCAGAGGCTGAAGGAGGATTTGGACAGGTTAGAAGAGTGAGCAAAGAAGTAGCAGATGGAATACATTGTGGGAAAGTGTGAGGTCAAGCACTTTGGTAGGAAGAATAGAGGCATAAACTATCTTCTAAATGGGAGAAAATGCAGAAATCTGAAGTGCAAAGAGACTTGGGAGTCTTTGTCTTGGATTCTCTTCAGGTAAACTTGCAGGTTAAGTTGGTAGTGAGGAAAGCAAATACAATGCTGGCAATTATTTTGGGAGACTAAAATATAAACACAGAGATGTACTTCCAAGGCTTTATAAGCTTCTGCTCAGACCACATTTAGAATATTGTGAGCAATTTTGGGCCCTGTATCTCAGAGAGGTTGTACTGGCTCTGGAGGGGGTTCAGAGGAGGTTCACAAGAAATATCCCAGGAATGAAAGGCTTCGCATGTGACAAACATTTGAGAACTCTGGGTTTATTCTTGATGGGGTTTAGAAGGATAAGAGGAGATCTAATTGAAACTGACAGAATACTGAAAGACTTGGACAGAATGGACGTTGGGAAGATGTTTCCATTGATAGGAGAGACTAGGACCTGATGGCACAGCTTTAGAGTGAAGGGAAGACTCTTTAGGATGGAGAGAAGAGGAAACGTCTTCAGCCAGAGAGTGGTGAATCTATGGAATTCACTGCCACAGAAGGCTGTGGAGGCCAAGTCATCAAGTATATTTCAGACAGAGATAAATAGTTTCTTGATTGTTAAGGGGATCAAGGGGTTAGAGGGAGAAGGCGGGAGAATGGGGTTGAGAAAACTATCAGCCATGATTGAATGGCAGAGCAGACTCGATGGGCTGAATGGCCTAATTTCTGCTCCTTTTTCTTATGGTCTAAACTTGAGCAAAGGAATTGATGATGGATACATAAAAATCAGGACAGATGTATCTTTTATGAATGAGAATTTAATTATGTCTGTACGCCCTAGCCTAATTATCCCCTGTGCTCCAATCCTCCAATTGGTCAAAGATTGTACTTAAACTGGATTGGTCGGGAGATTAATTAGCTTTATATTATAAATGGCCTCCTCCTGTTATTCTATAGAGGCACACATTTCCTCTTTTCGACTTCTCTACTGTACCTCAGGCAAGAGGTGTTTGACAGCCAATGATACAGTTTTGAATGCATTACTGCTCATGTAAGTTTTTAAGCTTGACTTTCTGAGAAAAAAAGAGAGCTATAAATTTCTTGACCTGAGTAATACATCTTCTTCTCAAAGAGTTATCAACAGAGGTGAATTTGAAGTCGCACATCTCTGTGGCACTTACGGTTTAACTGGTCCATTATTAAACCAAATAACTGTTTAAATACAAACCTCCTCAGTATTGAATTTGGGGAATAGCTCCGGTTTCATATTCACCACGGAATAGTCAGACAATTCTCTTTGGCCTGTTGAATCTGCATTATAAACATATGAAAAGATCATTATATCAGGAAAGACTAACCTTATATATGTACAGCACATTTTATATCTTGAGTATACCAAATGTTTCGATGTACTTTCAGTTCACTACAGTGTAGGGAAATGAGAATTTATGAATGAGAAGTTAATTATATCTGTATGCCCTAGCCTAATTATCCATTGTCCTCCAATTCATCAAAGATTATACATAACTGGATTAGTTGGGTGATAATTAGCTTTGTATTAAAAATGGCCTCCTTCTGCCTTGAAATACTTCTGCTATTCTGTGGAGGCACGCTGAGAAGTGGCAGATGGATAATTAATTCAGATAAATGTGAGGTGCTGCATTTTGGGAAAGCAAATCTTAGCAGGATTTTTTAAGATTAGATTACATACAGTGTGGAAACAGGCCCTTCGGCCCAACAAGTCCACACCGACCCGCTGAAGCGCAACCCACCTAGACCCATTCCCCTACATTTACCCCTTTATCTAACAATACAGGCAATTTAGCACGGTCAACTCACCTAACCTGCACATTTTTGGATTGTGGGAGAAAACCGGAGCACCCAGAGGAAACCCACGCAGACATGGGAGAATGTGCAATCTCCACACCGAGAGTCGCCTGAGACAAGAATTGAACCCTGGTCTCTGGCGCTGTGAGGCAGCAGTGCTAATTACTGTGCCACCGTGCTGCCCTTAATGGTTAGATCCTAGGGAATGTTGCTGAACAAAGAGACCTTGGAGTGCAGTTTCATAGCTCCTTGAAAGTGGAGTCGCAGGTAGGTAGGATAGTGAAGGTGGCGTTTGGTATGCTTTCCTTTATTGGTCAGAGTATTGAGTACAGGAGTTGGGAGGTCATGTTGTGGCTGTACAGGACATTGGTTAGGCCACTGTTGGAATATTGTGTGCAATTCTGGTCTCCTTCCTATCAGAAGGATGTTGTGAAACTTGAAAGGGTTCAGAAAAGATTTACAAGGATGTTGCCAGGGTTGGAGGATTTGAGCTAGAGAGAGAGGCTGAACAGGGTGGGGCTGTTTTCCCTGGAGCATCGGAGGCTGAAGGGTGACCTTATAGAGGTTTACAAAATGATGAGGGGCATGGATAGTGTAAATAGGCAAGGTCTTTTCCCTGGGGTCGGGGAGTCCAGAACTAGAGGGCATAGGTTTAGGGTGAGAGGGGAAAGATATAAAAGAGACCTAAGGGGCAACATTTTCACGCAGAGGGTGGTACGTGTATGGAATGAGGATGTGGTGGAGGCTGGTACAATTGCAACATTTAAGAGGCGTTTGGATGGGTATATGAATAGAGAGGGTTTGGAGGGATATGGGCCGGGTGCTGGCAGGTGGGACTAGATTGGGTTGGGATATCTGAGCGGCATGGACGGGTTGGACTGAAGGGTCTATTTCCGTGCTGTACATCTCTATGACTCTATGACTTTTCCATAAATCCTACAACAGCAATAAGACCTTTTTATTGAGGGAGGAACATTGGATATCAAGAGGAACAGACAGTTCGTTGTTGTCATGGGATCCTTTACAGCACCTAAACTGTCAGCTAGGTTCTTACTGTTAAGTACCACAAATCCAGAACAACATTGATAGATCTGTAACTGTCTGATGTAAGATAGGAATATGCGATCCATTCATTGCTCGTTAAAATAGCGCATGAAATAACTTCACCAAACATGATGCTGCATTTCACTTCTAACATCAATTTCAAACAGGTATAAGGCTAGCAACAGAATAGTTCTTTTACTTTTCAGCTGATTAAATGCTATTTGTATTTTGCAGTCACCATTACATTCAGGATGAACAAAATCAGTTCATCCTTGGTCTTTTAACCTATGGAAATAGGGTCAGTTATCTTTTGTCATTCAAAATAGACTCTGGAATCGAATTAAAATAACAATCAGCTCAAATTTAAAGTGGTCTTGACTATTCTATTGCTAATACATGTCTGACTAAAACATCTGAATAAAATTAAAAGGTATAGTAAATATCAGCCTTACTGTCAAAGCTGGCATCTTCTCTGTTAGCTACTGTGATTGTTGAAGGATTGTAATATTCAATATCATCTTCTTCCCATTTCTCTGATATAATTTTGTTTTGCTCATCCTCTCTGTTAAAAAAATACAGAGGTTAGATAGAGTTGGACTGAATGGCCTGTTTCCATGCTGTGGTTCTCTATGACTCTAATTGCACTTGGAATACAAAGGTAATTGTACTTTGCATGAGTTTAGGTTACCAGATCAGTTGAAACACTACTTCCACTTCTTGCATCATTTTAGTAATTTGCTTCAAGAAGCTACAGAAATGGCTTAGGGGAGAGGTGGAACCCGCACCCACCCTCTAAAGCACTGGTACTCAGACTGTCAGGACAGCTGATCGTGCGGCTGCAGAACCTGTATTGGGAGTCTTGCTTCCTTCCAGCTAGACCTCATTGTCCATTTCCACCTCCCTTCCATCTGGAGGGGTGTGCAGTTGAAGTGAATGCAATTAGTGCTGTTCTATTGCTGGTGGTATTCTTAGAATGGTGTTGGCTTTGCCCTTGTTCCTTATCGGTGGTACAAATTACTGGTCTTCTACGCTGCTTCCATGCCACAGTGAGGGCTGCTGGTAGGAAATGTAGCTGCAGATAAGTAAAGTGCGAGACAGGTGAGTTTCCAGGACATTTGACAATGACCTGTCAGAGTGTAATAGCACTTTTTGAGAGAAGTACTTAAGCTCCAAGTGAGCCAGGACTGGCCTTGAAACCCACACTGAAGGAAGCCAGGAGAGTATGATAAGTTGGAATGCCAGGGAATATAACTGTCCACATGTTTGCAAACCCACCTCCTCTTTGCTGAGAACAAGTCCACTCTCCATGACTTTATTCAAACTTCCCTTACTGCTTTCTCAAGATCTATTTGATACAAATTTATATGAAATGCAAAGACACAGAGCCGACGTCTTAATGTTTTTGATGGTTATATTGTACTGTACCTTTCTCTGAGGTATTGTTTTCTGCCCCTTTGAAACCACAACGTGTAGATTGCAAAGGCTAGAAGGCCCAGAAGAAACAGGATCAATGTCGTGGATAAACCACCAATCAAACCATTCTTATGAATTGGGTGGTTACAGAAATCCCCAAGGTACCAATAACTTCCAGTTGAATCACAGCTGGGAAAAGAGGAAGGGAAAGATTCACCATTACTGACTATTGGCATTACATCACTTCTCTGCCATTCCAATAAACAACGCACCAGGGTCCTGAGGACAGGAGATTCACACCATTTAATTCATAGGGGGGAAACGTTATTGACCCCAGCTGCCATATTATAGTTGGAGGAAACGTAAAAATGAATGGGTGCCGCGTTAGTGGCTTACTTGCCTGGTGCCAAACTGCCTCCATGAATGCTAAGTGTTGATTAGGCCTCAACAGCCTACCTGCTTTCCTTTACATGTATTAAGGCCTTTATTGAGCCAATTGGTGATCAATTAATGGCTTGTTTCCTCACCAATGTTACAATATATGCATCTGCTTGTGGCATAGTAGTGCCCCTAACCCTGGACCAGGAGGCCCAGGTTCAAGTCCCACCTGCTCCAGAGGTGTGCACTAACATTTGTGAACAGGTTGATTAGAAAAATAGTTTAAAAAAAAAGTGGCTGCTCTTGTTCACACCATCAAAAAGCAGGTGAAAGTGAGGACTGCAGATGCTGAAGATTAGAGTGGTGCTGGAAAAGCACAGCAGGTCAGGCAGCATCCGAGGAGCAGGAAAATCGACATTTCGGGCAGGAGCCCTTCATCAGGAATGAGGCTGGGAACCTCTGGGGTGGAGAGATAAATGGGAGAGGGTGGGGCTGGGGAAAAGATAGTTGAGAGTGCAATAGGTGGATGGAGGAAGAGGTAAAGGTGATAGGTGGGAGGGTCAGTCTTCCTGATGAAGGGCTCCTGCTCGAAACGTCGATTTTCCTGCTAATCAGATGCTGCTGTGCTTCTCCAGCACCAGTCTAATCTTGACCATCAAAAACCACATTGTCAGTTTCTCCATGTAAGCTGATGACAAATCGCTTTATCCTACCATTATTATGCCTCTTGAGCATTTTCATATTAGACCCCAAGATGCATTATGGACCACATAGCAGCACCATCAATAAGACCACCTATTTCCTCATCTGTAACATTGCTTGACTCTGCCCTTGCCTCGACTCATCTGCTAGAAACCTTGTCCATGCCTTTAGTGCCTCTAGTTGAGATTATCTAATACACCCCTGGCCCGTGTTTCTAGCTCTGATTTCTGTCATTTTGAGGCCATTTAAAATTCTATTGCCTGTTTCCTAAATTATCATTCATACTTCACTCCAGTGTTGACTGATCTTCACTGGCTCCAAGTTTATTTTTATATGACTCAGATGATAAAGATTTCACACCATCACCTCTTAGATTCCCCCACATCTATACTCCCCTCCCTATTCCCCATACCGCCCAGGCCAAATTAATGTCACCTCATGCTGTCCATGATTTCCCCATGTCTCCTTGTTACGTCATGCTAATTGTGATGATATGTGCCTTTCAGAGGGATTTGTCTAACTAGTTTTCTTGAAGGGGGGTGTTTTAAACCTGGTGCTGAGGTGTCTGCTCCATGGAAATCTGTTTTACTGTAATTGACTTTGCCAAGGGTGTGTTTATGGGATGCTGCTTTATTGGAACAGTTGATGTGTAGTAGCTAAATAATATATCATTTTGTCAAGCATTTCGTGAGTTAAGGTTATCCCAGTTCTTTCTTTACATGTATTTTAACTGATGTGTAAGAATAAGGTGTAGTTTGCTTAAAGCCGAGTAGTTTGACCAATCAAATCACATTTGGAACACAGCACCTTACACTTGCCTCTAAATAAGAGAAAAGGTAGCGTCTAGGCTATCTGCTTGATATCTTTTGAGGGGATTTGGTCTGGTCCGTAACAGATTGGGGTCTCTTGTTGGGATCAAAATATTTAATTCCAACTTGGGTTTAGACTAAAGTTGGACTAAAGGCAGTGAGTCTGGATCAGTGGTGCTGGAAGAGCACAGCAATTCAGGCAGCATCCGAGGACAGGCAAATCGACGTTTCGGGTAAAAGCCCTTCATCAGGATTTGCCCAAAACGTTGATTTTGCCTGTCCTCGGATGCTGCCTGAACTGCTGTGCTCTTCCAGCACCACTGATCCAGAATCTGGTTTCCAGCATCTGCAGTCATTGTTTTTACCTCTAAAGGCAGTGAGTGGTGAGTTTTGATGTTCTCTTTTCAGGTATTGTACTCAGTTGGTTTAAATAGGGCGTTGCCTTTTGTAATAATGGCTCTTTCAGTGGCTAAGAGTTTCCTGGGTGTGAAGAGGAGAGGTTTACAGAAGGTGAGTAAGACAAAGCTTTTGGAATTGGTGGAATAGCTGGAGTTGAGGTTGCCTTTGATGAAGGAGGAGATGATTGCAGTGATAGCTCAGCATTTACAATATCTAGAAATGCAATCAAAATCATTGGAAATGGCTCAAATTGAATTGCAAATAAAACAGTTCAAATATGAAAATGGAATGAAACAGTTTGAGTTATGATTGAAAACAGAAAAAAGTGAGAAAGAGAGAACTTTTGAACATATAGTCATGTAGCATGGAAGCAGATTCTTCGGCTCAAGTTATCCATACCGATCAGATATCCTAATCTGAACTAGTTCCATTTGCCAGCGTTTGGCCCACAATACTCTAAATCTTTCTTTTCATGTACCCATCCAGATATCTTTTAAATGTAATTGTCCATGCCTCCACGATTTCCTGTGGCAGCTTGTACCATACATGAACCACCATCTGTGTAAATAGGTTACACCTTGGGTCCTCTTTAACTCTTTCCCCCCTACCTTAAACCTATGCCCTTTAGTTTTGAACTCCGCTACTCTGGGAAAGAGACCTTGGCTATTCACCCTAGCCATGCCCCTCATGATTTTATAAACCTCTATGAGGTCATCCCTCAGCCTCTGACGCTCCAGGGAAATCAGCCCCCAGCCTATCAGCCTCTCCCTATAACTCAAATCTGCTGGTCTTGGCAACATCCTTGTAAATAGTTTCTGCACCCTTTCAAATGTAACAACGTCCTTCCTATAGAAGGGGAACCAGAATCGAATGCAGTATTCTAAAAGTGACCTCAGTAATGCCCTGTACAGCCGCAACATCATGTCCCAACTCCTATACTCAGTGTTATGACCAATTAAATTTCATCCATCATCCCTCAGTCCACAGAACCATCTGATCAAGATCTGTTCATACTCTGAGATAATCTTCTTCACTGTCCATTACACCCCCTATTTTGGTGTAAGCTACAAACTTACAAACTATGCCTCCTATATACGTAATCCAAATCATTTATATAAATGACAAAAAGCAGTGGACCAGCATCAGTTCTTGTGGCACACTGCTGGTTACAGGGCTCCAGTCTGGAAAGCAACCCTCTACCACCACCCTCTGTCTCTTATCTTCAAGTCAATTTTGTATCCAGGTGGATAGCTGACCCTAGATCCCATGTGATCTAACCTCACAAACTAGTCTACTATGCGGAACCTTGTCAAAGGCCTTGCTAAAGTCCATGTAGACAATATCTACCACTCTGTCTTCATCAATCTCCTTCGTCACCTCTTCAGAAAAATCAATCAAGTTAGCGAGACACAATTTCCCATGCACAAAGCCATAGTGAGTATTCCTAATCAGTCCTTGCCTTTTCAAATGCATATAAATCCTATCCTTCAGAATCCCCTCCAATACGTTAACCACCACTGACATAAGGCCTACTGGTCTAGAGTTCCCTGGCCTTTCCTTTCAACCTTTCTTAAATAATGGCACTAGATTAGCAAACCACCAGTGGCTGGTAACGATATAGATGTCTCAGCAAGGGACCCAGCAATCTCTTCCCTATCTTCTCACAAAGTTATGGAAAACACCTGATCAGGACTCGGAAGTTGGAACTGAAAAGTGAAAGTTGACTCAAAGTGGTAGCGAAAGAGGTGAAAGATGGGAGCAACGATGAGAACAGGGATAAAGAGCAAACCCATTGTAGTCAAAGACCTGATGGGGAATCTGTTTAAATATGTCTGAGTGTTTCCTAGGTTCATTTCAGAAAGTGTTAATGTTATTTCCGGTGTTAGGTAACAGCAAGACTTAGTGGGCCTTATCAAATTGAAAGGCGATTGAGGTGAATTATTTGATAAGAACTCCAGATAGAAAGAAATATCACAGTGTGTGTCATGTGAATATGCTCAAATGGTATTTTTATAGGAAAGGAGAGTGTTGGAGAGGGGGGACTTACCAGGGGAAAGCAGTGGGGCACAGGGCTCTGGCACAGAGTCTGTCCCTGCTGCTCAGAAGGGAAAGGGGAAGAGGAGCAGAGCAGCAGTCATTGGGGACTCCATAGTTAGGGGGACACATAGAAGGTTCTGTGGGGATGAGAAAGACTCACGGTTGGTGTGTTGCCTCCCAGGTGCCAGGGTTCGTGATGTCTCTGATCGTGGTTTTGGGATCCTTAAGGGGGAGGGGAGCGGCCCCAAGTCATGGTCCACATTGGCACCAATGACATAGGTAGGAAGAGAGATGGGGATTTAAGGCAGAAATTCAGGGAGCTAGGATGGAAGCTTGGAGCTAGGACGAACAGAGTTGATGTCTCTGGTTTGTTGCCTGTGCCACATGCTAGTGAGGCAAGGAATAGCGAGAGAGAGGAGTTGAACACATGGCTACAGGGATGGTGCAGGGGGGAAGGTTTTGGATTCTTCGATAATTGGGGCTCTTTCTGGGGTAGGTGGGACCTCTACAAGCAGAATGGTCTTTATCTGAACCAGAGGGGTACCAATATCCTTGGGGGAAATTCGCTAAGGCTATTGGGGTGGGTTTAAACTAATCCAGCAGGGGATGGGAACCAAAATTGTAGTTCGAGTATAAAAAAGGTTGAGAGTAGGGAGGTCCAAAATCATGTTTCAGGGACGCAAGATGGCATCGGCAAGCAAGAAGTTGGTTTTAAGTGTGTCTACTTCAACGCCAGAAGCACCCAGAATAAGGTGGGTGAACTTGCAGCATGGGTTGGTACCTGGGACTTTGATGTTGTGGCCATTTCGGAGACATGAATAGAGCAGGAACAGGAATGGTTGTTGCAGGTTCCAGGATTTAGATTTTTCAGTAAGAACAGAGAAAATGGTAAAAGAGGGGGAGGTGTGGCATTGTTGGTCAAGGACAGTATTACAGTTGTAGAAAGGATGTTTGGGAACTTGTCAACTGAGGTAGTATGGGCTGAAGTTAGAAACAGGAGAGGAGAGGTCACCCTGTTGGGAGTTTTCTGTAGGCCTCCGAATAGTTCCAGAGATGTAGAGGAAAGGATAGCAAAGATGATTCTCAATAAGAGTGAGAGAGACAGGGTAGTTGTCATGGGGGACTTCAACTTTCCAAATATTGACTGGGAACACTATAGTACGAGTACTATAGATGGGTCAGTTTTTGTCCAGTGTGTGCAGGAAGACTTCCTGACACAGTATGTAGACAGGCCAACAAGAGGCAAAGCCACATTCGATTTGGTACTGGGTAATGAGCCCGGCCAGGTGTTAGACTTGGAAGTAGGTGAGCACTTTGTTGATAGCGATCACAATTCTGTTATGTTTACTTTAGTGATAGAAAGGGATAGGTGTATACCACTGGGCAAGAGTTACAGCTGGGGGAAAGGCAATTACAATGCGATTAGGCAAGATTTAGGAAGCACAGGATGGGGAAGGAAACTGCAGGGGATGGGCACATTAGAAATGTGGAGCTTATTCAAGGAAAAGCTACTGTGTGTCGTAGATAAGTATGTAGCTGTCAGACAGGGAGGAAGCTGTAGAGCGCGGGAGTCGTGGTTTACAAAGGAAGTGGAATTTCTGGTCAAGAGGAAGAAGAAGGCTTATGTTAGGATGAGATGTGAAGGGTCAGTTAGAGCGTTTAAGGGTTACAAGATAGCCAGGAAAGACTTAAAGAGAGAGCTCAGAAGAGCCAGGAGGAGACATGAGAAGTTGTTGGCGGATAGAATCAGGGTAAACTCTAAGGCTTTCTATAGGTATTTAAGGAATAAAAGAATGACAAGAGTAAGATTAGGACCATCAAGGATAGTAGTGGGAAGTTGTGTGTGGAGTCAGAGGGGATAGGGGAAGCACTAAATGAATATTTTTCAACAGTATTCACTTTAGAAGATGACAATGTTATCAAGGAGATTACTGAGATACAGGCTACTAGACTGGGTGGGATTGAGGTTCACAAGGAGGAGGTTTTAGAAATCCTGCAGAGTGTGAAAATAGATAAGTCCCCTGGGCCGGATGGGATTTAACCTTGGATCCTCTGGGAACCCAGGGAGGAGATTGCTGAGCCTTTGGCAATTGATCTTTAAATCATCATTGTCTACAGGAATAGTGCCAGAAGACTGGAGGGTAGCAAATGTGGTTCCCCTGTTCAAGAAGGGGAGTAGAGACAACCCTGGTAATTATAGACCAGTGAGCCTTACTTCAGTTGTTGGTAAAATGTTGGAAAAGGTTATAAGAGATAGGATTTATAATCATCTAGAAAAGAATAATTTGATTAGGGATAGTCAGCACGGTTTTGTGAAGGGTAGGTCGTGCCTCATAAACCTTATTGAGTTCTTTGAGAAGGTGACCAAACAGGTAGATGACAGGTTGATGTGGTGTATATGGATTTCAGCAAGGCATTCGATAAGGTTCCCCACTGTCGGCTATTGTACAAAATGGTGGTTAATGGTGTACAAGACAGAGAATGGTGGTTAATGGGAAATGTTCATCCTGGAGTCCAGTTACCAGTGGTGTACCGCAAGGGTCGGTGTTGGGTCCACTGCTGTTCATCATTTTTATAAATGACCTGGATGAGGGCGTAGAAGAGTGGGTTAGTAAATTTGCAGACGTCACTAAGGTCGGTGCAGTTGTGGATAGTGATGAAGGATGTTGAAGTTACAGACAGACATGGATAAGCTGCAGAGCTGGGCTGAGAGGTGGCAAATGGAGTTTAATGTGGACAAGTGTGAGGTGATTCACTTTGGTCGGAGTAACTGGAATGCAAAGTACTGGGCTAATGGTAAGATTCTTGGTAGTGAAGATGAGCAGAGAGATCTCGGTGTCCAGGTACACAGATCCTTGAAAGTTGCCACCCAGGTTGACAGGGTTGTTAAGGAGGCATTTTATGAATAGGCGCATTGAGTTCCTGAACCATGAGGTTATGCTACAGCTGTACAAAACTCTATTGCGGCCGCACTTGGAGTATTGTGTACAGTTCTGGTCACCGCATTATAAGAAGGATGTGGAAGCTTTGGAAAGGGTGCAGAGGAGATTTACTAGGATGTTGCCTGGTATGGAGGGAAGGTCTTACGAGGAAAGGCTGAGGGCCTTGAGGCTGTTTTCGTTAGACAGAAGAAGGTTGAGAGGTGATTAATAGAGACATATAAGATATCAGAGGGTTAGATAGGGTGGACAGGGAGAGCCTTTTTCCAAGAATGGTGACGGCGAGCATGAGGGGGCAAGCTTTAAATTGAGGGACGATAGATATAGGACAGATGTCAGAGGTAGTTTCTTTACTCAGAGAGTAGTAAGGGTATGGAATGCTTTGCCTGCAATGGTAGTAGATTCACCAACTTTAAGTACATTTAAGTCGTCATTGGACAAGCATATGGACATACATTTAAGTTGTCATTGGACAAGTGTATGGACGTACATGAAATAGTGTAGGTTAGATGGGCTTCAGATTGGTATGACAGGTCGGCACAACATTGAGGGCCGAAGGGCCTGTACTGCGCTGTAATGTTCTATGTTCTATGTTAAAGGAGAATGTGTTTCTGTTTACAACTCAGAGTGAAGAACCAAATCTGAATTTGATTGTTTTTCTTTATTCTTTCCCAGGATGAGGGCATCGCTGTCCAGGCAGCATTTATTGCCCATTCCCAATTGCCCAGAGGGAAGTCACCAACATTGCTGTGGGTTTGGTGTCACACGTAGGCCAGACCAGGTAGGATGCTCATGAGCCAAAATGGATTTATGGTCATCATTAGACTCTTAATTCCAGATTTTTTAAAAAATTGAATTCAAATTTGACCATCTGCCATGGTGGGATTTGAATCCTGGTTCCCAAAACAATACCTGGGTCACCAGATTAATAATCTAGCGGTGATACCATTAGGCCATCACCTCCCTTACCTTCCTCAAATTAAATAATGTAATGAGGAAGTTCTCAAAATTTAGCACAACTATTGAGTTACTTTCCAGAAGAAAGGTGAAAGTTATTATGATCACATGGAAAGATGTGTGGTAATAAGCTGGGAAGTATGCAATTGACTACGCATGATGTAGATATAGGAAATGCTATTCCAGTTAAGCAACATCCTTATGGACTTAACTATCTAAAATTGGCATTGAAAAACAAATTGAAAGCATGCTCAGAGACAATGTAATTGAAGTTGGTGGCAAAACCAGATGGCACCCAACAATTATGTGTGGACTATCATGAAGTAAATGCAGTTAGAAAATCCAATTCATATCCTATTCCACATTTTGAATACTGTACTGAGAATATGGGACAAGCAACTCATATTTCTAAGTTGGACTTGCTCAGAGGATACTGGCAGATACTTTTATCTGAAGAAATGAAGGAAATTTAGGTTTTCATGAAACCAAATAAACTTCACCAGTTTACAGTTTACATTTGATGTAAAGAATACGCCAGCTACATTTCAAAGACTGACCAATAAGGTCATTTTGGGATGACCCAAATGTATCATGTACATAAATAATCTGGTGATTTTTAGTTACATATGGAAGGAACAGTTTCAGCATCCAGCAGAATTACTCTCTCAACTTCAGGAGGCAGGCTTGGTGATCAGCCTGGCTAACAGTGAGTTCAGGAAAGCCCAAGTCATGTTCCTGGGCCATACCATTTCACACGGGACGTGGAAACAAAGATTACTGGGGAGTTTCCCATTCTGTCAACGAAGAGGGAAGTACTACGAGTGGTTCTTATGGAAAACCCATAGCCGAATTTTAGCAGTGTGATTGCTCCGTTGAGTGATCTACAGAAGAAGTGCAGAAAATGTGAGTAGATGGAGGAGTGTCAAAAGCATTTGACAGCCTGAAAGCTGTGTTGACCTTTGCTCCGGTGTTAGCATACCTTACTACACAAGCTATTCAAGGTGGCTATTGATGCAAGTGGTGTAGGTGGCAGTGAAGAATACAATGGGAGGATAAAAAGACCTTTTGTGTATTTTCCAGAAAGTCGAATATTCATCAAAAGAAATATTCCACTATTGAAAAGAGACCTTTGGTGTTGGCATTGCAACTCTTCAACATTTACGTTGCCAGTGATGTATCTGAGAAAATTGTATATACAGATCATAGTCACTTAATATATTTGGAAAAAACTAAGGATAAAAATACCACCCTGTTTCGATGGAATTTGTTGTAATAGCAATTCAATTTGAAAATTATACACTTGGCAGGACGAGAGAACGTAATTGTAGGGGTGTTGTCATGACTTTGATGAAAGAAGACAGAGATGCTGTGTGCAGTTCTGGTCTCCAAATTTGAGGAAAAACGTTCTGGCTATTGAGGGAGTGCAGCGTAGGTTCACGAGGTCAATTCCTGGAATGGCGGGACTACCTTACGCTGAAAGACTGGAGCGACTGGGCTTGTATACCCTTGAGTTTAGAAGACTGAGAGGGGATCTGATTGAGACATATAAGATTATTAAAGGATTGGACACTCTGGAGGCAGGAAACATGTTTCCGCTGATGGGTGAGTGCCGAACCAGAGGACACAGCTTAAAAATACGGGGTAGACCATTTAAGACAGAGATTAGGAGAAACTTCTTCACCCAGAGAGTGGTGGCTGTGTGGAATGCTCTGCCCCAGAGGGCAGTGAAGGCCCAGTCTCTGGATTCATTTAAGAAAGAGTTGGAAAGAGCTTTCAAGGATAGTGGAATCAAGGGTTATGGAGATAAGGCAGGAACAGGATACTGATTAAGGATGATCAGCCATGATCATATTGAATGGTGGTACAGGCCCGAAGGGCAGAATGGCCTACTCCGGCACCTATTGTCTATTGTCTATTGTCTATTGCTTGGTGGCAGAAAAAATGGACCCAGATGGACTGTAGTTTTACATGTTTGCATGCTTAAGGATTAATGTAATGTATATATATAAAATGTAGAGTACTAACAGCGTGAGACTAAACGGTTTGAAAATGAAGCTATCTTTGTACATTGATGGTTTTTTTAAGTGTGAGGTGTGATAATATATGCCTTTAAGAGAGATTTGTCTGTCTTGGTCCTCTTGAGAGAGGTGTTGTAAACCTGATGCCCCATGGAAAACAGAATAAATAGTTTTGGGTTTCTTTTAAATTCGACAAAAGAAGCATGTTCTGATTCTGTTCTGAACATGATCAATATGTTCTCAGTGAGAACCAGAACAGCTTTTAGGTAATGGGCAGAAAATCTGGTGTGAGTTGTGGAATAAATATTGACACAGGACAGTGGGAGGAAAGCCCGTCTCCTTGTTAGATCTTTTAAATCTGCAGGTGGAGTTCTGATTTAATGGAACTTATGACAGCATTAACACTCCTTCATTATGATATTAAAGTGCACTACATTGTGGCAGTAAACGTATATAAAAATAGTGAAGCAGATTTAATTGATTGCTCAGTCTTACTAGCATTTGGCTCCCTTATTTGTCATTCCACATTTTCCATTTCCACATTTCAGTGAGTCCTTTCTTGCTTCGTTGCAGACCGAAGCACATATGGCTCCTTTATTGGTCACAGTCAATTTATAATATTGCTCTAAATTCTCAGGAACCTGTGAAGCACAGTCACCTGTTGATTGCAAAAATGTACATTTTTTTAAAATGTATCTCAAACACACTAAAAATTGTACATTTATACAAGAAATACTTTGAGAGCTAATTTGTTATAACATTACTGGGAGGAGTGCACTGAAAATCAAGGTCCACTTCTCCAAGAGCCATGCCAAAAGAATAAACATTTATATAATCAATAAAATGGTCAATTTGTTTTTCATTATTGCTATGTAGAACAAAAGAGACTTTCATCAAGTCTCTTCAATAAGCTCAAAACTTAAACATTTGTTAAAGGCTAAGTGTATTCTTACAGTCAGTGACAAAATTATTATCAACTAAGCTACTGTGCTGACTTAAATCTATCCCCTTTAATCCCAAACACACAGAGGAATTGTGAGTAAAGAGATAGCAAAGAACCTGGTTGACCATGAGTCCAAACTAAAAGGGTAGAATTACTCATTTCTCACAGCACTTTTGGTTTCTTGTCAGCAGGACCATACAATTATTAGCTGCAGAGCATTGAAAGACCTTTAGTTCAGTTCGCAAGTCAGCCAGTCCATAGGCCTTACAATTAAATGAACAGATCAACTTTCAGAATATTTTGAGGAGATCAATGACATTGATTCCAGAAGCTTTCTCCAATTCTCAGAAAATACTGAGAACGTTACAACTATGGGGGAGGCCATTTTTGTCTTTGTTGGCACTCTGAGCACTGCCCCAGCAGACTTAACATCTCACCAACATCTTCATTTTGGACCACCCCCACCGGATGACCCTGTTGGAATTCGGTCAGTATCTAGTTGTGGCGATCTTTGCTCCCCATGAAATACCATGCTGCACGGTGACCTGGTTTTGCTGGGCCCAGAAAGGTTTTAGTTCTGGTTATGATGGCTCTTTAGTTTCCCTCATCACCACTAGCTTTTGGTTTTGCCAGGAGCAGATCTTTCTCTATGCACAGTCTTATATTGTCAGTGGTGACCAGAAGGGTGTCAAGAAAATTTAAAACCAGAATGCATTCTTTCAGTGCTGGCTCCCTTAGTAGTGTATCTGCCAGTGGGAGATATTGAAGGCATCCACATTTATTACTTGGCCTCCTGGATAGTGAGCTGGAAATGTGTTGCTGGAAAAGCGCAGCAGGTCAGGCAGCATCCAGGGAACAGGAGAATCGATGTTTTGGGCATAAGCCCGAAGATTCCTGAAGATTCCTGAAGAAGGGCTTATGCCCGAAACGTCGATTCTCCTGTTCCCTGGATACTGCCTGACCTGCTGCGCTTTTCCAGCAACATATTTCCAGCTCTGATCTCCAGCATCTGCAGACCTCACTTTCTCCTCCTGGATAGTGATCCAACTTGTAATTATATTCACTTAGGATGAGAGCCCACCGCTGAATTTGACCTGAAGCTGTGGGCAGCACAGCCTTGTCCTCTTTGAGTAGCCCTAGCAGGGGTTTCTGGTCAGTTACTATTATAAATTTATGTCCATAGAGGTATTGATGGATTTTTTGCACACCAAAGATAATCACCAAACATTTCTTCTCTATCGGAGAGTATTTGCGTTCTGCATCACTGAAAGTCCAGGAAGCATACCTTATTGGGTGTTCCACTCCATTGGGCCATATGTAACTGAAATTTAATGTTGAATCCCTGAAACTGTATGGGGAAGCATTGCATGTCAGCACCACATCTCGCTTGGGACAGCGGTATGCCACCACCTTAGACAATGATAGCTGCTTCTTCACTTCCCTAAAAGTTTACATCTTGACTCCGAGATCATTTTCAAGGCTGATCCCTTTTCAATAGCAGATGTAATGGTGCCAGAACGGAGGCAAGCTTATGTCTGAACTTTCTGTAATAATTACCAATCCAAGGAAAGACCTAAGCTCCAGTACAGATGTGGGAGTCAGGGAACCTTTGATCACCCTCACTTTATCTTCCAATGGGTGTAGCCCAGTATTGGCGACTCTGTAGCTTAAGCAGATCATTTGTGGTGCCTGGAACACATATTTCTTTCAAAGGTATATGCCCATTTTGTAGAAATATCAAAGTTCTCTAAATGCTTTTTCTTGGTCTTCCTTTTTAGAACATCATTCAGATAAATGATGACCTGGGGTAGATCTTATAAAATGTTTTCCATCATGCCACTGAAAAATGGCACAGGCTGGTGATACCCCAAATGACATCTTGTATATTGGTACAAACCCTTATGGATATTAATTGTAGCATACTTCTGGGAATCCTCATCTAACTGCAATTACAGGCATGCATTTGATTTGATTTATTATTATCACATGTACCTCGGTACAGTGAAATGTTTTGTTTTGCGTGCAGTATATGCAGGTCATACCATACAAAGTGCATAGGGTAATAGAACAGGGCAAAGAATGCAATTTTATGGCTGCAGAGAAAGTGCACAGAGAGTGAGATCAACATTAAATTTAAACTTTGAGAGGTTCATTTATTTTCATTAGAAAAAAGGAGGGGGGGACCTGATTGAGGTTTATAAAATCATGAAGGTTATAGACAGGGTGGATAGAGACAAGCTTTTTCCCAGGGTGAAGGATTCAATAATGAGACGTCATGCTTTCAAGGTGAGAGGTGGAAAGTTTAAGGAGGATACATGCGGCAAGTACTTCACACAGAGGATAGTGGGCGTTTGGAATGCGTTGCCAGCAGAGGTGGTAGAGGCAGGCACGGTAGATTCATTTAAGATGTGTCTGGACAGATACATGAGTAGGTTGGGAGCAGAGGGATGCAGGAATTGCATTCCTTTCCTCCAATCTCTTTCCTCTACTCTATCTCATCATATACAGCTTCATGCAGGAAACTCCCCATACAGTTTCAGGAATTGACCAACAGGTTTAGACAGAGGATTTGGATCGGCTCAGGCTTGGAGGGCTGAAGGGCCTGTTCCTGGGCTGGAAATTTTCTTTGTTCTTTGTTCATTCAGAAATCTAATAACAGCAGAAAAGTAGCTATTCTTGAATCTATTCATCCGTGTACGCAAGAGGGGAAAGATATAAAAGACACCTAAGGGCCAACTTTTTGACGCAGAGGGTAGTATGTGTATGGAATGAGCTGCCAGAGGAAGTGGTGGAGGTTGGTACAATTGCAACATTTAAGAGGCATTTGGATGGGTATATGAATAGGAAGGGTTTGGAGGGATATGGGCCGGGTGCTGGCAGGTGGGACTACATTGGGTTAGGATATCTGGTCGGGTTGGACCGAAGGGTCTGTTTCCATGCTATATGTTTCTATGACTCTATGACTTTATATCTTCTGGAAGACAATATGATGGGATGACAGTGGGTTGTGATGATCTTGGTTAATTTCCCAAGGCAGTGGTAAGTATAGATGGAGTGAATGGGTGGAAGGCTGGATTGTGTGATGGACTGGGCTATGTTCACGACTCTGTAGTTTCTTGCAGTCTTGGGAAGAGCAATTGCCAAACCACACTGAATTTCCTTAGCATTCTGAGGAAGTAGAGATGTTGCTGTGCTTTCCTGACCATTGTATTGTTGTGGGTGGGAACAGGACAGATTGTTGGTGATCATCAGTCCCAGGAACCTGAAACTCTGGACCAGCTCTACCTCAGGCAAAATTGAGGACTGCAGATGCTGGAAACCAGAGTTTAGATCAGAGTGGTGCTGGAAAAGCACAGCAGGTCAGGCAGCATCCGAGGAGCAGGAAAATCGACATTTCGGGTAAAAGTCCTTCATCAGGGATGGACATGATGAAGTGCTTTTGCCCGAAACGTCGATTTTCCTGCTTCTCAGATGCTGCCTGACCTGCTGTGCTTTTCCAGCACCACTCTGATCTCTACCTCAGCATCATTGATGGCGACATGGGCGTGCCCTAGTACTCCATTTCCTTCACTTTGTTGACATTAATGGAGAGCTTGTTTTATACCATACCCCTTACAACCCAATCTCTTTCCTCTACTCTATCTCATCATATACAGCTTCATGAAGGACAGCCCCCTGCCAGCTTTATCTTTAAGTCTTCTTGGGGGATTGGGTATTTATCCAGGTGCGGGAAGCAGTTTACTATTTGTTTGAAAAGGCCACAAAGGTGGACTGACCCATCAGGCTTCACAATGGCTATGACAGATACTCCCCATTCCACAATCTGTACTCATTTGATGCATCCTTTGCTTTCAACCTCCTGATTTCTGCCTCTACTTTTGCACGTAAGGCAAATGACATTGGGTGGGCCTTGCAGAATTGTGGAATTGCTTCCTGGTCAACGTGCAAGCTGGCCTTCGTTTCTTCAATAGTCTCCAGACCTTCCTGAAAAATGTCTGGGTATTTAATTAGGACTTCACTCAGGCAGCCATTTTCTAATCAAAAAATGTTGAGCCCACCAAGGTAAATCTTTCTCAACCAATTCCACTCCATCAGGTTTGGGCCCGAGGTTTTACTACAACCAGTGGTAACTGAACCAGTTCTTATAAGAGACTGGAACCAAAGTTGTACCATTAATCTGTAAATGTTTCTTGATATAGGTTTTATGGAATCCAGAACGAATTTTGCTAAAGACTGGTTCTGCAATCACCGATACAGCCACACCTGTGTCAACCTCCGTTAACCAGTTTATTTGGATGTTCCTAAGCGATTTAACTGTTCCAAACCAGATATGGGTGGGATTTCCAGGATGTGCACTTTCTTGGATACTGGTCTATGAGTTCTCTTACTCAATTCAAGCTAAGTGTGTCTCTTTTAGCTGTGTTGAGTCCACACATCGATAGCAACTACAATGGGTTGCTGGTCTGGATCCAATAGAAACTGTTAACCGTTTGTCCAAGGCTTAACTTTGTTTTGGGATTTTGCTGTGGGCTGAAAAGTCCCTCCGTTCAGGATATGTCCTAAATGAGGCTATGCAATGGCGTTCATTCAAGTGGTGTCGCCCAAACTCAGTAATCCTGAAGAAGGTGTCCACTACCAACGGCATGCCCTGTAACTCATATGCGGTACTTGCTGCATTTTCTTATGACAGAGCCAATTGTGGTCCCCCTGTTTGAAGTCCAGTTAGGCTGGTAGGTGCATTTGATGGTTACATCATTAATTCCACACACCAAAGGGTTTCTCAGCCACTCATTAAAAATTAAACCAAAGTCTCTGCCAGTCTTCTTAACCTAATCAAAAATAACAACATGAATTCCCCTGGTTCTTGATCTACTGAGTAAAATTGATAGCGTCTCAGAATTAAACGCTTGGGGTCGTAATATTCCTTAACTAAATCCATCAACTCTTGAAATGTTTTAGTATCTGGTGTCTCAGGAAACATTAGGCTGTTAATAACTGAAAAAGCTGTGTGTCCAAAAGCTGTCAGTTGCTTTTCATCTGTCCCAGTGTTATTCACTCAGAGAGAATAATACATCCTTTCCCTATTATGGCCCCAGTCTTTGATGGCAGGGTCAAATGAGTCAAGCTTCCCAAATAACAGCATGATGCCAGAAATGCTTATCTCAGCTTAAAGGTGATCGTTGTGAATGAATTTCGTCAGGAATGTGCTTTTTTTCTCTCGTTGCCACTGAAATAATTCCACAGCGGCTGTTATCCCATCACCGAGCCATTCTTTATTTTCACATGCACCGTACTGGTCCAGCTTCCTCAGAGCCAGCTCTCAGAGTGAACAGAACCTCTGATACCCCTACTTATATCTGTCAGCTAGAACTCTCTGACTGAAGCAGGTTAAATGCCCAATTAGGGAACTCCTATTTTATGAGATCCATCTGGCTGACCTTGTTACAATCACTACAAGGGTGGTGGCAGCAAATCTATGAGTTGGATCTTACACCTTGATGAGTTATGGTGAGGGTTCCTCTTACAGCATCTGGAGGCCCTCTTAGATTAGATTACTTACAGTGTGGAAACAGGCCCTTCGGCCCAACAAGTCCACACTGACCCGCCGAAGCGTATACCACCCAGACCCATACTCCTACATTTACCCCTTCACCTAACACTATGGGCAATTTAGCATGGCCAATTCACCTAACCTGCACATTTTTGGATTGTGGGAGGAAACCGGAGCACCCGGAGGAAACCCATGCAGACACGGGGAGAATGTGCAAACTCCACACAGAGAGTCGCCTGAGGCGGGAGTTGAACCCGGGTCTCTGGCGCCGTGAGGCAGCAGTGCTAACCACTGTGCCACCGTGCCTTATTGGACGATTACTGCAGGGTAACTGTTCCCCACATTCTGCAGGGCTGTGATCTCTATTTAACCCAAACGTTTAGAATCATGGAAACATCCATCATAGAAGGAAGTTATTCAGCCCCTTGTGCCCTGAAGAGAGTGATATTCAATTAGTCCCATTGCCCAGCTCTTTCTGCATAAATTCAGTTTCTTCTTTCACATGTTCACCCAGTTTGTTTTAAAAGTTATCATTGATCACATTTGCTTCCTTAGTGCAGAACGGCATTCAAGATCATAGCAAGTCATAGCAGAAAATATATTCAAAATTTTCTTCTCTAAGTTCCTGCTGTCAATTGATTTATATCTTCATGCCCTACACTCCCAATCCCCCAGTGGAAAAAAGTTCCTTTAAAATGTCAGAAGGGTTAAAAGATGTTATATCCCGAACAGATTATTCTTTGTTCGGACCACATCACCGATATTGTAACAGGAAAGTACCACAAATGCATCTCTTACCAATTACAACTGGTTCTTCAACTTTTACATGGCCAGAGTCAAATACGAATCCAGTGCTGTTATCTAGAGTTTCAAAGACAACATTATGTGAATCACTTCTCATTACAAAGTATCAGAGGATAGTTCATACTCAAACCCTTCTGGACCAAGAGTATTCAGATTTTGGTGCAGAAATTATATTAGCATTAGTATATTAACACAGAAATGTTCCCTCCACACTGTGCCACCAGACCCTCACAGAACACAGAGATCTAAGTTTCCATTACATTGTCCCAACAAATATTTCCTCATTTATGGTTCTGCACAGGTAAGATACCAAATAGAACTCCTGATACACCAACAGTTCGCAGTCTATGACTCACAACCACTGTGGAGGTTGCAAAAACAGTTGAATGTTATATAGACCACAGCTGGTGGTCTGCATGGTAGCTCAATTGTTACGGTGCCATGGATCCAGGTTTGATTCAAACCTTGGGCGACCATCTGTGTGGAGTTCCACATTTTTCCGGGGTCTGCATCAGTTTTTCCCTGGTGCTCTAGTTCCCTCCCACAGTCCACGATTTGCAGGTTAGCTGGTTTGACCAGGATTAATTGTCCCATAGTGTCCAGGGATGTGCAGGCTAGGTGAATTAGCTATGATAAATTTGGGATTATGAATAGGACGGGTGGGGTGCTCTTCAAGAGTTAGTGCAGATGTGATGGACCAAATGGTTTCTTTCTGCACTGTAAGGATTTTGTAATTCTGTGACACTGTGTGAAGTTCTGGTCACCACATTATAGGAAGGATGTAATTGTACCAGGGAAGGTGCAGAAAGTATTCATCATGATTTTGCCTGGGACTGGAGTAATTCATATATGAAGAGAAACAAGATGAATTGAGATTGTTTTCTTTAGAGCAGAGCAGGCTTGAGGAATCTGATTGAGGTGTGCAAAGTTATGAGGGCCATAGGTAGAGTAGATAAGAAGACACGTTGTCCCTTAATAGAAAGGTCAATAACCATGGAACACAGTTAAGGAACAGCAGAGGATTTAAGGAAAATGATTTTCACCCAGAGGGTGGGAAGTACCTTCAACTCTTTGCCTAAAAGGGTGGTCGAGACGAAACATTCAAGACAATTAAAAAGTATTTAGGTGGGCACTTGAAATGCCACACCCCCAAACAAGGTCATGGGCGAAGTCATGGAAATGAGATTAGAATCGATAGTTGCTTGGTGACTGGTGCAAACTTGATGGGCTGAAGTGTAATTTTTCCAAGCTGCATATCTAATGGAGTTGCAAGAAATAAAATCATATTAAACTCTCATTCTATTAGGTCGTCCTGGCTTTGCATGTGGAAATCATGTCTCACGAACTTGATTGAGTTTTTTTGAATGTATAACAAAGAGGATTGATGAGGGCAGAGCAGTAGACGTAATCTATATGGACTTCAATAAGGCATTCGACAAGGTACTTCATGGGAGACTGGTTAGCAAGGTTAGATCTCATGGAATATGGGGAGAACTAGCCATTTGGATACAGAACTGGCTCAAAGGTAGAAAACAGAGGGTGGTGATGGGGGGTTGCTTTTCAGACTGGAGGCCAGTAGTGCAGCACAAGGATCGGTGCTGGGTCCACTACTTTTCGTTATTTATATAAATGATTTGGATGTGAACATAGGAGATAAAGTTTGTAAGTTTGCAGATGACACCAAAATTGGAGGTGTAGTGGACAGCGAAGACAGTTACCTCAGAGTACAATGGGACCTTGATCAGATGGGCCAATGGGCTGAGGAGTGACAGATGGAGTTTAATTTAGATAAATGTGAGGTGCTGCATTTTGGAAAAATAAATTAGGACAAAACTTACACACTCAATGGTAAGGTCTAAGGGAGTGTTGTTGAACATAGAGACCTTGGAGTGCAGTTTCATAGCTCCTTGAAAGTGGAGTCACAGATAGATAGGATAATGAAGAAGGTGTTTGGTATGCTTTCCTTTATTGGCCAGAGTATTGAGTACAGAGGTTGGAAGGTCATGTTGCGGCTGTACAGGTCATTGGTTAGGCCACTGTTGGAATATTGCGTGCAATTCTGGTCTCCTTCCTATCAGAAGGATGTTGTGAAACTTGAAAGGGTTCAGAAAAGATTTACAAGGATGTTATCAGAGTTGGAGGATTTGAGCTATAGGGAGGGTCTGAATAAGTTGGGGGTGTTTTCCCTGGAGCATTGGAGGCTGAGGGGTAACCTTATGGAGGTTTATAAAATCATGATGTGGATAGGATAAATAGACAAGATCTTTTCCCTGGGGTGGAGAGTCCAGAACTAGAGGGCATTGGTTTAGGGTGAGAGGGAAAAGATATAAAAGGGACCTAAGTGGGGGGGTGTGGAATGAGCTGCCAGAGGAAGTGGTGGAGGCTGATATAATTACAGCATTTAAAATGCATCTGAATGGTATATGAATAGAAAGGGTTAAGAGGGATATGGGCCTAGTGCTGGCAAATGGGATTAGATTAGTTTAAGATATCTGTTCGGCATGGACAAGTTGGACTGAAGAGTCTGTTTCCGTCCTGTACATCTCTATGACTGTATGAGTCTATAATGGCAAATAACCAAACAGAACACAAACTCTCAGCTTTGGACATTTTGATGAGCTGTTATGGCTCTGATTGGACATGCCGTGACATATCTATGCATCTGGAGTGACAGTGATGTAGACACACCCTGATTTAGTCACTGGTGGCAGCCTAGGAACTGATTAACTGGAATTTTCATCACAAATGTTTAATAGGTATACATTCTTGCAAAGATACATAATCTTTAATGATTGTGTCCTTAATAACTATTTGCTTGTTCATAATTTAAACATCACTTTAAAAAAAGAGACACAAAGTCAATGCTTTTCGTTTTGCACCCCTCCAGACTTGTATGTCAGGATCAAAACTTGGAAACACTAATTTAGCCTGAGAGGAGGGTGCTGACTGGACCACAGCTGACGTAGAATTGCAGCAGGAACTGCTAGCCTTCAAAAACAGAAACAGCAGGTCTGGCACTGAAAACGTTAACTCTGTTTTCTCCTCACACATGCTGCCAGACATGCTGAGCTTCTCTGTTTTTGTTTGTTTCATCCCCAGCATTCGCAGTTTTTTTTTTATTTTAGTGTTAACTGTTGAATCTTGGTTAGCTGGAAAACCTCAGCCCAGGCAGATTGGGTCCCCATGGCAACACTGTGACAAGTCAGAGTCGACCGATCTGATCAAAGTCTTTTCAGTTACTAAGATTGACAGTTAACAGCTCCAATCAGCATCCGTTTTACTGTACGAAATAGGCTTCCCTTTCTAAATTGGATTCCTTGCATAACAATCCTGATAAGACCAGCCCGAAAAACGTCAACATCATGCCTCGATTTGCTTAATGTTACGATACTGCCCTAATGCAGTTTCGGTTTAATTTGGTTTAATTTCATTTTCAACAGTTAACGTAGATCATATTGGAAATGCTTTTTCACACTAGTCTGCCAGATATTCCTAGAGAATGCATAGTACTTATTTGAGATAGAGTAAAAAATGTGCCTTTCCATACTAAAACTGTCATCACTTACAGGATCCGGTTCCCTCTATTCCCTTCCTAGTCATGTCTTTGTCCAGGTGCTTCTTGAATGCTGCTATTCTGTCTGCTTCCACCACCTCCACTGGCAACATGTTCCAGGCACTCACCTCCCTTTGTGTAAAAAACATGCAACACACATCTCTTTTAAACATCCCCCCACCTACCTTGAACCTGCGTCCCCTGGTAGTTGACCCCTCACCCTGGGAAAAAGCCTCATACGGCCCACTCTATCCATGCTATCCACAATCTCATAAACTTCTGTCAGGTCGCCCCTCAACCTCCTGCATTCCAGTGAAAACAAACCCAGTCTATCCAATCTTTCTTCATAGCTAAAATCCTCCATACCAGGCAACATCCTGGTAAACCTTTTCTGTACCCTCTCCAAAGCATCCACATCTTTCTGGTAGTGTGGTGAGCAGGACTGTGCACAATAATCCAAGCGTGGCCTAACTCAAGTTGTATAAAGCTGCAGCATAACTTGTCTATCGTTATATTGAATGCCTCCAATAAAGGTAAGCATGCCATCGACCTTTTAACTACCTTATCTACCTGCGCTGCCACCTTCAGTGATCTATGGATCTGCGTACACAGATCAATACTCTTAATAGTTCTACCATTCACTGTATAAGTTCCACCTGTACTTGACCTTCCAAGATGCATCACCTCACATTTATAGAGATGTACAGCACAGAACCAGATCTTTCAGTTCAACTCGTCCATACCAACAGATATTTGTCCGGATTAAACTCCATCTGCCATTCTTTTTGTTCATGTCTCCAACTTACCCATATCCTGCTGTATCCTCTGATAATGCTCTTCACTGTCTGCAACTCCACCAATCTTTGTATAATCCACAAACTTACTAATTACACCACCCACGTTTTCCTCCAAATCATTCAGACCACGAAAAGCAGAGGTCCCAGTACTGATCCCTGTGGAACACCACTAGTCACAACCTTCCATTCCAAAAAGCATCCTTGCACCACTATCCTCTGTCTCCTATGACTAAGTCTATGACTAAGTACTGTATTCATCTTGCTAGCTCACCCCTGATACTGTGCATCTTTTGATACCAGTCTACCATGAGGTTCCTTGACAAAGGTTTATTGAAGTCCACGTGGACAACATCACTCATTTTCCCGCATCAATCATCTTCGTCAGCTCCTCAAAAATCTCTTTCAAGTTAGTGAGGCATGACAATCCTCCGCACAAAACCATGTTATCTATTACTAGTAAGTCCATTTGTTTCTAAATGCATATACATCTTGTCCCTAAGAATCTTTTCCAATAATTTCACTACCACTGATGTGAGTCTCACAGGCCTGTAATTTCCTGGATTATCCCTGTTACCCTTCTTAAACAATGGGACAACATTGGCTCATCTCCTGTCCTCTGGGACCTCATCTGTGGCCAAACAGAAATACAAAGATGTCTATCAATGCTCCAGCAATTTGTTCTCTTGCCTCCCTCAATACTCTGAGATAGATCCCATCTGGATCCAGGGACTAACCTACCTTAATACTTTTTAAGAAACACAGCACCTCTTCCTTTTTAATAGCAACTTGGCTTGGAAATTCAATATTCCCTTCCCTGAGATCATCCTTCACCAATCCCTTTGGTGAATACTGACACAAAGTATTCATTTAGGACCTCACCTACCTTTTCTGGCTTCACACATAGATTCCCTCATTTGCCCATGAGAGGGCCAACCTTCTCCTCAGCTACCCTTCTGCTTTTCACGTATACATAAATAACTTTGGGATTCTCTTTGATCCTGTTTGCTAATGAGTTCTCATGCCCCCTTTTAGCTCTTCTAATTCTTTGCTTAAGTCCTTTCCTACTTTCCTTATATCCCTTCTCAATGCCCATCCTCCTAGACCTTACGAATGGATACAGCTCGGGTTAGATACCAATGAATCTTCTCCTACATTACCCATCAATCACACAAGGGGAAGGTGCAGCACTAAGTTAGATACAGGAAACAACCTCCTCTGCATTCCCACAGCAAGTCTGATGTATAATGGCAGCCTTGTGTATTGTTAAACAATGGTTTGAACCTGGTGGTCAACATGGTGTTAAAGATCACCCAGCATAACAGATTCCACTGTATTTACTGAAGCTGAAGATTTCTGATTTAGGAAGTGAAAATTTTACTTGTCCCTGTTTATGTTGGACAGGTTCAACAGCTGTTAAAAATTACAGTACTCTCTTTGCACAATTTCAATACTCCTGGAACATGTATAGTAGTGGTTTTGGATAGAAACTATCTTTATACAACAGTTTTAAAGAGCTGCATCTTTTACCCATTGGGATTTCATGTTTGACTCCTACCTTGTGTTGCATTGTTGCAAGTTGTTTCTTTCAGTTTGACTTCAATGTCTTTAATTGTCTCAGAGAGATATTCTGGAGTAAGCTCTGCTGGATTGGTCATGTTGATGATAACGTCATGATCAACAATGATGCTGCCATTTCTATGAAGCGAAAAGGAAAGCCCATTAAACGCAATGAAATTTTGTCCAACTTATATACACTGAAAGCTGTAGCTATAACTATTTGAGCTGGGTAGAACAGTCTTTACTTTGTCTCAAATGTGTACTGTACATTCTTCACAAATATCTGGCAGTGCAATATGTAAAAGAATTTTCAATGGCATTGCTTTTGAAGTTGAAGAAGAGGAATGTTGTTTTGGATGAGGCTCTGTCAGTGATAGCATGCCACCCTCAAAAGGAGCTGTAACCTCAGGTTAACAACTCCTTCAGCTCTCTTGCAGTACTGCATGCAAACATACAAACATAGGAATTAGAAGCAACCATAGGCTATTTGGCCCTATTAGCCCTCTTTGCCATTCAATACGATCATAATTAAACAATTAATGGGATGAACATCACATTCTAGCCTCAATAAAAATTGATTCCCTTGCTATTCAAGAATCTATTTACTATACCTCCGCAGTGTTCTGGGGGAGAGAGTTCTAAAGACTTATGACCTCCTAATTGAAACATGCTGAGAAAATTAAGTCCTCTTCATTTCTATCTTAAATGGAAGATTCCTTGTTTTTAAGTAATTCCAGTCTTATTTACAAGGGTAAATGTTATTTCAGCTCCACCCTGATAAGATGCCCAATAAGGTCACCTTCCATTCTTCAAACTCCAATGAATACAGGCCCCGCCTGTCCAACCTTTCCTCAGAAGATAATTTCCACCCCAAGCATTGGTTGAGTATACCTTTTCTGAACCGCTCTTACTGCATTTATATCCTTTCTCAAATAAGGAGACTAAAACTGTATCCAGATGTGGCTTCACCAATGTTCTATACAACTGTAACAAAACATGCCTTCTTTCACATTCCCCTTGCAATAAGTAACATTTCATTTCCTTTCCTAAACATTTGATGTACTCACATACTGAGTTCTAGCAGGACATCCAGATCCCTCTATTTCCCAAGGTTTTGCTATCTCTCTTCATTTAACTAATATGCTGATTCTGTATCCTCTTGCTAAAGTAGACAAGTTCACATTTTCCATTTTTATAATCTGCCAAATTATAGCCAGCTTTGCTTAACTTATCCAAACCCTTTTGTAGAATCTTTGGATGGAATCTACACGCCCTGAAAGGTGTGGGCTGCAGCAAGAAATTTGTGAAAATTAGATCAGATGTTGAGCAGGGCCCACCTGATGATCGAAATATTGCATTCTCCCTGGACATCCAAGATGTCGAGAAGAGATTCTCACTAGTGAGTGGCCAGAGACCTATTAACTGGCGTTATCACTCATTATCATCCTCAATATGAATTAATCTCACCTCATTAAAAAGCATTCTTCTATCATCCCACCCGCTGGATAGAAACTAGGTGCTGAGAATTTATGACATGAAAGTCAGAGGAGCTACCATGCAACTCCAGCTTTTTGCTTCTACCTCTGGACCTCTATCTCAGACAGCTAGCACCAATATCTCAGGGCATGCTCTGTGGAATGTTGTGCGCAATTCTAGTCTCCCTCCTATTGGAAGGATGTTGTGAAATTTGAAACGGTTCAGAAAAGATTTACAAGCATATTGCCAGAGTTGGAGGATTTGAGCTACAGGGAGACATTGAATAGGTTGGGGCTGCTTTCCCTGGAGCGTCAGAGGCTGAGGGGTGACCTTATAGAGGTTTGTATGGAATGAGCTGCCAAAGGAAGTGGTGGAGGCTGTTACAATTACAACATTTAAAAGGCATCTGGATGAGTATATGGTTAGGAAGTGTTTAGAAGGATATGGGCTGGATACTGACAAATGGGATTAGATTAGGTTAGAATATCTGGTCAGCATGGGTGAGTTGCACCGAAGGATCTGTTTCTGTGCTGTACATCTCTTTGACTCTATGACTGTATGAGCGGTGATCGCACTAACCACGCATTCACAAACATTGGCACTTCACGCTTACCAGCCTCATCGCACCCTCAAGACCACTCTGAACCACTTAGAGTATGCTTTGCACTGCCAAGCTGTGCTTTGGAAAACACCAACATCTATCATTGAAATAGTTGTAAAGACATCTGGCACTTAGGGACAGGCATCCAGCTCTGATCTGCTCACTTTCCCCATTAGTGTTCACTCACTTTGTGCCTATGTGGATGTCCCAGCACCCTGCCCTCCCTCGCCTTACTTTGCCTTTCTGTGCTTTTTCCACTTCAGCTGCATTGTAAACATTCACAGTACTGAAACCATGACTTGCTATTGAGTGTAGATACAAAGCCAGACAATTTGTTCTACTTGTCAGCAGTCATCAGTCAAAAGGGTGGACATGTAGCTGTGTGGCACTGTGCTAGGTCAGTCTCTCACACCTACAGAATGTTGCAGCAGCCTTCACTACAAACAAACTGCATGTGCATAAACGAAGTGACCATGTCTCAAATTTGAAGGAGAGTAGTCCTCAGTCAAATTGGGAGGTGGGAGAGGCGTGGGTGCTGCTCCTACTATCAGTCAGGGAATCCAAGTACAGTCAGTCAAGAGTTTGGGTGCAGTCAGTGACCTGCTTGAGGCAGTCAGGGTCAGGTTCTACTCTGGGCAGTGGACCATAATCATTCCATGCAAGCAGGCAGGGGATTAGCAGATTATCAGACAGGAGATGCACTGTGAACAATCAGGCATCTGATCTATCATTGGTTGGACTGTCAAATGGAAAGTGATATGACCCTCAGTGGGCAGAGTCCATACTTTTCCTGGTCAAAAATGTGAGATGAACTCCTGAGCAACCAGAGGCCCTTTAAGGGGTAATTGCCTCAATCATACACTTGCAGCATATAGCTTTACCTAATTTGCAACCACACATTATGCAAGTAAAATGTATGCAGTGTACAACTGTGTGGTGTGCAAATGCCGGTCATTAGCCAAGTCCACCATGTCATTAGTCCTTGTAGATTTAAGGATAATCATTTCTGTGAAACAGAAGTAATCACAGGTGAGCTTAAACTAGGCATCTGCAGAACACAAAGCTAATGCAAACCCTTATGCTAGTGTTCCATATTGTGTGAAGAATGGAACAACACTCAGTACTCCAGCTATGACCTAACCAAAGTTTCTTACAGCTCCAACGTGACCTCGTAGAATCTATACCATCGGAAAGGCAAGTGTCCCATATACCTTCTTAACTACATTATTAACCTGTCCTCCTGCTGCTTTCAGGAATCTGTAGACAACTACCCCAAGATCTCTCTATTCCTCTGAGCCTCCTTGTGTTCTGCCATTCATTCAGAACTCCCTTGTCTTGTTACTTCTTACAAACTACATCATCTCACACTCTTTGGCGTTAAATTCCATCTGATTCTGATCTGCCCATTTGACAAACCATCTACAGCTTCCTGTAATCTAAGATCTTCTTCCACACTATTAACCTACCAACCAATCTCATGTCATCTTTAAATTTATTTCTCATGCCCCAACATTCTCATCTATATTGTTTATATGTCTCACAAGTATTAAAGGACCCAGTACTGATCCCTGTGGTATACCAATGGACACCACCTCCAGTCACACAAACAGCCTTCTACCATCACCCTCTGTCACAAAGCCAATTTTGGATCCATCTTGCCAAGTTACTCTGGATCCCATGTGCTTTAACCATCTTTATCAGTCTCCCATGTGGGATCTTGTCAAAAGCTTTCCTGAAATCCATATAAACTACATCAATTGCACCACTCTCAGGTACACACTTGATCATCTCCTCAAAGTATTCAATCAAATTTGTTAGGCATGATGTCTTTCTGTCAAAATACTGCTTACTATCCCTGATGAAAGCTTAACCCTCCAAGTAGAAATAATAATAAGTAAGTAATTATTAATTCAGAATTTCCTTGTAATTTTCCTGCCACTGATGTGAGACTCACTGGACTGTAATTCCCTAAATTAGCATCCTTCCTGAAAATTGGAATCACATTAGCTGTCCTTGAGTCCTCTGATACTTCCCCAATGACCAGAGAAGACTTAAAAATATGGGTCAGATCCCCTGTAATTTCCTTCCTCACCTCCCACAGGGTGTCAATTAGCTCAAGAACTTCATAGTCCCTTTCACCAAATTCTATGCATCAATCCTCTGTCTCCCAAATGAAGACAATTGTGAAATACTCATTTAAAATCCTACCTATGCCCTTTCACTCCTTGCATGATCACCCCTTAGTCCTTAATTAGGTTCTACTTAATTTTACCCAATAGTGTTTGTTCATGCTCACTCTTTGCTCTCCAGCTGCCATCTGAAGTTCCTCCCTGCACTTGGTATTCTCCACAAGGGCCTCTGTTGATTCGTTCCCTTTGTATCTGATAAAAGTCTGTCTTTTCCTTCTCACTCAGTGCTGAATATTCCTAGACATCCAGAGCTCTCTGGGTTTGTTACTAAAGGAAACAAAAACAGGAATTGCTGGAAAAGCTCAGCAGGTCTGACAGCATCTGTAGAGGTAAATCAAAGTTAATGTTTCGGGTCGAGTGACCGTTCCTCAGATCTGCTCTCTTCACAGATGCTGCCAGGCCTGCTGAGCTTTTCCAGCAGTTTCAGTTTTTGTTTCTCATTTACAGCATCTGTGTTGATTGGTTTTTATTCACCTGAAGGGAATACATTGGACCTGTACTTTCCCAATGCTTTTGAATGTACCCCCATTGTTCTGCTGGAGTATTTCTTACAAGTAGCTGTGTCCAGTTTACTTTGGTCAGCTCCTGCCTTATTTTAATAAAATATGCATTCCTCCAATCTAAAACCCCCATTTGCAGACTACCGTTTTCCTTTTCCATAACAAAGTTAAATCGTACTGTGCTGTGGTCACTATCACGTAGCCACCTCAAACACATGTCTGGCTTAATTTCCCAGAATTAGGTCCAGCACTGCACGATTTTCTACGTGTTAGGACACAGAATTATACAGCATAGGAATGGGCCTTTCAGCCCATGGTGTTCTGCCAAACGTGAAGCCAAATTAAACTAATCCCTTCTGCCTGCCCTTGGCCTGTATCCCTCCATTCCTTGCATATTCATGTGCTTATCTAAAAGGCTCAGAAATGATCCTGTTGTATCTAACTCTAGCATCACTCCTGGCAGCATATTCCAGACTCCCGCCACTCTCTGTGCAAAGTACTTGGTCCTCACATCCCCTCTAAACTTTCCCTCTCTCACCCTAAGTGCATGCCCCCTAGAATTAGATATTTCAACTGTGGGTAAAAGATTCTGCCCATCAACTCTATATTTGCATCTCACAATTTTATAGACTGCTATCAAATCTCCCCTCAGCCTCTGCCGCTCCAGAGAAAATAGCCTTGGTTTTTCTAGCCTCACCTTATAGCTCATAACCTCGAATCCAAGCACCCATCCTGGTAAACCTCTCCTTCACTCTCTCCACATCCTTCCTGTGATGTGGCGAATAGATTGAATGCAACACTCTGAAGTGTGGCCTTACCAAAAATCTTATAAAGCTGCAACATGGCATCCTGACTCTTGTACTCAATTCCCCGATCAATAAAGGCAAGCACCCCATACACCTTCTTTACCACCCTATGTACTTGCACGGCTACTTTCAGGCAGCAACGGACTTGGACACCAAATTCTCTCTGTGTATTGTATGTTGACATAAATAGCTCACCTGAATGCATTTTAAGAAATCTGTCCCTCTAAATCCTTAACACTATGACTATACCAATTAACTTGGGGAAGTTGAAATCCCTAATAAAGGTAGGCTATTATTATTATCATTACACACCTCAGTGAATTGTCTACACATTTGCTCCTGTATTGCCTGTTGGGGATGTATCATTCACTCCCTCCCTCCTTACTGTCATAACGGACACCTTAAGTAATAATGCACCTCCTCCTTTACTGTATCTAGCCAGAAGATCCTACGATACAGAATGTAAGCTGGCAGCCAAGAAGGGAAATGTAATGTTGCCTTCACGCTGCTAGAGTTCAAGTCCAGGAGCAGGGCTGTGTTGCGACAGTTGTACAGAGCCTTGATGAAGTCGCATCAGGAGTATTGTATGCAGTTTTGGTTTCCTTATCTGAGGAAAGTTGTTCTAGCTATCGAGGGAGAACAACAACAGACTAATTTCTGGGATGGCAGGACTCATGTATGAAGAGAGACGAGATTGGTTAGTATTATATTTACACTAGTTCAGAAAAATGAGAGGGCATCTCATAGAACAAAGAACAATGAACAAAGAAAATTACAGCACAGTAACAGGCCGTTCGGCCCTCCAAGCCTGTGCTGAATCAAATCTTCTTTTTAAACCTGTCACCTATTTTCCAAGGATCTGTATCCTTTTGCTTCCTGCCCATTCATGTATCTGTCTAGATACATCTTAAATTATGCTATCGTGCCCACTGCCACCATCTCCACTGGCAACGCGTTCCAGGTACCCACCAGCCTCTGCTTAAAGAACTCTCCATGTGTGACCCGTGGTAACTGAGTCCTGCACTCTAGGAAAAAGCTTCTTGCTATCCACCTTATCTATACCTCTCATGATGTTGTAGACTTCAATCAGGTCCCCCCTCAACCTCCGTCTTTCTAATGAAAATAATCCTAATCCAGTCAACCTCTCTTCATAAGTAGCACCCTCCATACCAGGCAACATCCTGGTGAACCTCCTCCTCACCCTCTCCAAAGCATTCAAATCCTTCTGGTAATGTGGCGACCAGAACTGTACGCAGTATCCCAAATGTGGCCAAACCAAAGTCCTGTACAACTGTCACATGATCAACTCTTGTATTCAATACCCTGGCCAATGAAGGAAAGCATGCCATGTGCCTTCTTGACCACTCTACTGACCTGCGTTGCCACCTTCAGGATACAATAGACCTGAGCACCCAGATCTCTCTGTACATCAATTTTCCCCCGGGCATTTCCATTTACCATATAGTTCACTCCTGAATTGGATTTTCCAAAATGCATCACCTCGTATTTGCCCAGATTGAGCTCCACCTGCCATTTCTCTCCCCAACTCTCCAATCCATCTATATTCTGCTGTATTCTCTGACTGTCCCTTTCACTATCTGCTTCTCCACTAATCTTGGTGTCATCTGCAAACTTGCTAATCAGACAACCTATACCTTCCTCCAGATCATTCATGTCTATCACAAACAACAGTGGTCCCAACACGGATCCCTGTGGAACACCACTGGTCACAGTTCTCCATTTTGAGAAACTCCCTTCCACTATTATTCTCTGTCTGCTGTGCCCAGCTAGTTTTCTACCCATCCAGCTAGTACATCCTGGACCCCCATGCGACTTCACTTTCTCCATCAGCACAAATCAGTAACCAGTGACACTTAGAAAATTTTCAGGTCAGCACAAATCAGTACCATGGGAAACCTTATCAAACGCCTTACCGAAGTCCACGTATATGATATCCCTCATCAATCAAATTTGTCACATCCTCAAATACTTCTATTAAGTTGTAAGACATGACTTTCCCTGCACAAAACCATGTTGCCTATCACTGATAAGCCAATTTTTCTTCCAAACATATAAAACTGTAACTGGACCAGCTTAAGTGAACACAAGATGGATGTTCCAGATGACTATGAATTCAAGAATCAGGGATTAAGTCTAAGGATAGGGGATAGGTTATTTAGGACGGAGATGACGAGAAATTTCTTTGTCCAGCAAATGGAGAACCTGTGGAATTCTCTGCCACAAAAAGCAGTTGAGCTCAAGATATTGAATGTTTTCAAGAAGGAGTTAGATCTGGTTCTTAGTGCTAAAGGGATCAAAGACTATAGGGAGAAGTGGAAACAGGATACTGAATTGGTTGATCAGTCATGATCATCTTGAATGGCAGAGCAGGCTTTGAGATCTGACTGGCCTACTCTTGCTCCTAATTTCTATGTTTCTATCTGATAGCTACTGGTATAAAGACAGCTATAGGTGGGCTTGTGACCATGCGGCATATTTGGCAGCTTCTCAAGTTCAGGGGGAGGTACCTGGATAAAAGCATTCCGTACCGGTAGTGGTTCTGGACTTCAGACATAACGAGCCCTAACTTCTGCCCATGCTGGCTACAACTCATACACTCCTCTCCCATACATTCTAACCACATTATACTTGGTAGATGAGACCCAGCCCTGGGGAAGGCTAGTCTTGATTTGGCTTTGAATAACTTGTGTTACAGTGGGCTTTCCTGAAAATAGGCAGCACAAGTCTCTCACTGGCTCACAGCCGGTAGGTCAGCTCCCCGATGACACAGCAAGATTCCATCCAAGAAAGTGAGGATTCAAGAGTATACCAGCTCTTTCCTTTCCTGAGACCCGTTATGACAATATACAATGGTAAGGAGTATTTTGAAGCAACCTAGTGAGTTACAGGCTGAATCAGTATTACCTTATGCTTGTGATCTTCACTCCTGCGTATCCCTCTAGATCTTTATAAATTATATCCATCTTGAAAAGAGAAAACATGACAGAAGATTGTGATTGTAAATGTACTTTTAACTTAATTAAAAGAACCCAGTTAACTAAGTTAATCAGAATGGTATCTCCCCATCATCCCACCCCCTTGAATCTCTGCTCACAACTGTGTTGATCACATTGAAAGTTTGGAGACTGGCATTATGCCAAAGAACTAAAAGAGAAAAATCTTAAGACCAATGTTCTGGAAAGGTGCTAGTCAAGGCAATTGTGAATTAATTTCAAGTCCATACTGGATTTGACCATTGGGGAAGTGTAAATTACATGTGGTGAACACATTAAATTTGGCTTGATCCACATTACAGTTATTAAATAATTTTCTTTTTAAGAAATAATGGTGCATGAATCAAGGGCATGGATTGGATATTGCATCTGTAGATTTTCAGAAAGCTGGATAAGAGATTTCAACCAAAGTAGAATCAGCATTATTCAAGCAATCAGACCTTCGTCAGTGGAGAGATGGCTGGAGAAAAAGGATAAGTTATTTGTTGTTGATTGGGAGTTTATAATCTATTTTCAGCAAGACCTAAATGATATAAATTAGTAGAAAATCAGGAAAATGAATGAAAGCTGTTTGCAAGAAGATTTAGAAAAGCTCATGGATAGATGGATAATTATGAAAAGGCATTCGAGTGAGAGAAACATTGAAGTCAAATACCTTGTTGTGGTTCTGTTCGCCGAGCTGGAAGTTTTTGTTGCAAACGTTTCGTCCCTGCGGCAGGGACAGACTACTATAAACACCGGAGGAAACATCAAAGAAGCGCTTCGCAGGAGGCTCCCAAGCACTGATGATGTCGCCTAGCCAGGGGACGAAACGTTTGCAACAAAAACTTCCAGCTCGGCGAACAGAACCACAACAACGAGCACCCGAGCTACAAATCTTCGCACAAACTCATATACCTTGTTGAAAGACCAAATTCAAAGGAGATAAACACATAGTTATAAGGACTGGGAGAATCTATACAGAAATGGCTGTAAAAGTGAAGTTCTCAGAGATCGTATATATTGGGGCAATGAATATGAAAGCAAAGTAGCAATGTTGAACTGCTGGAGTAAAATTTGCAGTCCTGCTTACCAACCTGTTGTTTGAAACCCCTCTCAAATTGTTTGAACTCAGGGGATTTGGTGTTGTTCAACTCTTTTGTATAATTCTGATTCATTATCCTGACAGAAACATCGACATTGGCTTTAACAGTGTCTGTAAAACATCAAAATAGAGTTTCATTAATCATTCCTCAGGCAAAATCTTACCTCAGAGGGGTGATAAGGAGAATTTTTTTCATATAGGGAGTTGTAATGATTTGGAATGCACTGGTGGATTGGAAGATGGATTACATAGTTGCTTTAAGAATTGGATGCATCGTTGAAGATTAAATTTTTTTGCAAATCTGTTGTAGATAGGGGATTTCAGCTCTATAATTACATCAAGTCATCATAGAATCACTACAGTGTGGAAACAGACCCTTCGGCCCAACAAGTCCACACTGACCCTCCAAAGAGTAACTCACCCAAACCCATTCCTCTATATTTACCCCTGACTAATGCACCTAATCTACACATCCCTGAACACTATGTGCAATGTAGCATGGCCAATTCACATAACCTGCACATCTTTGGATTGTGAGAGGAAACTGGAGGACCTGGAGGAAACCCACTCAGACACAGGGAGAATGTGCAAACTCCACACAGACAATCGCCCGAGGCTGGAATTGAACCCGGGTCCCTGGTGCTGTGAGGAAGCAGTGCTCACCACTGAGCCATCATGCCACCCAAGTCTGAAATAATGGAAGAGGAAGATGATCCTAGCAAGATGTGTGACAAATACAGGGCACTCACCTGACAAATTGTAAGTGTAGACAAATACCTTGGGACAGATTGGGACTTTACCATGAGTATCATTCAGCAGTAAGCAATAAAACCTACTTGAGAAAATGCTACTTATAATTAAAGTGACTGTGCATCTAACCCTCAGGAAGAGAAAAGAACTGGGAGGTGGGAGAGGGATATTAGCAGCAGCCAGAATCAGTTTGAAGCAGACTGGGAGAGCAGACAACAGTGGGACTTAGGACTCAATGAGGGATATAACTTCTAAAAATATGTAAGATATTAAAAATATTTTTCTAGTATACATGTGTGGGAGATTTGTTATAACCAAAGCAGCCATCTTGTCACATACTACAAACCTGGAATCCATTTTAAATCTCATATTAGTGTCTGTTTGTGAGGCTCAGTGAGATGGTTGACCTTGCAGCTGTACTAACATTCAATAGTGAGCTCTTTCCCAGCATGGGAATGCTCTTCCTTTACAAGAATCTATTGTCATACTAACGCTTGCTTATCAGCTACTAACTAGCACTATCCAGACACTACGTGACTGAGGCTAGTGACTGGGCAAAGCGCCTATTTACTCATTATACTATAGTTAACAGTTTGCTAATTGTTAAATGATTGTAACCTGTATAATCATACAACTCTCTGAATCTCGTCGGAGTGACTTGTGACCATTGGGTCGACTTGTCTCTCCCCGCGAGGTCACGAATAAACATCAATAACTCAAGGCTTGTGTGGCATGATTCATTTTTCTTTAAATTAGACCGCTACGAATGAGTCACCCACTGCATAGTTCTTTTCTGTCCCCAACAACATGCCACTGCCAAATGTGTTGAGATTCTCCAGCACTTTCTATTTTTGTTTCAGAGCTGCAGCACACACAGTTCTTCTTCTTTTCAAGAAGCAGGCAGTCAGCCCCAGAGTGCATCTCACTTGAGGACAGCTTTTCCATGTGGGAATATGGTGAGATTGGTAGATCCTTTGGGGAGTGCATTCAGAGCCCAAGGAGGGAGCAAGGATCTCACTGAACAATGTCAGAGGAAAATCATATCTGACAGGTTTGATTGAGTTTATTGTGTAGGTGACTCGATGTGTAGGTGAGGGTGTGATGATGCTGCAAGGTTCCACTGTCCTTGGTTTTTTTTCAGAGAGTCGTAAGAGCAGTGATTCCGAAAAGTCTACGTTTGAAAGGTTTTAGGGTCAATTTGATTATATCTAACAAATACTGCCTCAGGCAAAGGACTTTCAAGTTTAAAAAAAATACTTGTACAATGAAAGAGGAGTGGCCCATTCTCCCAGCTCAGCTTTTCTCTGGTTTGGTTTTTTCAGTAGTCTGGCTGTTCACTAAAAGTAGGCAGTCAGTGAGGCTGCTGGTCCAAGAAACAGCTCCATGGAAGAAAGTGTTCCATGCTGAATCTCTCTGCCATCTCTCCCTCTCCTCTAAGAACCTGTGTTTGATTTTACCTTTTTTTTTCTAAGGGGTGTTTATGGGGATTGTTAAAGGAATTTGGAACAGCATCATTAAGTTGGGATAATTAGTTAGCTTTATTAGTTGGGGCACTGAATACAGAGCAAGGAGGTCATGATGGAGCTGCACATAATGTTAGTTCAGCTACAGCTGGATTGCTGTGTCCAGCTCTAATTGCTACACTTTAGGAAAGATGTGGCTGTACTGGAGAGGGTGCAAAGGAGATTCACCAGAATGCTGCTACACCTAGAGTGTTTCAGCTGTGGAAGAGAGCCTACAAAGGCTTGCCTTACAGACTGTTTTCCTTAGAGCAGAGAAAGCTGAGGAAGTGAATCTTTTAGATTAGATTAGATTACTTACAGTGTGGAAACAGGCCCTTCGGCCCAACAAGTCCACACCGACCCACCACCCACCCAGACTCATTCCCCTACATTTACCCCTTTGTCTAACACTACGGGCAATTTCGCATGGCCAATTCACATAACCTGCACATTTTTGGACTGTGGGAGGAAACCGGAGCACCCGGAGGAAACCCACGCAGACACGGGGAGAATGTGCAAACTCCACACAGTCAGTCGTTTAGGCGGGAATTGAATCCGGGTTTCTGGCGCTGTGAGGCAGCAGTGCTAACCACTGTGCCCACAATCTGATTGAGGTGTACAAGACTGGGGGACATAGATAGAGTAGATGGGAATCAACAATCAGGGACATGGATTTAAGGTGACGAGCAGGAGATTTAGAGGGGATATATGGAAGAGCTTTTCACCCTGACAGCAGTGTGCATCTGGAACTCACTGCCTGAGTGGGTGTTAGAAGTGGGAACTAGCCAACATTTCAGAAGTATTTAGATGATCACTCAAAGCATTGTAGCATAGAAGGCTATGTGTCAAGTGATGTTAAAGGAGACAGATTTAGATAAGTACTTGATAACTAGGGCAGAAACAATGGACTAAAGGACCTCTTTCCTCATGGTAAAACTCTGACTCTATGACTAAGAAAGCTATGAGCAGAGGCTGCTGGAATACAAACACGGCAGGGGACACATTGATTTGTTTGAAATTTGAGTTCGAGCCGGCCTAGTGTACTGTGATTAATCATAGGCAGTGCTACAACAGAATAATATTCATCTTGGTGCAGATGCAATGCAAATTCATCAGAGTGACATTGGATTTTGCAGCTGAAATGATGGGATTTGGTTTCACAACCTTAGCTTGTGTTCTTTGGACAATTAAAGAATACTCTGACTGAGGTGTTTGAAAGTCAAAAGGGTTTTGGAGTATTTCTAGAGAAACTATTTCCTCTACTGGGGCAATTGGAATAAAAGGGGGCATAATCTTCCAATATGAGCCAGAATGTCCAGCGGCAAAATCATGAGGCATATCTTCACACACAGGGCAGTCAAAATCTGAAATATATCCCTGCAGTCGGTGGTAGATATTGTGAAGGCTGAGATGGATGTTGTCAGGTAAGATTATCGAGGGAAATGGAGCAAACACAAAAGAAATAGCATCAAAGAGTAAACTTTTAAAATTTAACTCACCAACTTTGATGGTATCTGCTACAAATTCACAAGACTGTCCACTGAAGTTCTCCTTGCAGTCACAGCTTTTTCCGTTCCAGGTGCCTCCATTCTGGCATGAATGTGTTACTTCATCAGAGATAATTATAGTATTTTCAAATATCGCATGGTTATTGACAAGGATCATCATACAAGAGCATTTAATTATTAAAATTTTCTGATTTCTGTCTCTCTCTGTTGTTGGAACATAATCGCATTGAGTCCTTATTCGATGGACATCCTCATTCTCTTTTACATAATCACTTTGCTGTACATCTATGAACTTGGTTGAATCTATGGTTGTTGACCTGCTGTTTGGTATTGGAGGGTATTAGATAATGGAAGACAAAATGGATAATACAGGTCAAACTGAGCAAAACTGGGGTGGGTGGGACCCAGGGAGATAGTGAGGAAAGAGATCAATCTGGGACTGGTACAGTTGAGAACGAAGGTGAGTCAAACAGTCAAGGCAGGCAGGGACAAAGCAGAGAACAAGGTAGGACTGATAAATTAAACTGCATTGATTTCAATGCAAGAGGCCTAACAGGGAAGGCAGATGAACTCAGGGCATGGTTAGGAACATGGGACTGGGATATCATGGCAATTACAGAAACATGGCTCAGGGATGGGCAGGACTGGCAGCTTAATGTTCCAGGATACAAATGTTACAGGAAGGATAGAAAGGAAGGCAAGAGAGGAGGGGGACTGGCGTTTTTGATAAGGGATAGCATTACAGCCTTACTGAGGGAGGATATTCCCAGAAATACATCCAGGGAAGTCATTTGGGTGGAATTGAGAAACAAGAAAGAGATGATCACCTTATTGGGATAGTATTATAGATCCCCTAATAGTCAGAGGGAAATTGAGAAGCAAATTTGTAAGGAGATCTCGGTTATCTTTAAGAATAATAGGGAGGTTATGGTCCCAAACATAGACTGGGACTGCCATAGTGTTTAAGGTTTAGATGGAGAGGAATTTATTAAGTGTGTACAAAAAAATGTTCTGATTCAGTATGTGGATGTACCTACTAGAGGAGGTGCAAAACTTGACCTACTCTTGGGAAATAAGGCAGGGCAGGTGACTGAGGTGTCAGTGGGGGAGCACTTTGGGGCCAGTGACCATAATTCTATTAGATTTAAAATAGTGATGGAAAAGGATAGACCAGATCTAAAAGTTGAAGTTCTATATTGGAGAAAGGCCAATTTTGATGGTATTAGGCAAGAACTTTCAAAAGCTGATTGGAGGCAGATGTTCGCAGGTAAAGGGACGGCTGGAAAATGGGAAGCCTTCAGAAATGAGATAACGAGAATCCAGAGAAAGTATATTCCTGTTATGGTGAAAGGAAAGGCTGGTAGTAGAGGGAATGCTGGATGACGAAAGAAATTGAGAATTTGCTAAGACAAAGAAGGAAGCATATGTCAGGCATAGACAGGATAGATGGTGTGAATCCTTAGAAGAGTATAAAGGCAGTAGGAGTATACTTAAGAGGGAAATCAGGAGGGCAAAACGGGGACATGAGATAGCTTTGGCAAATAGAGTTAAGGAGAAACAAAGGATTTTTACAAATACATTAAGGTCAAAAGGGTAACTAGGCAGAGAATAGGGCCCCTCAAAGATCAGCAAGGCGGCCTTTGTGTGGAACCGCAGGAGATGGGGGAGATGCTAAACGAGTATTTTGCAACAGTGCTTACTGTGGAAAAGAACATGGAAGATATGTAAGGAAATAGATGGTGACATCTTGAAAAATGTCCATATTACAGAGGAGGAAGTGCTGGGTGTCTTGAAACACATAAGAGTGGATAAATCCCCAGGACCTGATCAGGTGTACCCAAGAACTCTGTGGGAAGCTAGAGAAGTGATTGCTGGGCCTCTTACTGAGATATTTGTATCATCGATAGTCACAGATGAGGTACCAGAAGACTGGAGGTTGGCAAACGTGTACCACTGTTTAAGAAAGGTGGTAAGGACAAACCAGGGGATTATAGACCAGTGAGCCTAATGTCGGTGGTGGGCAAGTTGTTGGAGGGAATCCTGAGGGACAGGATGCACATGTATTTGGAAAGCCAAGGACTGATTAGGGATTAACATGGCTTTGTGCGTGGGAAATCATGTCTCACAAAGTTGATTAAATTTTTTGAAGAAGTAACAAAGAGGATTGATGAGGGCATAGTGGTATATGTGATCTATATGGACTTCAGTAAGGTGTTTTCTTCGAGAAGAAAGTGAGGACTGCAGATGCTGGAGATCAGAGCTGAAAATGTGTTGCTGGAAAAACGCAGCAGGTCAGGCAGCATCCAAGGTGTAGGAGAATCGACGTTTCGGGCATGAGCTCTTTCCTGAAGAAGGGCTCATGCCTGAAATGTCAATTCTCCTGCTCCTCGGATGCTGCCTGACCTGCTGCACTTTTCCAGCAATACATTTTCAGTTCAGTAAGGAGTTTGACAAGGTTCCCCATGGGAGACTGGTTAGCAAGGTTAGATCTCATGGAATACAGGGAGAACTCACCATTTGATATAGAACTGGCTCAAAGGTGGTGGTGGTGGGTTGTTTTTCAGACTGGAGGCCTGTGACCAGTGGAGTGCCACAAGGATCGGTGCTGGGTCTTCGACTTTTTGTCATTTACATAAATGATTTGGATGCGAGCATAAGAGGTATATTTAGTAAGTTTGCAGATGACACCAAAATTGGAGATGTAGTGGACAGCGAAGAGGGTTACCTCAGATTACAACAGGATTTGGACCAGATGGGCCAATGGGCTGAGAAGCGGCAGATGGAGTTTAATTCAGATAAATGCGAGGTGCTGCATTTTGGGAAAGCAAATCTTAGCAGGACGTATACACTTAATGGTAAGGTCCTAGGGAGTGTTGCTGAACAAAGAGACCTTGGAGTGCAGGTTCATAGCTCCTTGAAAGTGGAGTCGCAGGTAGATAGGATAGTGAAGAAGGCGTTTGGTATGCTTTCCTTTATTGATCAGAGTATTGAATATCAGAGTTGGGAGGTCATGTTGCGGCTATACAGGACATTGGTTAGGCCATGGTTGGAATATTGCATGCAAATCTGGTCTCCTTCCTATCGGAAATGTATTGTAAAACCTGAAAGGGTTCAGAAAAGATTTACAAGGATGTCACCAGGGTTGGAGGATTTGAGCTATAGGGAGAGGCTGAACAGGCTGGGGCTGTTTTCTCAGGAGCATCGGTGGATGAGGGGTGATCTTATAGAGGCTTATAAAATCATGAAGGGCATGGGCAGGATAAATAGACAAAGTCTTGTCCCTGGGCTGGGGAGTCCAGAACTAGAGGTTTAGGATGAGGGGGGAAAGATATAAAAGGGACCTAAGGGGCAACTTTTTCACGCAGAGGGTGGTACATGTATGGAATGAGCTGCCAGAGGAAGTGGTGGAGGCTGGTACAGTTGCAACATTTAAAAGGCATCTTAATGAGTACATGAATAGGAAGGGTTCAGAGGGATATGGGCCAGGTACTTGCAGGTGGGATTAGATTCGGTTGGGATATCTGGTTGGAATGGACAAGTTGGTCCATGCTGCACATCTCTATGACTGTATGCCTCTAAAACTGGATAATAATGGGCAAGATACATGAATGAGGAAAAACTGGATTATGGGCAGCAAACTGCATATTGAAGGAAATGTAGATAATGGAGAACCCCATGGATAGTGAAGTAAACTGTATACTTAAAGTCAAGCTGTAAAATGGAGGAAAAAGTGGATTATAGATTAGATTACTTACAGTGTGGAAACAGGCCCTTCGGCCCAACAAGTCCACACCTACCCTCCGAAGAGCAACCCACCCAGACCCATTCCTCTACACCTAGCACTACAGGCAGTTTAGCATGGCCAATTCACCTAACCTGCACATCTTTGGACCGTGGGAGGAAACCGGAGCAAACCCACGCAGACAATGTGCAAACGCCACCCAGACAGCTGCCTGAGGCAGGAATTGAACCGGGGTCTCTGGCGCTGTGAGGCAGCAGTGCTAACCACTGTGCCACCATGCCGCCCTAATCGAGTATGTAGTAGAGACAGTAAATGATAATGGGCAGCAAAATGAATAATGGGAGACAAGCTTGCGAATACAGGGCAGTTTGGAGATTTGAATCAAACTGGTGATTGAAGGACATTGAAGACATTAAAGTGTCCAATCATCCATGATCGTATTAAATAACAGAACAGGCTTAACGGGCTGAATAGCCTATTCATGTTCCAATGTTTCTATGACAGCTGGATAATCAAGTTCAAACTCAATAATTTAGGTCAAAACTAGATAGAATTGGCAATGAGGCTACTCTGTATTTTGGAGTTCAAACAAGGAAATAGAGACAAAATTAGATAATGGTGGACTAAAAGGATAATAGAAACAAACATCCATAACACAATTCAACAGAGTAGGTAAGATCATTGAGTGTAGGACAGGATGGATATTGGAAATGTAATTTAATAATTGAAGACAATGTGGAGATGGAGGATAAAATGGGTAATGCAGGTGAAATTGGATAGAATTGATAATGTTGTGACACTTGATAATGAAAACAAAACCTGATGATGGGAGATTGCATGGTTATGAAGGATGCTGCATAAAGCAGTCGGCCTGGAAAGGTTGATTCAGTTTGGAATAGGTCCACCTGCTCACTCTCTGGGAGAACCTGGTCAGTTGTTCCAGTTTGTTGTTTGTTAGTTCCACAATGTACAGCCGAGTAATATAGAGTTACTTACAATCTCTCAGGAGATAACAATGTCTCTTACCCAGTGTTAATGTAATCAATCATTCCTAAACTAAAATTATTTGTTATCTTCCTATATTGTGAAGTATTCTTGTCAACATGTGTCATAGAGTCATAGAGATGTACAGCATGGAAACAGACCCTTCGACCCAACCCGTCCATGCCGACCAGATATCCCAACCCAATCTAGTCCCACCTGCCAGCACCTGGCCCATATCCCTCCAAACCCTTACTATTCATATACCCATCCAAATGCCTCTTAAATGTTGCAATTGTACCAGCCTCCACCACATCCTCTGGCAGCTCATTCCATACACATACCACCCTCTGCGTCAAAAAGTTGGCCCTTAGGTCTCTTTTATATCTTTCCCCTCTTGCGTACACAGATGAATAGATTCAAGAATAGCTACTTTTCTGCTGTTATTAGATTTCTGAATGAACAAAGAACAAGGAAAATTTACAGCCCAGGAACAGGCCCTTCAGCCCTCCAAGCCTGAGCCGATCCAAATCCTCTGTCTAAACCTGTTGGTCAATTCCTGAGCATCTGTATCCCTCTGCTCCCAACCTACTCATGTATCTGTCCAGACGCACTTTAAATGAATCTACTGTGCCTGCCTCTACCACCTCTGCTGGCTTATGCCAAAGACTTGCTCACAATCAATTATTTGCCACTTGGTCCTGTAGATTAGTGAAATAACTGCACAGAAGCCAGTTCCCATCACCAAGTTACCCTTTATTTACTAGGGCACAGTATACTGACTGTGACCACCCAGCTCAGAGTCAGATCTCAACTGAAGAGATTCTAATCTTTTGGTTATTTTATTTTGTTTTGTCTTGGGTTTTTTTCAATCTCTTGGTTATATGTATATTTTTAGTGCACAGTACACTGGCTGTGGCCAGCCAACTCAAAGTCAATCATCAACTGAGGAAATTCTAGTGTCTTTGTTATTTTTTTCTGAGCAGATTCTAACTCCCCTGTTTAGGTGTCTTTGTTAGAACATTTTTACACTGGAGTGACCAGTGACAAGCAATGCCCTTCTCATCAAAGGGCAATGCTGCACAATCAAAAAAGTGAAGGGGAGGACAGGGATTAAATCCGAATACTATTGGAGGGGGAAATAAAACACTCCACTCCCTGCGGTGCCCACTTCACCCTGAACAGCTCGAGGGAGGTGTCTTTGTTAGACTTTTTTTTTCTTTTTTTCTTAGTGCCCTTAACTTCTGTTTATCTTTTTTAAATAATAACCCCCACACTACCACCTAACTTTGGAAGTGCTTATTTTTTCCCCAGCCCCATGGTGTGTGTGTGTGTGCAGGTGTGAGACACAGTGAGAGTCACAAGGTGCACTAATCTTTATTCAATTTCCACCACCAGGAAGATAGGAAACACCCGAGTGGCCAGTGACAAGCACTGCCCTTCACATCAAAGGGCAATGCTGTGTGATCAAAACAGTGAAGGGGAGGAGGGTAGGGACTAAATCAAAATAGAGTTGGAGGGGGAAATAATGCACTCCACTCCCTGCGGTGCCCACCTCTCCCTGAACAGCTCGATGGAGGTGTCTTTGTTAGATTGGTCAGCCAAGGCTTTTCTGACTGGCCCAAGGTTAAAAATCACACAACACCAGGCTATAGTCCAACAGGTTTAATTGGAAGCACACTAGCTTTCGGAGCGACGCTCCTTCATCAGATCACCTGATGAAGGAGCGTTGCTCCGAAAGCTAGTGTGCTTCCAATTAAACCTGTTGGACTATAACCTGGTGTTGTGTGATTTTTAACTTTGTACACCCCAGTCCAACACCAGCATCTCCGAATCCTGATTGGCCCAGGTTAACAACTCCAATCCAGAACCTCGTAGGCAACATGTTCCACCTGGTTCCAGTCACTATAACTACTGCTCAAAGATATGTTCGGGGCAGGATGTCTACTTCAAGCTGATCTCAGCAGAACTGGCAGCTGCAGAAACATCTTACAAAATAGGAAAACTTAACAACAAAGGAAAAGTGGACAATGGAGGTTAAACAGGAAATATTTTGGACAAACTACTTTATTGAGCACATGATGAAATATAGAGGGTAAATTGCTTAATCGTCTGTCATTGAAGGCAAATGTGAAAAATGAGATCAATGGGGGCCTGGCTGCATGCATGTGTACCTCTGGATGGAACAAAATTCACTTTTGTGAAAGAAGACAGAAACTTCGGAAGCTGCTGATTTAAATAAAAGGAACTTCTACAGTGTTTTAGAAAGCAAGTTGTGATCTGACTTATAGCAGCCAATCTTCTATTGCCTTCCCCTTTTATTCCAACGATGGAAGCTTTGTTCATCAAAATAAAATTTGCATTTCCCTAAGCCTAACTGAGTGAGTTGCTGTATATTTGTTATTGGTTGACTGTCCTATAAGTTAAAATGGTGCATCAAATGAAAAAGTGCCATTAGGTGGCACTATTAGGTAGATATAATCAGGGCTGTTCCCTGCTCACTGCCCAGGGTGAGTATGTAGCCTGTCTGACAGAACCCACTGCAGTTCTATATTTTATTAGAACATTATTAGAAAATTCCAGCACTCATGAAGGCAGAACATCAAAAACAGATATATTAGAAGTGCTGTACTCAAACAATTCAGAACTGGATTAAATAAATACCTTCTAAGGTTGCTGTCGATGTGAGGGTGGTATCAGTCGCAATTGTAGACTGAATGATGGTAGATATCCTCACAGTCGGTTTGGTGGTCGCAATAACATGCTTAGTGGTGGGAACGGTGGAACCAGATGTACTGCTAGGAGCATTGATGCTGCTAGTGGTGGTGGATGTGGTGCTGGCTGTGTTAGTGCTGCTGGTGGTAGTTGATTTGCTACTGGGGGTGCTGGTGATGATGGTGGTAATGGATGTGGTGCTGGGTGTGTTGGTGCTGCTGGTGGTAGTGGATGTGGCGCTGGGTGTGTTGGTGCTGCTGGTGGTAGTGGATGTGCTGCTGGGTATGTTGGTGCTGCTGGTGGTAGTGGATGTGCTTATGGGTATGTTGGTGCTGGTGGTGGTGGTTGATGTGCTGCTGGGTATGTTGGTGCTGCTGGTGGTAGTTGATTTGCTGCTGGGTGTGTTAGTGCTGCTGGTGGTAGTGGATGTGGTGCTGGGTGTGCTGGTGGTAGTGGATGTGGCGCTGGGTGTGTTAGTGCTTCTGGTGGTAGAGGATGTGGTGCTGGGTGTGTTAGTGCTGCTGGTGGTACTGGATGTGGTGCTGGGTGTGTTGGTGCTGCTGGTGGTAGTGGATGTGCTGCTGGGTATGTTGGTGCTGCTGGTGGTAGTGGATGTGCTGCTGGGTATGTTGGTGCTGCTGGTGGTGGTTGATGTGCTGCTGGGTATGTTGGTGCTGCTGGTGGTAGTTGATTTGCTGCTGGGTGTGTTAGTGCTGCTGGTGGTAGTGGATGTGGTGTTGGGTGTGTTAGTGCTGCTGGTGGTAGTGGCTGTGGTGCTGCGTGTGTTGGTGCTGCTGGTGGTAGTGGCTGTGGTGCTGGGTGTGTTGGTGCTGCTGGTAGTAGTGGATGTGGTGCTGGGTGTGTTGGTGCTGCTGGTGGTAGTGGATGTGGTGCTGGGTGTGTTAGTGCTGCTGGTGGTAGTGGATATGGCGCTGGGTGTGTTGGTGCTTCTGGTGGTAGTGGATGTGGTGCTGGGTGTGTTGCTGCTGCTGGAGGTAGTGGATATGGTGCTGGGCGTGTTAGTGCCGCTGTTGGTAGTAGATGTGCTGAGTGTGTTGGTGCTGCTGGTGGTAGTGGATGTGGTGCTGGGTGTGTTAGTGCTGCTGGTGGTAGTGGATGTGGCGCTGGGTGTGTTGGTGCTTCTGGTGGTAGTGGATGTGGTGCTGGGTGTGTTGCTGCTGCTGGAGGTAGTGGATATGGTGCTGGGCGTGTTAGTGCCGCTGTTGGTAGTAGATGTGCTGAGTGTGTTGGTGCTGCTGGTGATAGTGGATGTGGTGCTGGGTGTGTTAGTGCTGCTGGAGGTAGTGGATGTGGCGCTGGGTGTGTTGGTGCTGCTGGTGGTAGTGGCTGTGGTGCTGGGTGTGTTAGTGCTGGTGGTGGTAGTGGATGTTGGGCTGGGTGTGTTAGTGCTGCTGGTGATAGTGGATGTTGTGCTGGGTGTGTTGGTGCTGCTGGTGGTAGTGGATGTCGTGCTGGGTGTGTGGGTGTTGCTGGTGGTAGTGGATGCGTTGCTGGGTGTATTGGTGCTGGTAGTGGTAGTGGATGTGGTGCTGCGTGTGTTAGTGCTGCTGGTGGTACTGGATGTGGTGCTGGGTGTGTTAGTGCTGCTGGTGGTAGTGGCTGTGGTGCTGGGTGTGTTAGTGCTGCTGGTGGTAGTGGCTGTGGTGCTGCGTGTGTTGGTGCTGCTGGTGGTAGTGGCTGTGGTGCTGGGTGTGTTAGTGCTGCTGGTGGTAGTGGCTGTGATGCTGGGTGTGTTGTTGCTGCTGGAGGTAGTGGATGTGGTGCTGAGTGTGTTAGTGCCGCTGGTGGTAGTGGATGTGGTGCTGGGTGTGTTGGTGCTGCTGGAGGTAGTGGATGTGGTGCTGAGTGTGTTAGTGCCGCTGGAGGTAGTGGATATGGTGCTGGGCGTGTTAGTGCCGCTGTTGGTAGTAGATGTGCTGGGTGTGTTGGTGCTGCTGGTGGTAGTGGATGTGGTGCTGGGTGTGTTGGTGCTGCTGGTGATAGTGGATGTGCTGCTGGGTGTGTTAGTGCTGCTGGAGGTAGTGGATGTGGTGCTGAGTGTGTTAGTGCCGCTGGTGGTAGTGGCTGTAGTGCTGGGTGTGTTAGTGCTGGTGGTGGTAGTGGATGTTGGGCTGGGTGTGTTAGTGCTGCTGGTGATAGTGGATGTTGTGCTGGGTGTGTTAGTGCTGCTGGTGGTAGTGGATGTCGTGCTGGGTGTGTGGGTGTTGCTGGTGGTAGTGGATGCGATGCTGGGTGTGTTTGTGCTGTTGCTGGTAGTGGATGTGGTGCTGGGTGTGTTAGTGCTGCTGGTGGTACTGGATGTGGTGCTGGGTGTGTTAGTGCTGCTGGTGGTAGTGGCTGTGATGCTGGGTGTGTTAGTGCTGCTGGTGGTAGTGGCTGTGATGCTGGGTGTGTTAGTGCTGCTGGTGGTAGTGGCTGTGATGCTGGGTGTGTTAGTGCTGCTGGAGGTAGTGGATGTGGTGCTGAGTGTGTTAGTGCCGCTGGTGGTAGTGGATGTGGTGCTGAGTGTGTTAGTGCCGCTGGTGGTAGTGGATGTGGTGCTGGGTGTGTTGGTGCTACTGGAGGTAGTGAATGTGGTGCTGGGTCTGTTAGTGCCACTGGTGGTAGTGGATGTGGTGCTGCGTGTGTTGGTGCTGCTGGAGGTAGTGGATGTGGTGCTGGGTCTGTTAGTGCCACTGGTGGTAGTGGATGTGGTGCTGGGTGTGTTAGTGCTGCTGGTGGTAGTGGCTGTGATGCTGGGTGTGTTGGTGCTGCTGGAGGTAGTGGATGTGGTGCTGAGTGTGTTAGTGCCGCTGGTGGTAGTGGATGTGGTGCAGGGTGTGTTGGTGCTGCTGGAGGTAGTGAATGTGGTGCTGGGTGTGTTGGTGCTGCTGGAGGTAGTGGATGTGGTGCTGGGTCTGTTAGTGCCACTGGTGGTAGTGGCTGTGGTGCTGCGTGTGTTGGTGCTGCTGGTGGTAGTGGATGTGGTGCTGGGTGTGTTGGTGCTGCTGGTGATAGTGGATGTGGTGCTGGGTGTGTTAGTGCTGCTGGTGGTACTGGATGTGGTGCTGGGTGTGTTGGTGCTGCTGGTGGTGGTTGATGTGCTGCTGGGTATGTTGGTGCTGCTGGTGGTAGTTGATTTGCTGCTGGGTGTGTTAGTGCTGCTGGTGGTAGTGGATGTGGTGTTGGGTGTGTTAGTGCTGCTGGTGGTAGTGGCTGTGGTGCTGCGTGTGTTGGTGCTGCTGGTGGTAGTGGCTGTGGTGCTGGGTGTGTTGGTGCTGCTGGTAGTAGTGGATGTGGTGCTGGGTGTGTTGGTGCTGCTGGTGGTAGTGGATGTGGTGCTGGGTGTGTTAGTGCTGCTGGTGGTAGTGGATATGGCGCTGGGTGTGTTGGTGCTTCTGGTGGTAGTGGATGTGGTGCTGGGTGTGTTGCTGCTGCTGGAGGTAGTGGATATGGTGCTGGGCGTGTTAGTGCCGCTGTTGGTAGTAGATGTGCTGAGTGTGTTGGTGCTGCTGGTGGTAGTGGATGTGGTGCTGGGTGTGTTAGTGCTGCTGGTGGTAGTGGATGTGGCGCTGGGTGTGTTGGTGCTTCTGGTGGTAGTGGATGTGGTGCTGGGTGTGTTGCTGCTGCTGGAGGTAGTGGATATGGTGCTGGGCGTGTTAGTGCCGCTGTTGGTAGTAGATGTGCTGAGTGTGTTGGTGCTGCTGGTGATAGTGGATGTGGTGCTGGGTGTGTTAGTGCTGCTGGAGGTAGTGGATGTGGCGCTGGGTGTGTTGGTGCTGCTGGTGGTAGTGGCTGTGGTGCTGGGTGTGTTAGTGCTGGTGGTGGTAGTGGATGTTGGGCTGGGTGTGTTAGTGCTGCTGGTGATAGTGGATGTTGTGCTGGGTGTGTTGGTGCTGCTGGTGGTAGTGGATGTCGTGCTGGGTGTGTGGGTGTTGCTGGTGGTAGTGGATGCGTTGCTGGGTGTATTGGTGCTGGTAGTGGTAGTGGATGTGGTGCTGCGTGTGTTAGTGCTGCTGGTGGTGCTGGGTGTGTTAGTGCTGCTGGTGGTAGTGGCTGTGGTGCTGGGTGTGTTAGTGCTGCTGGTGGTAGTGGCTGTGGTGCTGCGTGTGTTGGTGCTGCTGGTGGTAGTGGCTGTGGTGCTGGGTGTGTTAGTGCTGCTGGTGGTAGTGGCTGTGATGCTGGGTGTGTTGTTGCTGCTGGAGGTAGTGGATGTGGTGCTGAGTGTGTTAGTGCCGCTGGTGGTAGTGGATGTGGTGCTGGGTGTGTTGGTGCTGCTGGAGGTAGTGGATGTGGTGCTGAGTGTGTTAGTGCCGCTGGAGGTAGTGGATATGGTGCTGGGCGTGTTAGTGCCGCTGTTGGTAGTAGATGTGCTGGGTGTGTTGGTGCTGCTGGTGGTAGTGGATGTGGTGCTGGGTGTGTTGGTGCTGCTGGTGATAGTGGATGTGCTGCTGGGTGTGTTAGTGCTGCTGGAGGTAGTGGATGTGGTGCTGAGTGTGTTAGTGCCGCTGGTGGTAGTGGCTGTAGTGCTGGGTGTGTTAGTGCTGGTGGTGGTAGTGGATGTTGGGCTGGGTGTGTTAGTGCTGCTGGTGATAGTGGATGTTGTGCTGGGTGTGTTAGTGCTGCTGGTGGTAGTGGATGTCGTGCTGGGTGTGTGGGTGTTGCTGGTGGTAGTGGATGCGATGCTGGGTGTGTTAGTGCCGCTGGTGGTAGTGGATGTGGTGCTGAGTGTGTTAGTGCCGCTGGTGGTAGTGGATGTGGTGCTGGGTGTGTTGGTGCTACTGGAGGTAGTGAATGTGGTGCTGGGTCTGTTAGTGCCACTGGTGGTAGTGGATGTGGTGCTGCGTGTGTTGGTGCTGCTGGAGGTAGTGGATGTGGTGCTGGGTCTGTTAGTGCCACTGGTGGTAGTGGATGTGGTGCTGGGTGTGTTAGTGCTGCTGGTGGTAGTGGCTGTGATGCTGGGTGTGTTGGTGCTGCTGGAGGTAGTGGATGTGGTGCTGAGTGTGTTAGTGCCGCTGGTGGTAGTGGATGTGGTGCAGGGTGTGTTGGTGCTGCTGGAGGTAGTGAATGTGGTGCTGGGTGTGTTGGTGCTGCTGGAGGTAGTGGATGTGGTGCTGGGTCTGTTAGTGCCACTGGTGGTAGTGGCTGTGGTGCTGCGTGTGTTGGTGCTGCTGGTGGTAGTGGATGTGGTGCTGGGTGTGTTGGTGCTGCTGGTGATAGTGGATGTGGTGCTGGGTGTGTTAGTGCTGCTGGAGGTAGTGGATGTGGTGCTGGGTCTGTTAGTGCCACTGGTGGTAGTGGATGTGGTGCTGGGTGTGTTGGTGCTGCTGGAGGTAGTGGATGTGGTGCTGGGTGTGTTGGTGCTGCTGGTGGTATTGGCTGTGCTGCTGGGTGTGTTGGTGCTGCTGGTGTTAGTGGATGTGATGCTGGGTGTCCTGCTATCAACAGTGGTACTAGATGTGCTGCTGAATGTTCTGCTATCATCAGTGGTACTGGGTGTGCCGCTGGGTGTACTGCTATTATCAGTGGTACTGGATGTGCTGCTGGGTGTACTGCTATTATCAGTGGTACTGGGTGTGCTGCTGAATGTACTGCTATCATCGGTGGTTCTGGTTGTGCGGCTGGGTGTACTGCTATCATCAGTGGTACTGGGTGTGCTGCTGGGTGTGCTGCTATGAACGGTGGTACTGGGTGTGCTGCTGGGTGTCCTGCTGGGTGTACTGCTATCATTGGTGGTTCTGGTTGTGCGGCTGGGTGTACTGCTATCATCAGTGGTACTGGGTGTGCTGCTGAATGTGCTGGTATCATTGGTGGTACTGGGTCTGCTGCTCGGAGTACTGCTATCATCGGTGGTACTGGGTTTGCTGCTGGGTGTGCTGCTATCAAGGGTGGTACTGGGTGTGCTGCTGAATGTGTTGGTATCATCAGTGGTACTGGGTTTGCTGCTGAAGGTATTGCTATCATTAGTGGTACTAGGTGTGCTGCTGGGTGTACTGCTATCATCAGTGGTACTGGGAGTGCTGCTGAATGTACTGCTATCATCGGTGGTACTGGGTTTGCTACTGAATGTATTGCTATCATTAGTGGTACTAGGTGTGCTGCTGAATGTACTGCTATCATCAGTGGTACTGGGAGTGCTGCTGAATGTACTGCTATCATCAGTGGTACTGGGTGTGCTGCTGGGTGTACTGCTATCATTAGTGGTACTAGGTATGCTGCTGAATGTACTGCTATCATCGGTGGTACTGGGTGTGCTGCTGGGTGTACTGCTATCATCAGTGGTACTGGGTGTGCTGCTGGGTGTACTTCTATCATCAGTGGTACTTGGTTTGCTGCTGGGAGTACTGCTATCATTGGTGGTACTGGGTGTGCTGCTGGGTGTACTGCTATCATCAGTGGTACTGGGTGTGCTGCTGGGTGTACTGCTATCATCAGTGGTACTTGGTTTGCTGCTGGGAGTACTGCTATCATCAGTGGTACTGGGTGTGCTGCTGAATGTACTGCTATCATCGGTGGTACTGGGTGTGCTGCTGAATGTACTGCTATCATCGGTGGTACTGGGTGTGCTGCTATCATCGGTGGTACGAGGTTTGCTGGTGCGTGTACTGCTATCATCAGTGGTACTGGGTGTGCTGCTGAATGTACTACTATCATTGGTGGTACTGGTTGTGCTGCTGGGTGTCCAGTTATCATCAGTGGTACTGGGTGTGCTGCTGAGTGTACTGCTATCATCAGTGGTACTGGGAGTCATACTGAATGTACTGCTGTCATCAGTGGTACTGGGTGTGCTGCTATCATCGGTGGTACTAGGTTTGCTGGTGCGCGTACTGCTATCATCAGTGGTACTGGGTGTGCTGCTGAATGTGTTGGTATCATTGGTGCTGTGTGTGCTGCTGAGTGTACTGCTATCATCAGTGGTACTGGGTTTGTTGCTGGGTGTACTGCTATCATCAGTGGTACTGGGTGTGCTGCTGGGTGTATTGCTATCAAGGGTGGTACTGGTTGTGCTGCTGGGTGTCCAGTTATCATCAATGGTACTGGGTGTGCTGCTGAATGTACTGCTATCATCAGTGGTACTGGGAGTCATACTGAATGTACTGCTATCATCAGTGATTCTGGGTGTACTGCTATCATCAGTGGTACTGGGTGTGCTGCTGAATGTACTGCTATCATCTGTGGTACTGGGTTTGCTGCTGGGTGTACTGCTATCATCAGTGGTACTGGGTGTGCTGCTAAATGTGTTGGTTTCATTGGTGGTACTGGGTGTGCTGCTGGGTGTTTTGGTATCATCAGTCGTACTGGGTGTGCTGCTAAATGTGTTGGTATCATTGGTGGTACTGGGTGTGCTGCTGGGTGTTTTGGTATCATCAGTCGTACTGGGTGTGCTGCTAAATGTGTTGGTATCATTGGTGCTGTGTGTACTTCTGAGTGTACTGCTATCATCAGTGGTACTGGGTGTGCTGCTAAATGTGTTGGTTTCATTGGTGGTACGGGGTGTGCTGCTGGGTGTCTTGTTATCATCAATGGTACTGGGTGTGCTGCCTAGTGTACTGCTATCAAGGGTGGTACTGGGTGTGCTACTGAATGTACTGCTATCATCAGTGATACTGGGTGTGCTGCTGGGTGTACTGCTATCATCAGTGGTACTGGGTGTGCTGCTGAATGTACTGCTATCATCGGTGGTACTTGGTGTGCTGCTGGGTGTACTGCTATCATCAGTGATACTGGGTGTGCTACTGAATGTACTGCTATCATCAGTGATACTGGGTGTGCTGCTGGGTGTACTGCTATCATCAGTGGTACTGGGTGTGCTGCTGAATGTACTGCTATCATTGGTGGTACTGGATTTGCTGCTGGGTGTACTGCTATCATCAGTGGTACTGGGTGTGCTGCTAAATGTGTTGGTATCATTGGTGGTACTGGGTGTACTGCTATCAACAGTGGTACTGGGTGTGCTGCTGAATGTGTTGGTATCATTGGTGCTGTGTGTGCTGCTGAGTGTACTGCTATCATCAGTGGTACTGGGTTTGTTGCTGGGTGTACTGCTATCATCAGTGGTACTGGGTGTGCTGCTGAATGTGTTGGTATCAGTGGTGGTACTGGGTGTGCTGCTGGGTATACTGCTATCAAGGGTGGTACTGGGTGTACTGCTTAATGTACTGCTATCATCGGTGGTACTAGGTGTGCTGCTAGGTGTACTGCTATCATCAGTGGTACAGGGTGTGCTGCTAAATGTGTTGGTTTCATTGGTGGTACTGGCTGTGCTGCTGAATGTGTTGTTATCATCAGTGGTACTGGGTGTGCTGCTGGGTGTACTGCTATCATCAGTGGTACTGGGTGTGCTGCTGAATGTGTTGGTATCATTGGTGGTACTGGGTGTGCTGCTGGGTATACTGCTATCAGGGGTGTTACTGTGTGTGCTGCTTAATGTACTACTATCATTGGTGGTACTGGATGTGCTGCTGGGTGTACTGCTATCATCAGTGGTACTGGGTGTGCTGCTGAATGTACTGCTATCATCGGTGGTACTGGGTTTGCTGCTGAATGTGTTGGTATCATTGATGGTACTGGGTGTGCTGCTGGGTATACTGCTATCAATGGTGGTACTGGATGTGCTGCTTAATGTACTGCTATCATCAGTGGTACTGGGTGTGCTGCTGAATGTTCTGGTATCATCAGTGGTACTTGGTGTGCTGCTATCATCGGTGGTACTGGGTGTGCTGCTGAATGTGTTGGTATCATCAGAGATACTGGGTGTGCTGCTGAATGTGTTGGTATCATCAGTGGTACTAGGTGTGCTGCTGAATGTATTGGTATCATCAGTGGTACTGGATGTGCTGCTGAATGTGCTGGTACCATTGGTGATGTGTGTGCTGCTGAGTGTACTGCTATCATCAGTGGTACTGGGTGTGCTGCTGAACGTACTGCTATCATCGGTGGTACTGGGTTTGCTGCTGGGTGTACTGCTATCATTAGTGGTACTGGGTGTGCTGCTGGGTGTACTGCTATCATCAGTGGTACTGGGTGTGCTGCTGAATGTACTACTATCATTGGTGGTACTGGTTGTGCTGCTGGGTGTCCAGTTATCATCAATGGTACTGGGTGTGCTGCTGAATGTACTGCTATCATCAGTGGTACTGGGAGTCATACTGAATGTACTGCTATCATCAGTGGTACTGGGTGTGCTGCTGAATGTACTGCTATCATCTGTGGTACTGGGTTTGCTGCTGGGTGTACTGCTATCATCAGTGGTACTGGGTTTGCTGCTGGGTGTACTGCTATCATCAGTGGTACTGGGTGTGCTGCTAAATGTGTTGGTTTCATTGGTGGTACTGGGTGTGCTGCTGGGTGTTTTGGTATCATCAGTCGTACTGGGTGTGCTGCTAAATGTGTTGGTTTCATTGGTGGTACTGGGTGTGCTGCTGGGTGTTTTGGTATCATCAGTCGTACTGGGTGTGCTGCTAAATGTGTTGGTTTCATTGGTGGTACGGGGTGTGCTGCTGGGTGTCTTGTTATCATCAATGGTACTGGGTGTGCTTCCTAGTGTACTGCTATCAAGGGTGGTACTGGGTGTGCTACTGAATGTACTGCTTTCATCAGTGATACTGGGTGTGCTGCTGAATGTACTGCTATCATCGGTGGTACTTGGTGTGCTGCTGGGTGTACTGCTATCATCAGTGATACTGGGTGTGCTACTGAATGTACTGCTATCATCAGTGATACTGGGTGTGCTGCTGGGTGTACTGCTATCATCAGTGGTACTGGGTGTGCTGCTGAATGTACTGCTATCATTGGTGGTACTGGATTTGCTGCTGGGTGTACTGCTATCATCAGTGGTACTGGGTGTGCTGCTGAATGTGTTGGTATCATTGGTGGTACTGGGTGTGCTGCTGGGTGTACTGCTATCAACAGTGGTACTGGGTGTGCTGCTAAATGTGTTGGTTTCATTGGTGGTACTGGCTGTGCTGCTGGGTGTGTTGTTATCATCAATGGTACTGGGTGTGCTGCTGAATGTTCTGGTATCATCAGTGGTACTGGGTGTGCTGCTATCATTGGTGGTACTGGGTGTGCTGCTGAATGTACTGCTATCATCAGTGGTACTGGGTGTGCTGCTGGGTGTACTGCTATCATCGGCGGTACTGGGTGTGCTGCTGAATGTACTGCGATCATTGGTGGTACTGGGTGTGCTGCTGGGTGTACTGCTATCATCGGTGGTACTGGGTGTGCTGCTATCATCGGTGGTACTAGGTGTGCTGCTGGGTGTACTGCTATCATCGGTGGTACTGGGTGTGCTGCTGGGTGTACTGCTATCATCGGTGGTACTGGGTGTGCTGCTATCATCGGTGGTACTAGGTTTGCTGGTGCGTGTACTGCTATCATCAGTGGTACTGGGTGTGCTGCTGAATGTACTGCTATCATTGGTGGTACTGGGTTTGCTGCTGCGTGTAGTGCTATTATCAGTGGTACTGGGAGTGCTACTGAATGTACTGCTATCATCAGTGATATTGGGTGTGCTGCTGAGTGTACTGCTCTCATCGGTGGTACTTGGTGTGCTGCTGGGTGTACTGCTATCATCAGTGGTACTGGGTCTGCTGCTGAATGTACTGCTATCATCGGTGGTACTGGGTCTGCTGCTGGGTGTACTGCTATCAAGGGTGGTACTGGGTGTGCTGCTGAATGTACTGCTATCATCGGTGGTACTAGGTGTGCTACTGAATGTACTGCTATCATCAGTGGTACTGGGAGTCATACTGAATGTACTGCTATCATCGGTGGTACTGGATTTGCTGCAGGGTGTACTGCTATCAAGGGTGGTTCTGGGTGTGCTGCTGGGTGTGCTGCTATCATCAGTGGTACTGGGTTTGCTGCTGGGTGTACTGCTATCATCAGTGGTACTGGGTGTGCTGCTAAATGTGTTGGTTTCATTGGTGGTACTGGGTGTGCTGCTGGGTGTTTTGGTATCATCAGTCGTACTGGGTGTGCTGCTAAATGTGTTGGTTTCATTGGTGGTACTGGGTGTGCTGCTGGGTGTTTTGGTATCATCAGTCGTACTGGGTGTGCTGCTAAATGTGTTGGTTTCATTGGTGGTACGGGGTGTGCTGCTGGGTGTCTTGTTATCATCAATGGTACTGGGTGTGCTTCCTAGTGTACTGCTATCAAGGGTGGTACTGGGTGTGCTACTGAATGTACTGCTTTCATCAGTGATACTGGGTGTGCTGCTGAATGTACTGCTATCATCGGTGGTACTTGGTGTGCTGCTGGGTGTACTGCTATCATCAGTGATACTGGGTGTGCTACTGAATGTACTGCTATCATCAGTGATACTGGGTGTGCTGCTGGGTGTACTGCTATCATCAGTGGTACTGGGTGTGCTGCTGAATGTACTGCTATCATTGGTGGTACTGGATTTGCTGCTGGGTGTACTGCTATCATCAGTGGTACTGGGTGTGCTGCTGAATGTGTTGGTATCATTGGTGGTACTGGGTGTGCTGCTGGGTGTACTGCTATCAACAGTGGTACTGGGTGTGCTGCTAAATGTGTTGGTTTCATTGGTGGTACTGGCTGTGCTGCTGGGTGTGTTGTTATCATCAATGGTACTGGGTGTGCTGCTGAATGTTCTGGTATCATCAGTGGTACTGGGTGTGCTGCTATCATTGGTGGTACTGGGTGTGCTGCTGAATGTAATGCTATCATCAGTGGTACTGGGTGTGCTGCTGGGTGTACTGCTATCATCGGCGGTACTGGGTGTGCTGCTGAATGTACTGCGATCATTGGTGGTGCTGGGTGTACTGCTATCATCGGTGGTACTAGGTGTGCTGCTGGGTGTACTGCTATCATCGGTGGTACTGGGTGTGCTGCTGAATGTACTGCTATCATCGGTGGTACTGGGTGTGCTGCTGCGTGTAGTGCTATTATCAGTGGTACTGGGAGTGCTGCTGAATGTACTGCTATCATTGGTGGTACTGGGTTTGCTGCTGCGTGTAGTGCTATTATCAGTGGTACTGGGAGTGCTACTGAATGTACTGCTATCATCAGTGATATTGGGTGTGCTGCTGAGTGTACTGCTCTCATCGGTGGTACTTGGTGTGCTGCTGGGTGTACTGCTATCATCAGTGGTACTGGGTCTGCTGCTGAATGTACTGCTATCATCGGTGGTACTGGGTCTGCTGCTGGGTGTACTGCTATCAAGGGTGGTACTGGGTGTGCTGCTGAATGTACTGCTATCATCGGTTGTACTAGGTGTGCTACTGAATGTACTGCTATCATCAGTGATACTGGGTGTGCTGCTGAATGTACTGCTATCATCGGTGGTACTTGGTGTGCTGCTGGGTGTACTGCTATCATCAGTGATACTGGGTGTGCTACTGAATGTACTGCTATCATTGGTGGTACTGGATTTGCTGCTGGGTGTACTGCTATCATCAGTGGTACTGGGTGTGCTGCTGAATGTGTTGGTATCATTGGTGGTACTGGGTGTGCTGCTGGGTGTACTGCTATCAACAGTGGTACTGGGTGTGCTGCTAAATGTGTTGGTTTCATTGGTGGTACTGGCTGTGCTGCTGGGTGTGTTGTTATCATCAATGGTACTGGGTGTGCTGCTGAATGTTCTGGTATCATCAGTGGTACTGGGTGTGCTGCTATCATTGGTGGTACTGGGTGTGCTGCTGAATGTAATGCTATCATCAGTGGTACTGGGTGTGCTGCTGGGTGTACTGCTATCATCGGCGGTACTGGGTGTGCTGCTGAATGTACTGCGATCATTGGTGGTACTGGGTGTGCTGCTGGGTGTACTGCTATCATCGGTGGTACTAGGTGTGCTGCTGGGTGTACTGCTATCATCGGTGGTACTGGGTGTGCTGCTGGGTGTACTGCTATCATCGGTGGTACTGGGTGTGCTGCTATCATCGGTGGTACTAGGTTTGCTGGTGCGTGTACTGCTATCATCAGTGGTACTGGGTGTGCTGCTGAATGTACTGCTATCATTGGTGGTACTGGGTTTGCTGCTGCGTGTAGTGCTATTATCAGTGGTACTGGGAGTGCTACTGAATGTACTGCTATCATCAGTGATATTGGGTGTGCTGCTGAGTGTACTGCTCTCATCGGTGGTACTTGGTGTGCTGCTGGGTGTACTGCTATCATCAGTGGTACTGGGTCTGCTGCTGAATGTACTGCTATCATCGGTGGTACTGGGTGTGCTGCTGAATGTGTTGGTATCATTGGTGCTGTGTGTGCTGCTGGGTGTACTGCTATCATCAGTGGTACTGGGTCTGCTGCTGAATGTACTGCTATCATCGGTGGTACTGGGTCTGCTGCTGGGTGTACTGCTATCAAGGGTGGTACTGGGTGTGCTGCTGAATGTACTGCTATCATCGGTGGTACTAGGTGTGCTACTGAATGTACTGCTATCATCAGTGATACTGGGTGTGCTGCTGAGTGTACTGCTCTCATCGGTGGTACTGGGTGTGCTGCTGGGTGTACTGTTATCATCAGTGATACTGGGTGTGCTGCTGAGTGTACTGCTCTCATCGGTGGTACTGGATGTGCTGCTGAATGTACTGCTATCATCAGTGGTACTTGGTGTGCTGCTGGGTGTACTGCTATCATCAGTGATACTGGGTGTGCTGCTGAATGTACTGCTCTCATCGGTGGTACTGGATGTGCTGCTGAATGTACTGCTATCATCAGTGGTACTTGGTGTGCTGCTGGGTGTACTGCTATCATCGGTGGTACTGGGTGTGCTGCTGAATGTATTGCTATCATCGGTGGTACTGGTTGTGCTGCTGAATGTATTGCTATCATCGGTGGTACTGGGTTTGCTGCTGGGTATACTGCTATCAACAGTGGTACTGGGTGTGCTGTTGAATGTGTTAGTATCATTGGTGGTACTGGGTGTGCTGCTGGGTGTACTGCTATCAACAGTGGTACTGGGTGTGCTGCTTAATGTACTGCTATCATCAGTGGTACTGGGTGTGCTGCTATCATCGGTGGTACTAGGTTTGCTGGTGCGTGTACTGCTATCATCAGTGGTACTGGGTGTACTGCTATCATCGGTGGTAATAGGTGTGCTGCTGGGTGTACTGCTATCATCGGTGGTACTGGGTGTGCTGCTGAATGTACTGCTATCATCGGTGGTACTGGGTGTGCTGCTGAATGTACTGCTATCATCGGTGGTACTGGGTTTGCTGCTGGGTGTACTGCTATCAAGGGTGGTACTGGGTGTGCTGCTGAATGTACTGCTATCATCGGTGGTACTGGGTTTGCTGCTGGGTGTACTGCTATCAAGGGTGGTACTGGGTGTGCTGCTGAATGTACTGCTATCATCGGTGGTACTGGGTTTGTTGCTGGGTGTACTGCTATCATCAGTGGTACTTGGTTTGCTGCTGAATGTACTGCTCTCATCGGTGTTACTGGGTTTGTTGCTGGGTGTACTGCTATCATCAGTGGTACTGGGTGTGCTGCTGGGTGTACTGCTATCATCAGTGGTACTGGGTGTGCTGCTGAATGTACTGCTATCATCGGTGGTACTAGGTGTGCTGCTAGGTGTACTGCTATCATCAGTGGTACTGGGTGTGCTGCTAAATGTGTTGGTTTCATTGGTGGTACTGGCTGTGCTGCTGAATGTGTTGTTATCATCAATGGTACTGGGTGTGCTGCTGAATGGGTTTGTATCATTGGTGCTGTGTGTGCTGCTGAGTGTACTGCTATCATCGGTGGTACTGGGTGTGCTGCTGAATATGTTAGTATCATTGGTGGTACTGGTTGTGCTGCTGGGTGTCCTGTTATCATCAATGATACTGGGTGTGCTGCTGAATGTAATGCTATCATCAGAGGTACTGGGTTTGCTGCTGGGTGTACTGCTATCATCAGTGGTACTGGGTGTGCTGCTGGGTGTACTGCTATCATCAGTGGTACTGGGTGTGCTGCAGAATGTACTGCTATCATCAGTGGTACTGGGTGTGCTGCTGAATGTGTTGGTATCATCAGTGGTACTGGGTGTGCTGCTGGGTGTACTGCTATCATCAGTGGTACTGGGTGTGCTGCTGGGTGTACTGCTATCATCAGTGGTACTGGGTGTGCTGCAGAATGTACTGCTATCATCAGTGGTACTGGGTGTGCTGCTGAATGTGTTGGTATCATCAGTGGTACTGGATGTGCTGCAGAATGTACTGCTATCATCAGTGGTACTGGGTGTGCTGCTGAATGTGTTGGTATCATCAGTGGTACTGGGTGTGCTGCTGAATGTACTGCTATCATCGGTGGTACTGGGTGTGCTGCTGAATGTACTGCTATCATCGGTGGTACTGGGTTTGCTGCTGGGTGTACTGCTATCATCAGTGGTACTGGGTGTGCTGCTGAATGTGTTGGTATCATTGGTGGTACTAGGTGTGCTGCTGGGTATACTGCTATCATCGGTGGTACTGGGTGTACTGCTATCATCAGTGGTACTGGGTGTGCTGCTGAATGTGTTGGTATCATTGGTGCTGTGTGTGCTGCTGAGTGTACTGCTATCATCAGTGGTACTGGGTGTGCTGCTGAATGTGTTGGTATCAGTGGTGGTACTGGGTGTGCTGCTGGGTATACTGCTATCAAGGGTGGTACTGGGTGTGCTGCTTAATGTACTGCTATCATCGGTGGTACTGGGTGTGCTGCTAAATGTGTTGGTTTCATTGGTGGTACTGGCTGTGCTGCTGGGTATACTGCTATCATCAGTGGTACTGGCTGTGCTGCTGAATGTGTTGCTATCATCAATGGTACTGGGTGTGCTGCTGAATGGGTTGGTATCATTGGTGCCGTGTGTACTGCTGAGTGTACTGCTATCATCGGTGGTACTGGGTTTGTTGCTGAGTGTACTGCTATCATCAGTGGTACTGGGTGTGCTGCTGAATGTGTTGGTATCATTGGTGGTGCTGGGTGTGCTGCTGGGTATACTGCTATCAGGGGTGTTACTGTGTGTGCTGCTTAATGTACTGCTATCATTGGTGGTACTGGATGTGCTGCTGGGTGTACTGCTATCATCAGTGGTACTGGGTGTGCTGCTGAATGTGTTGGTATCATCAGTGGTACTGGGTGTGCTGCTGAATGTACTGCTATCATCGGTGGTACTGGATGTGCTGCTGAATGTACTGCTATCATCGGTGGTACTGGATGTGCTGCTGAATGTACTGCTATCATCAGTGGTACTGGGTGTGCTGCTGAATGTGTTAGTATCATTGGTGGTACTGGTTGTGCTGCTGGGTGTCCTGTTATCATCAATGGTACTGGGTGTGCTGCTGAATGTAATGCTATCATCGGTGGTACTGGGTTTGCTGCTGGGTGTACTGCTATCAAGTGTGGTACTGGGTGTGCTGCTGAATGTACTGCTATCATCGGTGGTACTTGGTGTGCTGCTGGATGTACTGCTATCATCAGTGGTAATGGGTATGCTGCTGAATGTGTTGGTATCATCAGTGGTACTGGGTGTGCTGCTGAATGTACTGCTATCATCGGTGGTACTGGGTGTACTGCTATCATCAGTGGTACTGGGTGTGCTGCTGGATGTACTGCTATCGTCATTGGTACTGGGTGTGCTGCTGAATGTACTGCTATCATCAGTGGTACTGGGTGTGCTGCTAAATGTACTGCTGTCATCAGTGGTACTGGGTTTGCTGCTGAGTGAACTGCTATCATCATTGGTACTGGGTGTGCTGCTGAATGTACTGCTATCATCGGTGGTACTGGATTTGCTGCAGGGTGTACTGCTATCAAGGGTGGTTCTGGGTGTGCTGCTGGGTGTGCTGCTATCATCAGTGGTACTGGGTTTGCTGCTGGGTGTACTGCTATCATCAGTGGTACTGGATGTGCTGCTATCATCAGTGGTACTGGATGTGCTGCTTTCATCGGTGGTACTGGGTGTGATGCTATCATCGGTGGTACTGGGTGTGATGCTATCATCGGTGGTACTGGGTGTGATGCTATCATCGGTGGTACTGGGTGTGATGCTATCATCGGTGGTACTGGGTGTGATGCTATCATCAGTGATACTGGATGTGCTGCTTTCATCGGTGGTACTGGGTGTGATGCTATCATCAGTGATACTGGATGTGCTGCTTTCATCGGTGGTACTGGGTGTGATGCTATCATCAGTGATACTGGATGTGCTGCTTTCATCGGTGGTACTGGGTGTGATGCTATCATCGGTGGTACTGGGTGTGATGTTATCATCAGTGGTACTGGATGTGCTGCTATCATCAGTGGTACTGGGTGTGATGCTATCATCGGTGGTACTGGGTGTGATGCTATCATCAGTGATACTGGATGTGCTGCTTTCATCGGTGGTACTGGGTGTGATGCTATCATCAGTGATACTGGATGTGCTGCTTTCATTGGTGGTACTGGGTGTGATGCTATCATCAGTGATACTGGATGTGCTGCTTTCATTGGTGGTACTGGGTGTGATGCTATCATCAGTGATACTGGATGTGCTGCTAACATCAGTGGTACAGGGTGTGCTGTTTTCATCCGTGGTACTGGACATACTGCTGGATGTGCTGCCATCATCGATGGCACTGGACGAGCTGGTGCTGCAGATGACACTGGAGAAGGTGCTAGACATTTTCTTATAATCTGTACTTGTTATAGTATTGATGTTTTCTGCCGGACCTGCCCTGATTTCCACGTTTTCTGAGAAAGGAGAAATTATTGATGTTAAAATTATACTTTATTTACTCTGGATTCCAGAATTTCCCCAATCTTTTGCCTTGTAAATATGTACCTCTGTTTAAAAGGCTTGGATGGCATAATTGATTACTGCTGATGAACAAACATACCGCCCAATAGCCTTTGATTCCCTTCCCAACAAAAAGCAAATTCCTTCTGTCTTAAAAACATCCAATGATCCCACCTGCTTTGTCTTCAAAGGTAAAGTTCTGAAGTCTCATAGCACTCTGAGAGAGAATACTTCCTTCCATCACTGCCCTAAAATGCCGAGCCCCTAATTTTAAATGTGTCCCTTAGTTCCAGATTCATCCACAAAAGGAAACACCCTTTACACATCCACTTTGACAAAACCATTCAGGATCTTAAAAACTTCAATCAAATCACCCCTAATACTTCTAAATTGCAGTGAAAACAAGTCCAATCTGTCTAATTTTTCCACAAGACACCCTGTTCACTTCAGGTCTCAGTTTAGTATATCTCATCTGGACTGCCTCCAACACATTTACATCCTTCATCAATAAGAATACTGAAAGTGCACACAGCATGTCGGATGTGGTGTCATCGACACCCTATGTAACTAAAGCAGTACCTGCTCGCTTTTATGCTCATTTCCTCTTATAATAGCAGGCCCCTAGTGGCACAGTGGCTCATGGTTAGCACGGCTCTGGGTTCGTTTCCAGCCTCAGGCAACTGTCTGTGTGGAGTTTCCATATTCTCTCCGTGTGTCTGCGCGGGTTTCCTCTGGGTACTCGGGTTTCCTCCCACTGTCCAAAGATGTGCAGGTGGATTGGCCATGGGAAATTATCCCATAGTGTTCAGGGATGAGCAGGCTAGGTGGATTGGCTGTAGGAAAATGGAAGGTTACAGGGATAGGATAGTGGGGATTGATCTGGGTGGGATACTCTTTGGAGGGTCAGTGTGGACTTGATGGGCTGAATTGCCTGCTTCCTCACTGTAGGAGATCCACCATTCTTAATCACTTGCCCTACTTGCATCCAAACTTCTTATGATGAGTGCATTAGAACACTTGGATCTCTCTGCTCCTTGGAATTCTACAATTGTTCTCCGTTCACAGCAATCTTCAGCCAGAAGAGCCGAGTGAATGATCCATTTTGGCCTCCTCTAGTGATCCCCAACATGATAGATACCATAGAGTCATAGAGATGTACAGCACAGAAACAGACCCTTCGGTCCGACCCGTCCATGCCGACCAGGTATCCCAACCCAATCTAGTCCCACCTGCCAGCACCCGGCCCATATCCCTCCAAACCCTTCCTATTCATATACCCATCCAAATGCCTCTTAAATGTTGCAATTGTACCAGCCTCCACCACTTCCTCTGGCAGCTCATTCCATACACGTACCACCCTCTGGGTGAAAAAGTTGCCCCTTAGGTCTCTTTTAAATCTTTCTCCTCTCACCCTAGACCTATGCCCGCTAGCTCTGGACTCCCCGACCCCAGGGAAAAGACTTTGTCTATTTATCCTATGCATGCCCCTCATGATTTTGTAAACCTCTATAAGGTCACCCCTCAGCCTCCAGCGCTCCAGGAAAAACAGCCCCAGCCTGTTCAGCCTCTCCTTATAGCTCAAATCCTCCAACCCTGGCAACATCCTTATAAATCTTTTCTCAACCCTTTCAAGTTTCACATCTTCCGATAGGAAGGAGACCAGAATTGCGCACATTATTCCAACAGTGGTCTAACCAATGTCCTGTACAGCCGCAACATGACCTCCCAACTACTGTACTCAATACTCTGACCAATAAAGGAAAGCATACCTTTTTTCCCAGCAAGTCCACGCCTTCTTCACTGTCCTATCTACCTGCAAACTCCACTTTCAAAGAGCTATGAACCTGCACTCCAAGGTCTCTTTGTTCAGCAACATCCCCTAGGACCTTACCATTAAGTGTAAAAGTCCTGCTAAGATTTGCTTTTCCAAAATGCAGCACCTCACGTTTATCTAAATTAAACTCCATCTGCCACTTCTCAGCCCATTGGCTCATCTGATCAAGATCCCGTTGTAATCTGAGGTAACCCTCTTCGCTGTCCACTACACCTCCAATTTTGGTGTCATCTGCAAACTTACTAACTATATCTCTTATGCTCACATCCAAATCATTTATATAAATGACAAAAATTAGTGAACCCAGACCCTTGTGGCATGCCACTGGTCACAGGCCTCCAGTCTGAAAAACAACCCTCTTCCACCACCCTCTGTCTTCTACCTTTGAGCCAGTTCTGTATCCAAATGGCTAGTTCTCCCTGTATTCCATGAGATCTAACCTTGCTAATCAGTCTCCCATGGGGAACCTTGTCAAACTTTATTGCTGGAACAGCACAGCAGGTCAGGCAGCATCCAGGGAACAGGAGATTCGACGTTTCGGGCACAGGCCCTTCTTCAGGGCCTGTTTTGAAGAAGTAACAATCCACCTGCACATCTTTGGACAGTGGGAGGAAACCCGAGTACCCAGAGGAAACCCGCGCAGACACACGGAGAGAATATGGAAACTCCACACAGACAGTTGCCTGAGGCTGGAAACGAACCCAGAGCCGTGCTAACCATGAGCCACTGTGCCACTAGGGGCCTGCTATTATAAGAGGAAATGAGCATAAAAGCGAGCAGATGCTGCCTGACCTGCTGTGCTGTTCTAGCAATAAAGTTTCAACTTTGATCTCCAGCATCTGCAGACCTCACTTTCTCCTCGAACCTTGTCAAACGCCTTACTGAAGTCCATATAGATCACATATACCACTCTGCCCTCATCAATCCTCTTTGTTACTTCTTCAAAACACTCAATCAAGTTTGTAAGACATGGTTTCCCTTGACTATCCCTAATCAGTCCTTGCCTTTCCAAATACATGTACATCCTGTCCCTCAGGATTCCCTCCAACAACTTATGCACCACCAATGTCAGGCTCACCGGTCTATAGTTCCCTGGCTTGTCCTTACCACCCTTCTTAAACAGTGGTACCACATTAGCCAACCTCCAGTCTTTCGGCACCTCACCTGTGACTATCGATGATACAAATATCTCAGTAAGAGGCCCAGCAATCACTTCCCTAGCTTCCCACAGAGTTCTAGGGTACACCTGATCAGGTCCTGGGGATTTATCCACTTTTATGCATTTCAAGACATCCAGCACTTCCTCCTCTGTAATATGGACATTTTTCAAGATGTCACCATCTATTTCCCTACAATCTATATCTTCCATATCCTTTTCCACAGTAAACACTGATGCCAAATACTCATTTAGTATCTGCCCCATCTCCTGTGGCTCCACACAAAGGCTGCCTTGCTGATCTTTGAGGGGCTCTATTTGCTCCCTAGTTACCCTTTTGTTCTTAATGTATTTATAAAATCCCTTTGGATTCTCCTTATTTCTATTTGCCAGAGCTATCTCATGTCCCCTTTTTGCCCTCCTGATTTCCCTCTTAAGTATACTCCTACTGCCTTTATACTCTTCTAAGGATTCACTCGATCCATCCTGTCTATACCTGACATATGCTTCCTTTTTTTCTTAACCAAACCCTCAATTACTTTAAGGGTTCCAGCATTCCCTATACCTACCAGCCTTTTCTATCACCCTGACAGGAATATACTTTCTCTGGACTCTTGTTATCTCATTTCTGAAGGCTTCCCATTTTCCAGCCGTCCCTTTACCTGGAAACATCTGCGTCCAGTCAGTGTTTGAAAGTTCTTGCCTAATACCATCAAAATTGGCCTTCCTGCGATATAGAACTTGAACTTCTAGATCTGGTCTATCCTTTTCCATCACTTTTTTAAAACTAATAGAATTATGGTCGCTGGCCCCAAAGTGCTCTTCCACTGACACCTCTGTCACCTGCCCTGCCTTATTTCTTCAGCCAATTCAATTCACTCCACATGCTATCAAGAAATGGTTGGAGGCACTGGATACTGCAAAGACTCTGGGCCCTGACAACATTCTGGCAATAGTACTTGTGCTCCAGACTTGCTGCTCCCCAAGCTCTTCCATTACAGTTAAAATATTGTCATTAACCCGACAATGTGGAAAATTGCCCAGGTAATTCCTGTACATAAAAAGCAGGACAAATCCAACCCAGCCAATTACTGCCCAATTAGTGTACTTTTGATCATCAGCAAAATGATGGAAGGGGTCATCAACAGCGCTATCAAGCAGCACCTACTCAGCAATAACTTACTCAATGATGCCTGGCTTGAGTTCCACCAGGGCCACTCGGCTCCTGACCTCATTATAACCTTGGTTCAACATGGACAAAAGAGCTAAATTCCAGAGGTGAGGTAAGAGTGACAGCCCCTGACATCAAGGCCACATTTGACCGAGTGTGGTATCAAGGAGCCCTGGCAAAACTGGAACCAATGGGTATTGGAGGCAAACTCCACGGGTTGGAGTCATATCTGGCACAAAGGAAGATGGTTGTGGTTGTTGGAGTTCAATCATCTCAGCACCAGAACATCTCTATAGGAGTTCCTCGGAGTACTGTCTTAGGCCCAACCATCTTGATTAGATTAGATTAGATCCCCTCCAGTATGGAAACAGGCCTTTTGGCCCAGCAAGTCCACACCATCCCTCCGAAGAGTAACCTACCCAGCCCCATTCCCCTACCCTATATTTATCCCTGACTAATGCACCTAACACTATGGGCAATTTAGCACGGCCAATTCACCTAACCTGCACATTTTTGGATTGAATTGGAGATGCCGGTGTTAGACTGGGGTGTACAAAGTTACAAATCACACAACACCACCTGCTTCCAATTAAACCTGTTGGACTATAACCTGGGTGTTGTGTGACTTGTAACATCTTTGGCCTGTGGGAGGAAACCGGAGCACCCAGAGGAAACCCACGCAGTCACGGGGAGAATGTGCAAACTCCACACACAGACAGTCGCCTGAGGCAGGAATCGAACCTGGGACCCTGGTGCTGTGAGACAACAGTGCTAGCCACTGAGCCACTGTGCTGCCCCATCTTCATCAGTGAGTTTCTCTATATCCACAGCATGTGTTCTTCATTCAAAGAGTTCCAATAAATATGGTTGAATATGACTTCATTTTCACAAAACCATGTGAAGTCTTTCGAATTATCTTGAGGTTCACCAAATGTGCACTTATGACCTCTTTAATTAATAAACTCTAACAGTTTCCCCATGAATACTTCAAGCTAACTGGTTTATAGTTTCCTGTTTTCTGCCTATCTCCTTTCTTCAATAAACAGATGAAATTTGCTACTTTCCAGTCCGATGGAACTTCGAGATTTTGGAGAAGATTTGTCACTCTGGTTGTGGATCAGGTTGTAAGTTTGCTGTCTGAGCTGCTCAGACATTTCATTACCATGCTTGGTAACGTCATCAGTGAGCCTCCGATGAAGCGTTGGTGTTCTGACCCACTTGCTATTTATGTGCCTTGGTTTGTTGTGGTAGTTGATATCATTTCTGGTTCTGTTTCTGAGAGGTTGGTAAATGGGGTCCAAATCGATGTGTTTGTTAATGGAGTTCCGGTTTGAATGTCAAGCCTCTAGGAATTCCCACGTGTGCCCAGCACGTGCCTGTCCCTGGATGGATGTATTGTCCCAGTCAAACTGGTATCCCTCTTTGTCTGTGTGTATGACACCAGTGAGAGTTATCTTTTGGTGGCTAGTTGATGCTCATGTATCCTGGTGGCTCGTTTCCTGCCCATCTGTCCAATGTAATGTTGCTTGCAGTCCCTGCAGGGTTATTTTTATATGATGTTCATTCTGCTGGCTGTGGGTATGGGATCGTTTAAATTCATCAGGAGCTGTTTCAGTGTGGTGGTAGGTTAGTGGGCTACCATGATGCCTAGGGGCCGGAGTAGTGTGGTCTGTGAAATGTCTTTGATGTATGTTCGGGTGGCTAAAGTCTCTGAGCATGTTATATCTCCCTGTTTAGGTCTGTTGTGCAGGAAATCAGTGGACTGTTTTTATCGGATACCTGTTGGATCTGAATATTTTATATAGGTGTTTTTTTACTCAGCTTCTCATAGTTCCTGGGTGCTGCGGTCTGCTTTGTCCCACTTAAATCATGTCCTGATGCAGCTCCGTTTGTGGGTGTTGGGATGGTTGCTTCTGTCGTTGAGTATCTGCTCAGCGTGTGTGGCTGTCCTGTCGACCCTGGTCTGCAGCTCTCCATTGGCTTTTCATTCTACTCTGATGTCTAGGAAGGGGAAAGTGAGGACTGCAGATGCTGGAGATCAGAGCTGAAAATGTGTTGCAGGAAAAGCGCAGCAGGTCAGGCAGCATCCAAGGAGCAGGAGAATCGATGTTTCGGACATGAGCCCTTCTTCAAGAATGAGGAAAGTGTGCCAAGCAGGCTAAGATAAAAGGTAGGGAGGAGGAACTTGGGGGAGGGGCGTTGGAAATGTGATAGGTGGAAGGAGGTTAAGGTGAGGGTGATAGGCCGGAGTGGGGGTGGGGGTGGAAAGGTCAGGAAGAAATTGCAGGTTAGGAAGGTGGTGCTGAGTTCAAGGGTTGGGACTGAGACAAGGTAGGGGGAGGGGAAATGAGGAAACTGGAGAAATCTGAGTTCATCCCTTGTGGTTGGAGGGTTCCTAGGCGGAAGATGAGGCGCTCATCCTCCAGCTATCGTGTTGCTATGGTCTGGTGATGGAGGAGTTCAAGGACCTGCATGTCCTTGGCGGAGTGGGAGGGGGAGTTAAAGTGTTGAGCCACGGGGTGGTTGGGTTGGTTGGACCGGGTGTCCCAGAGGTGTTCTCTGAAACGTTCCGCAAGTAGGCGGCCTGTCTCCCCAATATAGAGGAGGCCACATCGGGTGCAGCGGATGCAGTAAATGATGTGTGTGGAGGTGCAGGTGAATCTGTGGTGGATATGGAAGGATCCCTTGGGGCCTTGGAGGGAAGTAATGGGGGAAAGGTGTGGGTGCAAGTTTTGCATCTCTTGCGGTTGCAGGGGAAGGTGCTGGGAGTGGAGGTTGGGTTGGTGGGGGGTGTGGTCTTTTCGGAATGCTGATAGGGGAGGGGAGGGAAAAATATTCCTGGTGGTGGGGTCCGTTTGGAGGTGGCGGAAATGACGAAGGTTGATACAATGTATCTGGAGGTTGGTGGGGTGGTAGGTGAGGACCAGTGGGGTTTTGTCCTGGTGGCGATTATAGAGGGCGGGGCTCAAGGGCGGAGGAGCGGGAAGTGGAGGAGATGCAGTGGAGAGCATTGTCGATCACGTCTGGGGGGAAATTGCGGTCTTTGAAGAAGGAGGCCATCTGGGTTGTACGGTATTGGAACTGGTCCTCCTGGGAGCAGATGCGGCCGAGATGAAGGAATTGGGAATATAGGATGATGTTTTTACAGGGGGCAGGGTAGGAGGAGGTGTAGTCTAGGTAGCTGTGGGAGTTGGTCGGTTTATAGTAAATGTCCGTGTTGATTCGGTCGCCCGAGATAGAAATGGAGAGGTCTAGGAAGGGGAGGGAGGAGTCTGAGACGGTCCAGGTAAATTTGAGGTCATGGTGGAAGGTGTTGGTAAAGTGGATGAACTGTTCAAGGAAGGAGAGTCAGTTATTGTTTTCTTCCCCTTTGGTGAATTTTATACCAGTAAGGATGTTGTTTATGTGCTTGTGGGTTTCTCCTGGTTTGTTACGTTTCATGGTGACAAAGGTATCATCCATATAGCAGACCCAAAGTTGGACTGGATCGTGGGAAGGGCTGTTAATTCTGACCTCTGCATAACTGCTTCTGCTATAAGTCCTGATATTGGTGATGCCATAGGCATCCCATTGATTTGTCTTAGATCTTGTCTTTGAAGGTGAAGTGAGTTACGAAGCACAGGTCTCCCAGTTTGAGGGTGCTGTCCTTGCTGATGGAGTTGGTGCTGTCTGGTTTTTGTGTTTTTCGTTCATCTAGCAGTGAGGCCAGCGTTTCTTTTGCTCGAGTGATGTTTATTGATGTGAATAGCGCTGACACATTGAAAGAAACCATGACCTCATTGTCCTGTACCTTGGTGTCTTTGATGACGTTAAGGAATTCCTGGCTCGAGTGGATGGAACGGGTTGAGTTTTCTACCAGGTGTTGCGGTTTGCAGTTCCTTTCATAGCCTGTGTGTCGGTGTGTAGGGATGTGAGACTCTGGCTTTGTGGGGGCAGGTGGGTGGGGTGGAGGGGAGCTTGTTATGTAGCTTTGGTAGTCCTTAGAAACGGGGTGCGTTGGATCCTTCAGGTTTCATTCTTGGGAGGTCTGTCTTATTCATTTCAGCTGTCTTGTGTAGGTTCCTCAGAGCGGCTGTAATGTGATTTTCTAGCTGTGGAGTCGGGTCCAACACCACCTGTTGGTAGGTTTTGGTATTGGTTAGTAGTATGTTTGCTTTATCAAAGTATCGCATTCTGTTCAGGATGACAGTCATGCATCCTTTATCTGCCGGTAGGATTACGATATCTCTGTCTCTTCTGAGTCCTTCCAGGCGTTTCCTTTCCAGTACGTGGCGGGTGCTCCCTTCTTTCTTCCTGTTTAGTGTTACTTACACCGATACGTCTATCAGCTCTTTAATCACTTCCTTTATGACCTGGGAATGAAGTTATAACCCTGACACAACAACCTGTAAATCCATCCGTTTGATCAGTACTGGTTTCTCTCATGAGTTTTGCCGTCAGCCTCCTGACTTATATCTACTAAGAAATTTTTAATGTATCCTGTATATTGAAGATAGAGGCAAAATGTTTATTCACAACAATCACCATTTCTTTATTATTAATTCCACTAGCTCCATCCATCTTCAGACCAATGTACTGGGTGGCTAATCCAGCTTGGCCTCCTCTTGAGGGTCCCTGCCTTGCTGATGCCAATTTTCAATCAATTTGTTTCACTCCATATGATGTGAAGTAACATTGAGAGGCACTGGATGCTGCTGATGCTATGGGCCCGAACAGCATTCCAACAATAATTCTGAAGACTTGTGTTCCAGAAATAGCCACACCCTTACCCAAGATTTTCTGAAGTAGGCATCAGAAAGGACAGTGACAAACTCAGCCGTTTCAATGCCGCAAAATTCTCCTTACCAACATGTAGGGGTGAGTGCCAAAATTGGGGGAACTGTCTCACAGCCCAATCAAGCAAGAGCCTGACATAGTCATATTCACGGAATCATCCCTCACTCATACAATAACTCAGAAAGCACCAGTATCATCCCTCAGTATGTTCTGTCCCATAAACAAGACAGATCCAGGTTGGGTGGCAGCACTGAGCTATACAGTCAGATGGGAGCTGTCCTGGGAGTCCTCACATTGACTACACCCTGTCAAGTCTCATGTTATCAGCTTATAGATCGGCAAGGAAACCTCCTATTCACTATCAATGTTGTGAAACTTGAAACTTGAAAAGATTTACAAGGATGTTGCCAGGGTTGGAGGATTTGAGCTACAGGGAGAGGCTGAACAGGTTGGGGCTGTTTTCCCTGGAGCGTCGGAGGCTGAGGGGTGACCTTATAGAGGTTTACAAAATCATGAAGGGCAGAGATAGAGTAAATAGGCAAAGTCTTTTCCCTGGGGTCGGGGAGTCCAGAACTAGAGGACATAGGTTTAGGGTGAGAGGGGAAAGATATAAAAGAGACCTAAGGGGCAACGTTTTCATGCAGAGGGTGGTACGTGTATGGAATGAGCTGCCAGAGGATGTGGTGGAGGCTGGTACAATTGCAACATTTAAGAGGCATTTGGATGGGTATATGAATAGGAAGGGTTTGGAGGGATATGGGCCGGGTGCTGGCAGGTGGGACTAGATTGGATTGGGATATCTGGTCGGCATGGACAGGTTGGGCCGAAGGATCTGTATCCATGCTGTACATCTCTATGACTCAATGACTCTATGTACTGACCCCACTTAACTGATGAATCATTACTCCTCCAATTTGAACACCACTTGGAGGAAGCACCGAGGGCGGCAAGGGCGAAAAACAGAGGATTTTAAGGTTCATCACCAACAGTGGCTCAGCAGCAGCCCTACTGATGGAGCTGGTTCAACCCTAAAATACATAGCTGCAGCTGGTGGTGAGGAATCCAAAAAGACAGAAAAACAGACATGACCTCACCCTCACCAATTTATGTGCTAAAGTAGCATCCATCTATCGCAGTTTTAATAGAAGTATTCATGGTACAATCCTTGTGGAGATAAATCCCATCTTCACATTAAGGCACCCTTCATCATGTTGTGTAATATTATGATTGTGCTAAATGATTTCAAAGGATTTCAAACAGATCTAGTCACTAAAGTCTGGGCATCCATGGGGTGCTCTTGATGACCAGCAACAACAGAACCATGCTCCAATACATTCTGTAACCTCATAGCCCAGCATAGCCCCGACTCTACCAATACCATTAAGGCTGGGGACTAACCCTAGTTCAGTGAAAATGCAGGAGCAGCACCACAATACCTAAAAATGAGGAGTCAATCTGCTGAAGCTACAAATCAGGACAGAACAACCATCATCAATTCCCATTATCAACATGCTGGTGTTACCATTGACCAGAAACTCTCCTTACCTAGTTATATAAGAACACTCACTTCAAGAGCAAATGCTAGGAATCCTGCAGCACATACCTCATCTCCTTGCTTCCCAAAGCCTGTCTACCATCTACCAGGTGCACTATTATGCACAAAGTCAGGAGTGTGAAGGGATTCTCCTCAATTGCCTGGGTGAGTACAGCTGCAGCAACACTCAAGAAGCTTGATACCATCCAGGACAAAGCAGCCTACTTCATTTGGATGAGTTTGAGAGCCAATTTCTCTCTCTCTCTCTCTCACAGCACCAGGGACCCAGGTTCGATTCCAACCTCGGGTGACTGTCTGTGTGGAGTTTGCACATTCTCCCTGTGTCTGCGTGGGTTTCCTCCGGGTGCTCTGGTTTCCTCCCACAGTCCAAAGATGTGCAGATCAGATGAATTAGCCGTGGGAAATTGCCCGTAGTGTTAGGCACATTAGTCAGAGGGAAAAAGGTCTGGGTGGATTTACTCTTCAGAGAGTGGGTGTGGACTTGTTGGGCCAAAGGGCCTGTTTCCACATTGTAGGGAATCTAATCTCTCTCTCTCTCTCTCTCTCTCTCTCTATCTCTCTCTCTCTCTCTAGAGCTCTGCTGATTAGCTCTGCTGATTTTTCAACTGCCCCCTTCTTTTATACCATACCGATGATGATCTATCAATATTTTTGCAATCGGATTGGAAACAGTGCAGAAGAAAGTTACAAGGATGTGTTGCCAGGACTCAAGGGACTGAGTTATAGGGAGAGGTCAGACAAGCTAGGCCTTTTTTCTTAAGAGCACAGGAGACTCGGGGGGTGGGGATCTTAGAGAAGTGTATAAGATCATGAGGGGATGGTTAGGGTGAATACACTCAGTCTTTTTTCCAGGGTTGGGAATCGAGGATTAGAGGGATAATCGGGCAATTTTGAAGGTCACTGAATGATTAGAAGGCATCAGTGTGAGGGAAGAAAGGAAAGAAAAAAGGGAACCTTAGGAGCAACGTTTTTACAAAGGGTGTTATGTATATGGAATGAGCTGCCAGTGCAAGTGGCTGAGACAGGTGCATTCACAACATTTAAAAAGCATTTGGACAAGTACATGGATAGGAAAGGTTCAGAAGACTATCAGCCAAGTGCGGGGAAATGGGGTTAGTGTGGATGGACGTTTTGGTCGGCATGGACCAGTTTGGGCCAAAGGGCCTCTCTCTGTGCTATGATCCTATAACAGTGTGAAGCATTGGTATTGTTGCCTTTGCAAGGCAAATCTCTGAAAGTTCAGTGATCCATACCATTATGACACAGGGATAGCAAGCCAGACTAAATCAGATTCGCTAACACTGGATTCACAACACAGCAGAATTTAAACATTCAAAGACCATTAAAATTGCCCTGTTATCCCGAACCAACTTTAGGAATAACAGATATCAGACACTAAGTTTCTAGCTTAAACCAAAATTCACAATTTATTATTAATACTGTAACTTCAGCTAGGTAAACCCAAACAACAAGGTAATCTAATTAATGTCTGTGATTTAAACCCAATATTCTTTCATCATAACCATCACTCTCACACACAGTCAGTTAAGACCATAAGACATAGGAGTGGAATTAAGGCCATTCAGCCCATCGAGTCCACTCCGCCATTCAATCATGGCTGATGGGCGTTTCAACTCCACTTACCCGCATTCTCCCTGTAGCCCTTAATTCCTTCAGTTCGTATTTGAACAGAAAATAAAGTTTGTAATTTGCTAGTTCAATAACCATTTCAACGATGGGTACCATCAAAGAACTTTTGAACAATTCATTATATTATTGCCATACTGGTTGAATTCCAAAGCCACCAGTCAACATAAACAGCTTCCACCAGCTGCAAGCAATATTCACTTGTTTCTTAGAAACTGGGATTCTCTTCTCAGAAAGTTCACAGTTCATGTTGTTACATCTGGTTTTTCAAACCTACAAGAATCATTCTGCCTCAAAACCATGCTTTGTATGTTGCCTGTATTGAAAACATCAGACACAATCTGTATCTGTCCCATTCCTTCCACCCGGTGCCCAGGAACTGAGTGCAGTCCAGGTATAAGGCAAAGGAAAATCTACCGTGGATTTCGGGGAAACACCAATCCAAAACTCACAATAAGAATTACCAAGGAATATATATCGTATTGAGACTCACCTAAAGTTGTAACAAAAACCAAGCAGTATAAATATGCAACAGCTTTTATGTTGTCCATTGTACTTCTTTTTTAAAATCAGATTCAAAACAAGACTTGGATGCAGCAAAATCAAATACGAATTAAAGTGATTGAAGTTTTTTTTTTCAGGTGTCTTCATGTACAAGTAAACCTAATTCAAAAGGCAAATCAACCATTCACTGCAGGATGGGGAAGAAAGTGTCAGAGGAAGTTAAAGTGAAGGGCTATTAAACACACCTTCCAATAGTGACCTTTGTAACTGTAGATAAGGCTGTAAATTAGACCAAGCCCTGAAAATGTAATGTCCCCCAAATAATCTCAGTGAGAAAATGGAACGCTTGTGGGACATGGGCTCTGTCCCTAGATGCCCTTGGACATGTGGCTTGCTAAGCCATTTCAGAGGGCAGTTGACAGTCAGCCATATTGCTGTGGGTCTGGACAATAGGTCTCCTTCCCTCAAGGACATTAGTGCACCAAATGCATTTTTCTTGACAACTGGTAATGGTTTCATGATAGAACATAGAACCTAGAACAATACAGTGCAGGACATGCCCTTCGGCCCTTGATGTTGCGCCGCCCAGTGAACTAATCTAAGCCCATCCCCCTACACTATCCCATCATCATCCATGTGTTTATCCAAGGATAGTTTAAATCTCCCTAATGTGATTGAGCTACCTACATTGGCAGGCAGGGCATTCTACGCCCTTACCACTCTCTGAATAAATAACCTGCCTCTGACATCTGACTTAAATCTATCACCCCTCAATTTGTAGCTATGCCCCCTCGTACAAGCTGATGTCATCATCCCAGGAAAAAGACTTCCACTGTCTACCCTATCTAATCCTCTGGTCATCTTGTATGTCTCTATGAAATCCCCTCTTAGCCTTCTTCTTTCCATTGAGAACAGACCCAAGTCCCTCAGCCTTTCCTCATAAGAGCTTTCCTCCAGACCAGGCACATTCAGGTAAATCTCCTCTGCACCTTTTCCAATTCCTCCACATCCTTCCTGTAATGGGGCGACCAGAACTGTAGAACCAGAATTAAGAATCCATAGATTCTTAATTCCAGATTTTTTTATTTTCATTCATGGCAGAATTTGAACCCAGCTCCCCAGAAATTTAACTGAGCTCCTGAATTAATAGTCTAGTGATAATACCAATAAGATAACATTTTATTCCAGATTTTTATTGAAAATAGATTTCACGCTCTACCGCAGGATTGGAACCCATGCTCACCAAACATTAACCCATGCCTCTGGATTATTAGTCCAGTGACATTACTACGACACCATGCCTCCCATGTGTCTGGTGTCTTTAGCAAACAGTTATATTAAGATTGACTATCACACATGTTGTCTTTTTTTACACTATCTGAGAATCTTTGAAAATTTCAAATAATCATTGTGTTTATATACCTGCCACTCTTATACAGCACAATCTAACTGCTTTAGCTCACACACAGGAATGGCAAGTGATTTTTTTTTTTATTCATGAACCACTTGAGCATATTGTCTTAGGGTCATTTTCGGAATTCTCACTTGCATTGAGAGTTCTGACCACACCAATCATACAATGAGGCTTTTTAGTTCACAACAGATGGACCCAAATTCCTGTTACGTGATCCCAGCAGTTAAGGTTGTGGGGTCAAGCTGCCCTTGAGAGAGTTGAGGAGGGCACTCACACTGCGATGCTGATAATAATCAGGCTGCTTGCTCGGCAGCTCATCCACCATCTTAAACATCTATTCCTGCCATCAATACACAGTGCTGCAGGGCATACTGTCTACAGCATGCTCAACAAACCTGACTAGATTTCACTGGTAGCATAACCAATTCCATAATCTACGCCACCTCAAAGGGCAAGAGCAGCAGATATATGAGAGTGTGATCATCTCCGACTCAAACACAATCCAGGCACACTTTGCTATTGTAGTATCATACAGCACATAAATAGACCCTCTGGTCTAACTTGTCCACACCGAGCAGACATCTCAATCTGACCCAGTCTGAACCCTTCCTATTCATATACAGATGACTTTTAAAGGTTGTAATTGTACTTGCCTCCACTACTTCCTCTAGCAGCTTGTTCCATACAGACACCACCCTCTGCGTTAAAATGTTACCCATCAGGCCCTTTTCAAATCTTTCCCCTCGCACCTTAATCCTATGCCCTCTAGTTTTGGACTTCTCCTAGCCTAGGAAAACAACATTGGCTAATTACCCTACCAGGCCACTCACGATTTTATAAACCTGCATACGGTCATCCCTCAACCTCTGACACTCCAGGGAAAATAGCCCCAGCCTATTCAGCCTCTCCCTATAATTCAAACCCAGCAGTCCAACAATAACCTTGTAAATCTTTTCTGAACCCTCTCAAGATTAACAACATCCTTCCTGTAAAAGGGTGACCAAAACTGAATGCAGTAAATGTCCAGTATCGCTACAACATGACATCCCAACTCCTCCCGTGAATGCTCTGACCAGTAAAGGCAAGCATGCCAAACTCCTACTTTAGCACATTGTCTCCCTGTGACTCCAGTTTCAAGAAACTATGAACCTGCACTCCAAGGTCTCTTTGTTTTGTAACTTGCCTTAGGGCTGACCATTAAGTGTATAAGTCCTGCACTGATTTGCCTTTCCAAAATGCAGCACCTCACATTTATTGAAATGAAACTCCATCTGCCACTCCTCGGCCCGTTGGCCCAACTGATCAAGATCTCGATGTATTTCTGGGGTAATCTTCTTTGCTGTCCATTGCGCCTCCAATTTTAGTGTCATCTGCAAACTTACTAATTGTACCTTCGATGTTCGTGTCCAAATCATTTATACAAATGATGAAAAGCTGTGAACCCAGCACCGATCCTTGTGGCACACCACTGGTCGCAGGCCTCCAGTCTGAAAAGTAACCCTTCACCACCACCGTCTGTCTTTTACCTTTGAGCAATTTCTGTATCCAAATGGCTAGTTCTCCTTGCATTCCATGTGACCTAACATCGCTAACCAGTCTCCCATGAAGAACCTTGCTGAGTGCCTTACTGAAGTCCAAAGAGATTACGTCCACCGCTCTGCCTTCAGCAATCCTCTTCATTACTTCTTTGAAAACTCAATCTAGTTAGTATGACACGGTTTCCCATGCACAAAACCATTTAACTATCCCTAATCAGTCCTTTCCTTTCTGAATGCATGTAAATCCTGTCCCACCGAATCCCCACCAACAACTTGCACACCACCAATGTTAGGCTCACTGCTCTATAGTTCCTTGGCTTTTCCTTACCATCTGTCTTAAATAGTGCTGCCACGTTAGCCATCCTCCAGTCTTCCAGCACCTCACCTGTAGTCTATTGATGATAAAAATATTTCCGTAAGGGGCCCAGCAATCGCTTCCTCAGCTTCCACAGAGTTTTAGGGTACACCTGATCAGGGCCTGGAGATTTATCTACCTTTATGCGCTTTAAGCTGTCCAGCACCTCCTCATCTGTAATATGGTCATTTTTCAAGATGTTGCTATCTATTCTCTCACCATTCTATATTCTCTATATCCTTCTCCACTGTAAACACTGTTGCAAAATACTTGTTTAGTATCTTCCCCATGCCGTGCGGTTCCACACATAGAGTCATAGAGATGTACAGCACGGAAACAGACCCTTCGGTCCATCTTGTCCATGCCGACCAGATATCCCAACCCAATCTAGTCCCACCTGCCAGTACCTGGCCCATATCCCTCCAAACCCTTCCTATTCATATACCCATCCAAATGCCTCTTAAATGCTGCAATTGTACCAGCCTCCACCACATCCTCTGGCAGCTCATACAGATGACCTTGCTGATCTTTAAGGAGCCCTATTCTCTCCCTAGTTATCCTTCTGTCCTTAATGTATTTATAAAATCCTTTTTCAATTCTCCTTAACCTTATTTGCCAAGGCTATCTGATATCGCCATTCTGCCCCCCTGATTTCCCCCTTACATTTGCCTTTATACGCTTCTAAGGAACCACTCGATCTCTGCTGTCTATAACTGACATATGCTTCCTCCTTTTTCTTGACTAATACCTCAATTTCTCTTGACATCCAGCATTGTCCTGACAGGAACATACTGTTCCTGGACCCTCATTATCTCATTTTTCCAGCCGTCCCTTTATCTGTGAACATCCTCCTCCAATTAACTTTTGAAAGTTCTTGCATAATACTGTCAAAATTGACCTTCCTGCAATTTAGAACTTGGCCTTTTCGGTCTGATCTGTCCTTTTCCATCACTACTTTAAAATGATAGAATTATGGTCGCTGGCCCCAAAGTGCTCCCCCACTAAGACCTCAGTCACCTGCCCTGTTATTTCCCAAGAGTAGGTCATGTTTTGCACCTTCTCTAGTAGGTACATCCACATACTAAATCAATGAATTTTCCTGTACACACTTAACACATTCCTGTCATTTAAGTAGTCCCTCCTTGTGTTTGGAAAGTTAAAATCCCCTACTATAACCATTCTCATTATCTCAGATAACTGATATCTCCTTCCAAATTTGTTTCTCAGTTTCCTGCTGATTACTGGGGGTGGGGGTGGGGGGGGGGGGGCACGGGGAAATAGTACAATCCCAATAAGGTGATCATCCCTTTCTTATTTCTCAGTTCCACCCAAATAACGTCCCTGGATGTATTCCCAGGAATATTCTCCCGAAGTATAGCAAAATGTTATCCCAATTCAAAAATGCCACTCTCCTTTCTATCATTCCTATAGCATCTATACCCTGGAACATTAAACTGTCAGTCCTCTCCATCCCTGAGCCACATCATACACTTATGTGAGGAACAAGAGGATGGCCAGAGTGAGGGTGGGGCTAATCAGGCATAGTGGAGGGAACTTGTGCCTGGAGTTGGAGAAGGTAGGGGAGGTCCTTAATGAATTCTTTGCTTCAGTACTCGTGACTGAGAGGGACCTTGTCGTTTGTGAGGACAGTGTGAAACAGATCAGTATGTTTGAACAGGTTGATGTTAAGAAGGAAGATGTGCAGAAAATGTTGAAAAACATAAGGATAGATAAGTCTCCTGGGCCAGTTGGGATATATCCAAGGTTCCTACAGGAAGTGAGGGAAGAGATTGTTGCGCCCATGGTGATGTCTTTGCAACTTCACTGTCCACTAGAAAAGTACTAGATGATGGAGGGTGGCCAATGTAATTCCCTTGTTCAAGAAAGTGAGTAGGGATAATCCTAGGCATTACAGACCAGTCAGTCTTAGTGGGCAAATTATTGGAGAGGAATCTGAGACACAGGATATATGATTTACTTGGAAAACCATAGTTTGATTAGAGATAGTCAGCATGGCTTTGTTAGGGGCAGAGCATGCCTCAAAAACCTTATTAAATTATTTGAGGATGTGACAAAACGCATTGATGAAGATAGAACAGTGGATGTGGTGTACATGGATTTTAGCAAGGCTGTTGATAAGGTTCCCCATGATAGGCTCATTCAGAAAGTAAGGAGGCATGGGATACAAGGAAATCTAGCTGTCTGGATACAGAATTGGCTGGCCCATAGAAGACAGAGGGTGGTAGTAGATGAAAAGTATTCAGCCTGGAGCTCGGTGATCAATGGTGTTCTGCAGGGATCTGTTCTGGGATCTCTGCTGTTTGTGATTTTTATAAATGACTTAGATAAGGAAGTGGAAGGGTGGGTCAGGATCTGGACTAGCAAGTGGCAGGTCAGTATAAGTCTGAGGGTCGACGCCAGTGGGAACATCCTCCACCCACCCTCCAGCTTTGCAATCGGAGAGAGCAGAGGGTACCTGACGTACGCAGGGCAGCCGAAAGTGTGCCAAACCTGCAGGAGGTCAGGCCACATGGCGGCGGACTATAAGGTCACCATTTGTCAGAACTGTAAGAAGGAGGGTCACCCGACCAAAGAATGCAAAGAGGCCAAGAACTGCAATCTGTGTGGAGAGGCAGGCCACGTGTACAAGGCCTGCCTAAGACGAGGGGCCACCACCTATGCACAGATGGCCGGAGGTGGCAATGCGAGCCGTGGATCGCAAAGGGCTGGCAAGGTACCACAAACCAGCAGGGGAATGGTGTCTGGGAGCACCCAGAAGGATGGAGGGGAGCAGACGGCAGCCAGCGGCGAAGTGTAGCAGCCAATCCAAGCTCCCACAGGACAGACGGAGGAAATGGAGGAGGAGCAAACCAAGGAGGCAGAGGAGTGGATTCTTGTAAAAACCAGGAAAAGGAAACCTTGCCAGCCCCCCAAAGCCACCCAGCAAAGGGGGAAACGACACCTACACGATGAGGATACAGCCAGCTCTTCAGATGGTGAGGATGGGCGTAAGGAGTGTCATCACCAGAGGAAAAGTCAGAGCGCCACGGGGAGAAAGGAGGGCAGCACCCCCCAAACAGGAAATGATGAACCCTGTGAGGGGGCTAGTAAAGACCACCCCCCACCCTGTGAAAACCAGGAGGTGCCCACCGCCCCACAGCTCCAGGTAACTGGGAGCAGCGATCCTCTAACAGCCCAGCTGTCAGACAGAGAACGGGACTGTGCGAACCCTGGTCCCGACCCGAAGACACCAGAGGGAAATGCCTGCAGAGTGGAGCCAGACAGCTACCTCAGCCCTGCGAGGGTCCAGCAGTTCGTGTTCATCACAGGAATGCAGATAGCTACCCCAGAGAGGCAGAACCAACAGCAAATGGACACTGGTAACCTCATAAACTGTTAAAATGGGGAAAAATATTGCCAGTATTAATGTGCGTAGCATTAAATCTGCTGCGCGATGTGTCTCTACACTGGCCTTCCTGGCCAACGTTAAAGCCGATGTTCCTGTTTCTGCAGGAGTGTGGGATACCCCACCTCAGCAGCTACAGGAGATGGTCGAGCTTGTGGGCCCATGGGCCGTCAGTGTGGTCGGGGGGCAACGATAGCCACGCCTCAGATCTGGGTATCCTGTTGCGAGGAGGCAACTTCACCATCTCTGAGGTTAAGGAGGTGGTGGGCGGGCGCCTCCTCATCACCGACATCATGTACAAGAATGCTCCCCTGAGACTGATTAATGTGTACGCCCCAGTGGGTAAGAGTGAACGGTTGGCCGTCCTGCAACAGCTTCCACTGTTGCTGGCTACGTCCAGGCCGGTCATTCTGGCCGGAGACTTCAACTGTATCATTGATGCAGATGGACGATCCGGCGGGGGGGACAGTAAACTGGACGCCACATCCAGAGCCCTGATGGACACGGTAAAAGATGCCAAGCTGCACGACGTCTTCAGCACCCCTGCAGACAGAGCGCAGCGTAGATACAGCTAGTCACGGGCAGACTGGTCTATCCGCTCAAGGATAGATGACCTGTTTGTGTCCTGAACGCTCTCGGTCAGATCCACCAACATCAAGCCGGTGTTCTTCTCCGACCACTGCCTCCTGCTGGCCGATTGTCACCTACAGGATGAGCAATGGGCTGGTAAGGGAATGTGGAAGCTGAACACCAAGCTGTTGACCCCGGGAAACATTGAGGAGCTCAAGAGGGACTACGCAGGTTGGAGAACCGTGAAGCCCCTGTTTGAGTCCCCAGTGGACTGGTTGGAAACAGTGAAAGGGAACATCAAGCGGTTCTTCATCCTCAAAGGTTTTTAGGAGGCGAGAGAGAGGCGGGGAAAACTGTCCCAGCTCCAGGAAAGTATGCAGAACCTGCTCCTTCTGCAGACGATGAGGATCGATGTCACGGAGGACCTCCAGGAGGTGAAGGGCCAGCAAGCCTCGCTCTTTGCCTTGGAGGCCTCCAAGATAATCTTCTGGTCCAGGGTCCGCTCGGTGGAGCAGGACGAGACGTGCTCACGTTTCTTCATCCAGAAGATGCACAAAGAGAGCCCCGTGCTCTGCAGCCTGAAGGAAGAAGATGGCTCGGTAACGTCATCTCAGGCTGACATCATGAGGATCAGCAAATCCTTCTATGCCAGTCTGTATGACTCGAAGCCAACCGACAGCACGGCCTCCCAGTCATCCCTGTCCTCTATCACGGAGGTCTTAGACGACAGAACATGGGAGAGGCTGGACCAGCCACTATCTCTGGACGAGCTGACCAAGGCCCTGGAGTCCTTCAAAAAGAATAAAACTCCTGGAAGCGACAGCTTACTGGTCAAGCTCTATTCCGCTCTGTGGGACCTGATGGGCCAGGACCTGCTGGAGGTGTATGTCAGTATGCTTTGGGCCGGTACCATGAGTGAATCCATGAGGAAAGACATCATCACCCTCATCTACAAGCGGAAGGGGGAGAGGTAGGAAATCAGAAATTGAAGACGAATTTCACTATTAAATGCAGATTACAAAATCTTGGCAGAGGTCATCGCCAACTGGGTCAGGTCTGCTCTGGGATCGGTGATCCACCCTAACCAAACCTGTGCTGTACCGGGCAGGAAGATCGCTGAGAGTCTCGCACTCCTCAGGGATACGATCGCCTACGTGCAGGACAGGAGGTTGGATACCTGCCTCATCAGCCTGGACCAGGAGAAAGTCTTTGACAGGATATCTCATAAGTATATGAGAGATGTTCTCTCCAAAATGGGCTTCGGGGAGGGAATCTGTAATAGGATCAGACTGCTCTACACCAACGTTGTCAATGCAGTCCCAATCCATGGGTGGGAATCAAATAGCTTCCCAGTCAGATCTGGAGTCAGGCATGGCTGCCCTCTCTCTCCTGCCTTGTTTGTGTGCTGCATAGAGCCATTTGCCAAGTCCATCAGGAAGGATGCGAGCCTGAGAGGGGTGACTATTTCTGGCAGTGGGGGCCTACAGGTTAAGGCCTCCCTGTACATGGATGTGGTCGCCGTTTTCTGCTCGGATCCGCTGTGCATCTGTGACCAGTTCGAACGGGCCTCGGGGGCCAAGGTAAACCGAGGCAAGAGCGAGGTCATGCTCTTCGGGAACTGGGCCGACCAATCCTCGATCCCCTTCACCGTCAGGACCGACCACCTGAAGGTGCTGGATATTTGGTTCGGGGGGGCTGGGGCGTGTGCCAAGACTTGGGAGGAACGAATCAAGAAAGTGAGGCAGAAACTGGGTAGATAGAAGCTACGGTCGCTCTCCATCATGGGTAAAAACCTGGTCATCAGGTGTGAGGTTCTGTCAGTGTTGTTATGTGTGGCACAGGTCTGACCTTTCCCCAGAACCTGTGCCACCGCAGTCACCGGGGCCATCTTCCACTTCATGTGGAGATCAAAGATGGCCAGGGTCCGAAGGGACACAATGTATAAAGACATGAGCAATGGAGGAAAAAACACGCCCAATGCCACCCTCACCCATTTGGCCACCTTTGTGTGTGGCTGCATCAAGCCATGCTTGGATCCCCGGTACGCAAACACCAAGTGTCACTACATACTGAGGTTCTACCTGTCCCCGGTGTTGCGAAGGGTGGGCCTGGCCTCGCTGCCGCGGAACGCCCCAAGTAGTTGGACCATTCCCTATCACCTGCCCTTCGTGGAGAAACACCTTTGACCACAAGTCCATCAGGAAGTGGTTAGCACGCAGTGTCCTTGAGACCCTTCGGGAAAAGGAGATGGTGGATCCTATCGAGCGGTTCCCTGAGCAGACTGCCAAAATCATTTGGCAGAATGCCTCATCACAAGAACTTTCCAACAAGCACCAAGACATGGCTTGGCTGGTGGTGAGAAGGGCTCTGCCTGTGAGATCCTTTATGCACGCCCGGACTCTCTGCCGCACCACACACTGCCCTCGAAGTGGCTGCGGGGGGGACGAGACTGTCACACACCTCCTTCTGGAATGTGCCTACGCAGAGGAAGTCTGGAGAGGAATACAGTGGTGTTTGTCGAGGTTTGTCCCAAGCAGCGCCGTGACGCGGGACTCCGTGCTCTACGGTCTGTTCCCCGGGACGCACACTGAGACGAACATCAACTCTGCCTGGAGGATCATCAACTCGGTGAAGGACGCTCTCTGGGTGGTCCGAAACCTGTTGATCTTCCAGCTGAAGGAGTTGACCCCGACTGAGTGTTGCAGACTGGCACATTCCAAGGTCCAGGACTATGTGTTGAGGGACACGCTGAAGCTTGGGGCAGCTGCCGCCAAGGCACGGTGGGGAAAGACCACCGTGTAACGTCCACGTGCCTAAGAACAGGGGGCCCACCCAGAATAGCTGGATAGTCAATGTACAGACTTGTATATACGAATGATTGTATGTAAAGAAATGTAATGTGTGCATAAGAATGGCATGACCAATTGTATAGATACACAAATAATTTTATGATTAAAGTATATTTTTGAAATTAAAAAGAAGTCTGAGCAGGTCATTCCATTGCAAATGATACCTGATACCACTGATGATGATCCCTTCCATTGCCTTTTGAGGAGCAGAATTCTGGGTTTGATTTATCCTTGCCTCATGGGCCTGTCATATCTGGGCAATTTTCCTTATTGCCAGATTGATAACTATTGTAGATGTACTGAAACAGCTCGGCTACCTGTGTAGCTAGTTCTGGAGCGCAAGTATTCAATGCTATTGCTGAGGGCTCATAGTACTCCAGCTCTTCCTTGATAGTATGTGGAGCAAAGTAACTTCGCTGAAGACTGCCATCTGTGCTGCTGGGGACCTTAAGAGATTTACGGTTATCCCAGACCCAACCATCTACAGTTGTTTCATCAATGACCTTTCTTGCATCATGGCGATGTTCACTGATGCTTGCAACAACATGTAGTACCTTTTGCAACTCCTCAAATAATGAAGCAGTCCAGGACCGAATGGAAAAGACTTGACAAAATTCTGGCATGTTCTGATAATTGGCATATTTTGGGTGCACCATTGAAGTTCAGGGTATGATACATGTGTGGTGTGTTCCCAGATGCTCTCAATGTTGTGTCTTAGGTTTTGGTATGATTGGTTGTCAAAGCTGAGTATGCTGTTGTTTCTTCCATTGACTTAACGCCAGTTCGTTTATCCAGTTTCAGGCTTATTGAATAGTTTGATCGGCCACTTTGCTGTGGATCTGGAGTTGTATGTTGACCCAGACCAGGTAAGGACAGCAGATTTCCTTCCTTAATGGCATTAGTAATCCAGCTGGGCTTTTACAACAATTGACAGTGATTTCATGGTCATCGTTGATTTTAATTACAGATTATCTTTTTTCAGTTGAATGCAAATGCAATCATCTGCTGTGTTGGGATTAGAACATGGATCCTGTGAATTATTTGGGCTCTGGAATGCTGGCCCAGCAACAATACTACTACACTATCACCACCCCTCCAAATAGAGCCATGTGATTACTTGTAATCACTTGAGAGTGCTAATGGGGCTTTAGTTTAATATCTATGGACTGGGGCTTGAACTTTCAGCCCTATGATTTTAAAGCCCAATGAGCTTGCTTTAAAATTCTATCTGAATGAGGGTCCAATGCCATCTTGGAACTGTGTGATATTGTTCCTGGCAATGGCTTTTCCAGCAGTTTTGAAGCAATCTGTAAACTGTGCATAATACTGTTTGCATCAGAGCCAACAAGTTACAAAGGAGGCTGAAAATATGCAATCTGCCTGACATTGCCATTTTAACATGTAATTATTTATTTTATTACTATTGCAACCTTTGTAAATTTATTTCATTCAAAGTCCCTTTTGTTTATGTTGCTGATAACTTGAGAAATGACGAAGATGAATATTAATGCATTAATCAAGTTCAGTTCAAAGCCATAAAGATTACATATTCTGACTCAATTTTTTTTATCAGTAGAATTTTGACCTGGAAAATAAATGGCGACACCTTAAAAAATGTTCATATTACAGAGAAAGACATGCTGGATGTCTTCAAGTGCGTGAAAGTGAATAAATCAGATGTACCCTAGAATTCTGTGGGAAGCTAAGGAAGTGATTACAGGGCCCCTTGCTGAGATGCTTGTGTAATGGATAGTCACAGGTGAGGTGCTGGAAAATTGGAGGTTGGTTGACGTGGTGCCAGTATTTAAGAAAGGTGGTAAGGTAAAACCAGGGAACTATAAACTGATAAGCCTGACAAAGGTCATGGGCAAGTCCTTGGAAGGAATCCTGAGAAAAAGGATTATCATGTATTTGGAAAAGCAAGAACTGATTAATGAGTAATCAACATGGCTTTGTGCATGGGAAACCATGTCTCACTAACTTGACTGAGATTTTGAAGAAGTAGCAAAGAGGATTGATGAGGGCAGAGTGGTGGACATGATCTATATGGACTTCAAAAAATGTTTGACAAGGTAGACTGGTTAGCAAGTGAGATTACATGGAAAACAGAGAGATCTAGCCATTTGGATACGGAACTGGTTTGAAGGTAGAAGACAGAGAGTGGTGGTAGAGGGTTACTTTTCAGATTAGAGGGCTGTGACCAGTGGTGTGCCACAAAGATTGGTGCTGGGTCCACTACATTTCATCAGTTATATAAATGATTTGGACACAAACATCGGAGGTATAATCAGTGAGTTTGCAGATGACACTAAAATTAGAAGTGCAGTGGACAGCAAAGAAGGTTACCTCAGAGTACATCGAGATCCCGCCTCAGGCGACTGACTGTGTGGAGTTTGCATGTTCTCCCCGTGTCTACGTAGGTTTCCTCCGGGTGCTTCGGTTTCCTCCCACAGTCCAAAGATGTGCATGTCAGGTGAATTGGCCAGGCTAAATTGCCCATAGTGTTAGGTAAGGGGTAAATGTTTGGGTGGGTTGCTCTTCGGAGGGTCAGTGTGGACTTGTTGGGCCGAAGGGCCTGTTTCCATACTGTAGGGAATCTAATCTAATCTATACCGGACAGTTACTGCGTTCAATTTTGGTCGCCCTGTGACCAGTGGTGTGCCTCAAGGATCGGTGCCTTTGTCATTTATATAAATGATTTGGATGTGGACTTAGGAGGTACAGTTAGCAAGTTTGCAGATGACACCAGAATTGGAGATGTCGTGGACAGCAAAGAAGGTTACCTCAAGGTACAATGGGATCTGGATCAGATGGGCCAATGGGCCGAGGAGTGGCAGATGGAGTTTAGTTTAGATAAATGTGAGGTGCTGCATTTTGGAAAGGCAAATCAGGGCAGTACTTATACAATTAATGGTGAGATCCTGGGGATTGTTGCTGAACAAAGTGACCTGGGAGTGCAGATGCATAATTCCTTGAAAGTGCAGTCGCAGGTAGATAGGATAGTGAAGAAGGTTTTTGGTATACTTTCCTTTATTGGAATAGGAGTTGGGAGGTCATGTTGCGGCTGTTCAGGGCATTGGTTAGACCACTTTTGGAATAGTGTGTGCAATTCTGGTTTCCCTCCTATTGGAGGAATGTTGTGAAAGTTGAAAGTTAGTGGGTTTGAGCTACAGGGAGGGGCCAAACAGGCCTTTTTCCCTGGACTGTTGGAGGCTGAGGGATGACCTTATAGAGGTTTATAAAATCATGAGGAAAATGGAAATGTAAACCCAGAACTTCCTTTAAATTACATTTTCAAGATAGCTCAGCTTTTGAACACAACAGGTGTGAAGTCTGTCTGTGTCCCAATGCTATGTCAGACTGTGGGCAGCCTTGCCTGCAGCCTATGAGATAGAGCATGTTGGCTGAGTCACATGAGTACTTGCTGCGTACTTGCTGGAAGGTGTCCCCATGTATAATGGTGTTATCCATGTCGATACTCTGATACATCTTGCAGCGGTTGCCGTGGCAGGGTTGTACAGTGTCGTTGTCCTGAAGTCTGGGTGGTTTGCTACGAACCATGATCTGTTTAAGGTTTGGTGGTCGTTTAAAGGCAAGAAGTGGAGGCGCGGGCAAGGTCTTGGTGAGGTGCTCATCCTCATCGATAATTTGTTGAAGGCTACGAAGAACATGGCAAAAGTGAGGACTGAGGATGCTGGAAACCAGAGTTTAGATCAGAGTGGTGCTGGAAAAGCACAGCAGGTCAGGCAGCATCCGAGGAGCAGGAAAATCAACATTTCGGGCAAAAGATTCTGATGAAGGGCTTTTGCCCAAAACATCGATTTTCCTTCTCCTCCGATGCTGCCTGACCTGCTGTGCTTTTCCAGCACCACTCTGATCTAAACTACGAAGAATATGGCCTAGTCATTCAACTCTCAGAAGTACCGGACAATGAAGGGTACTCAGCCTATGTCTGTCCCCTGAGGAGGTCATTACAATTTCTCACTGTGACACATCAGAACTGGACGTCAATGAGTACCCTGTTCTTATGAGGGCATCCTTGAGCACTTTCAAATGCCCGGCACATTCCTCCTCATCTGAATAGATCCTGTATTTGCGGAGGGCTTGTCTGCAGGGGATGGCTGTTTTAATATGTTTCGGGTGGAAACTAGATAAGTGTAGCATTGTGAGGCTATCTGTGCAGGGGGTTCAGTTTCTGCCCCAACACTAAAATGGACCCCATGAGCTGAGCAGCAGACACAGAGGAACTAATCAGATAGATTAGACTCCAGGAATTCTGTCAAGATGCCAGCAGTGATCCCAATGACTCTACCAATAAACCAGAACAATCATCACAGGGATCCACAGAAGAGCAACCACAGAAGGGGCCGACTTGGACCCCACCAGAAGGCCACTGTCCTGGGCTTGACATGTATGCTCAAACTGTCAAGAAATATGTGAAGAAGGGCTAATGCCCGAAACGTCGATTCTCCTGTTCCTTGGATGCTGCCTGACCTGCTGCGCTTTTCCAGCAACACATTTTTCAGCTCTGATCTCCAGCATCTGCAGCCCTCACTTTCTCTCGAAGAAATATGTGAATGCCAGATTAATCAGCCACACCCACAAGGTGGAGGAAAGCATCACCTGATTACAACGCAGCGCCATCCATGCTCTCAAAACATTGTCATCAAACCAGCAGATAAAGGAGCAGCCATTGTCATTCAGAATGGAACAGATTACTGCAAGGAAATATACCAACAACTGAACAAACCAGGAACACTACAGGCAACTACCGGCCAATCCGACCAAAGAGCACACCCATGAACTAAAATTATTGATCAGGACTTTTGATTCAGTCCTATGCGCCCTCATCCCACATACTGCCCGCGTAGGTGACTTCTACTTCCTTTCCATAGATACTCAAACTAAATACACCAGGGTGTCCCATCACATCAGGCAATGGGACCATGTGTGAGAACCTCTCTGGCTATGTCGAAGGCTTCTTGAAGTCCGTTATAATGGGGACCCACCACTTCGTGACACTGCAGATTTCTGACAGAAACTCAGCACCCACAGACCAGTCGAATCAGGAACATTCCTTGTCACAATAGACGTGCCAGAGAGTTTAGGTCCATTCCCCTCGATCTCTCCTCATTGAAGTGTTATAGCTGAGATACCTGTATGGTGATTCATGGGGTATGATTTTTGTTTTTTTTTATTTATTTCCAATTCAACTTGGATCGTGCACCTGCCCTTTCAGTACTTTGCTGTCCAATGCCAATAGTGCCAAGGCATTCTCATTATAAAAATTAAAGTCTTTCCTAGATCCAATCTCTGGAAGAGAGTGAGATTTCTGTGCTGACCTATTTAAGTTTCAGTCTTTATCAAGAAAGTCATCATATTAGTCAGATACGTCATGCAAGGTAATTACCAAACATAAATCAATAGTTAACAGCATTGCATAAAGAAACTGCAGGTAAGGATTTCACAGTCACACTCCTTGGCTCGGGCACTGATAAATACTATTACTTGTGCTCCTACCATATAGGATTGGACCTGATTGGAGTTCGTGAGGACTGCAGATGGGCTGAAGAAGGGCTCATGCCCGAAACGTCGATTCTCCTGCTCCTTGGATGCTGCCTGACCTGATTGGAGTTGCCAACTTAGCTGGACATAGTCTGAGAAGTTTCATTACATAATGTAAAACCTTCCCAACCAAACAGCAATGTTTCTGTATCCCAGCACTTTTAAAACTAGTAACAATAGTGTTACTAGTTATTAGCATCCAATAAAACTAACAGAAAGTGTACGGTTCTTTGTAATTTCAAAGTGATTTTTTTATTGCTGGTTTGATTGCAGCCCTGCCCAGGAGATTAATCCTTAACTATTGAGACGGCAAGCCAATTCTGCAGGTTCAGCAGCCCTGGACCTCACTGGGTTAACCATAATTAATTAAACAAAAGAATATCAATTGAATCTTACAAGCATTTGGTGCCTTTTGCTGTGAGCTCACATTTCCCATATTGACGCTGTAAGTGATTTTTATGGTCCTTGATACACTCAGCCCGAAGGTGTGTTTACAGCTGTAAAATAGTCCTTGAAATTGTCCTCGACATATGTGAAGCAATCAATTGTTGAACAGTTAATGGATAACAAAATCACAACTTTGGCAATGTATCTCTCACATTCCATAAATGTTTTCTCAGAGATGCAAGGCTATGTGACCCTGCAGTAATTTAACTGTATGACAGGACACAATAATCAGCTCCAAACACAGTCGATGGTCCCTTTATGGTGCATGTATAAGCTCCCACACCACTATCCTGTACACATGTGCAACGAACTAAATAAGCTGTGCTCAATATGGAAACATTAGAGAGTGCATTACCTCCTGCCATTCTCTACTAATTTGACGGATTCACTGAGCCGAATGAACTATGCAATGATACATTTCTCCCTGGCAAAATAAGGAACTAATTCATACCATGTCAATAGTTGTAGAATGAATAATTGCAGAACCAATGATTATAGGCTGGTATTGGAATGGTTGCAACCATATGGTCAACAATTAAGATGAAGTATGTCAAGTATTTTATGTGTTTCCAAAATCATTATATGAAGTCTTAGACTCTTAATTTGTTGCTATGTTTATAAACTTAAAGAATGTAAAACTCACCAGTCACATCTTGATCTGTGTATGATACATTTTTGTAATTTGGCGCAAGCTGAATTCCTGAACACTGCTCTGAAATGTGAATGAGTTCACAGTTAAAAGGATATACACAGGAGAAGCTTTCAATAATCTTTGAATTAATAATTGTATCCATCAGGAGTGCATCATGAATAAAACATTGAGATTGTATTCTGAAATTGAACAAAATAATGTGCAGTGATTATGTTGCTCCAACAGGTTTACTGTTGAGAGAAGGAATCCTATCACACAGACCTGTACAGCCTACATGTCACCCCTAACCCTATATGGTAATAAATGCCCATTGAAATGGACAAAGAATCCCTTCATTTGTATCACCGCCTACTCAGCATAAATAGGGTTAGAGACTAAGTGCTAGTTTCTGTGGTTCTGTTCGCCGAGCTGGAAGTTTTTGTTGCAAACGTTTCGTCCCCTGTCTACAAAGGTCTAATGACCTTTGTAATCATTAAAAACACGGAAATAGAGAATACACACCGGATCATCAACTCCACACTCACAGGAATCAGATTCACGAGAGAGGAAGAAAAGGACAACCAACTCCCATTCCTAGACGTGAGGGTACAGAGAACACCAAACGGAGAATTCACCACTAAGGTACACAGGAAAGCCACACACACAGACCAAGTCCTGAACTATGAAAGCAACCACCCCAATACACACAAACAAAGTTGCATCAAGACACTGTTCAAAAGGGCCACAACACACTGCAGTACACCAGAACTGCAAAAAGAGGAAGAGGAACACCTATACAAGGTATTCGCAAAAAACGGATATCCTCGCAATTTCATCAACAGATGCCTAAGGGAGAGACAACAGAACGAGGACATGCCACAACCCAAAGGACTAGCCACACTACCATACATCAAGAACATCTCTGAAATGACAGCCAGACTACTGCGACCACTAGAACTTATAACAGCACACAAACCAACAGCCACTCTCAGACAACAACTCACCAAAACGAAGGACCCGATACCCAGCATGAGCAAAACTAACGTAGTGTACAAAATCCCATGCAAGGACTGCACAAAACACTATATAGGACAAACAGGAAGACAGCTAACGATCCACATCCACGAACATCAACTAGCCACAAAACGACACGACCAGCTATCCCTAGTAGCCACACACGCAGACGACAAGCAACATGAATTTGACTGGGACAACACTACCATTATAGGGCAAGTGAAACAAAGAACAGCCAGGGAAATCCTAAAAGCTTGGCACTCATCCACAAACTCCATCAATAAGCACATAGACCTGGACCCAATATACCGGCCACTACAGCGGACAGCTGAAACTGACAACCGGAAGCGGCAGGGACAGGCCACTATAAATGCCGGAGGAAACACCACAGAAGCGCTTCACAGGAGGCTCCCAAGCACTGAGGATGTCACCTAGACAGGGGACGAAACGTTTGCAACAAAAACTTCCAGCTCGGCGAACAGAACCACAGCAATGAGCACCCAAGCTACAAATCTTTTCACAAACTTTAAGTGCTAGTTTTGCCAGAAACGCCCATTAATACACATTCAGGTTGGCACTATTAACACAACAAAGATTTCTTGTCATTATTTTTAGCTTTACCGGAGGTGATTGCTCACCCCGTGAAATCAACAGGCCTATGAGCCCCTCCCATCAGAGTATCAGTCAGTCAGTGGGGGTGAAAATGATGCTGAGCATATTTCAAAGAAAGCAAATGGGTTGGCAAAAGCAAACCCCTGATAAATGAGAGCAGTTTGTCAAGTGCAGTGATTGTGGAACGGGTTTAGAAACCCACAGATTCTAAGTTTGAAATCTAACCACACATTGAATCAATGTGAGCTGGTGAGTAATAAAACCAAACTGATTCACTGAGCCCCTTCAGTGATGGGGATCCTGCCACCCTATCTTCATCTCGCCGGCATGTCAGTAGGCTCATATCTCAGCATGGATTATAAACTGGAGTGAGACTTTAACCCACAACCTTCTGAGAAGGAGGTGACAGTGCTCTGCCTGAAACAGACAGTCAACAATCAACATTGCTTGTGTGACAAGGAGTTATTTCCCATCAAAATTACAGTATACATCAACCCGGCATATATGACGACTTCATTTTCATGGTCCCAAAATTCCTGTTTTTGCATATACCTTAACCCCTCCCACCCACTTTTCCAGCCCCAAGATGCTATTCTGACATTTGGAGCCTCAATTTTTCTCTCCACAGATGAATGTTTCATTGACCTGTACTTTCTAACTGGGTGTAAGGGATCAGGGTGTAGGCAGACAATACAGGCTGTGCTGCAATAATATGCAGGAGTTTAAGACGTACCCTGCACATAGCTGACCCCCTAAGGTGATTGGTAAACATGACAACCACCACTTCTTCACTTTTATACTTGGCATATGAGTTGACTCTTCATTTCTGGAGATATGTTAGCAGGTTTTAAAGGTCAACTTCTACATGTGGCTAAAACAGTGTTAGTGTAGCATAGGGTCTGGTTGGAGATTTTCATGAGCAATCACTGCTGTTTAGGAGGAAGAATGGCTTTAAATCAGTGCCCAACACAATGACACGCCACACAAAGACATTTAAGATGAGGTGTTCGTGTGGCTGTGCGACTTTACTGCTGAGTGTAATTGAGAGCAAAATTATTTTCTTCGGTGAATCATTACTGTTGGTACAATTCCTGGATTGTAAGCTTTCTTTGATATCTTTTATTGTTTCCTTTATCATGCTCTCATCGAATCTCTCTGCTTTATTGTTGAAAATAGCTTTGTGATCAGTAACAATGCCGCCCTGGCTAAAAACATGAGGGAAGAGGAGAAAAAACAAAAATTATGTTTAATGCTAGTTACTGTTTTGTGACACTGGAGCAAGATCCAACAGATATAATCAATGGAGCTGAATTTCATCTGCCCTGTGCATTCAGCTCTTGAAGAACTGATATAAATAGGCAAATCCCGAGGGCAAATATTGGGATGATTCCAGTTACTTCGCCATTACTTCCTCTCAATGTTGTCCTCCTCCAACTGAAGCTTTAAACCATCATCATCCAACAGAGCACTCGTTTGCATATCTGCACAGATTTCAATGAACATGATTGGCCCATATTGTTTTTATCACACATAATATAAATTTATCAGAACTTAGACTTGTGTTCCGAAATTGCTACCTTGTGATTGTGATCTCGACTGTTTGATATCTTTGAATATGTCCATAAACAAATTGCATCTGAAAGACATAAAGCAATTGGTAGATAAACATACTCCTGCATAGGTGTGTGAGACAGCAGATAAAGACAGGCGGAGGGAACAGTAACAGTTCGACACAGAGTACTCAGGTATGCTGTTTATGTAGAAAAGGATGAAGAATGGGATTTGAGAGACAAGTCTTTTAGAGAGAAGGGACAGACGTGATGTTCTAAATGGGGGAAAAGAAAAGGGAATGACCTCTGTTTAACATGTGTTATGGGCCAGGCCAGATGCATCCCCCAAACATTTCAAGAAGGTAGAATAGACCCTAATGTTTCTAGTTGTTTTAAGCAGGTGTAAGGTGGATATTCCAGGAGTGATGCAGCTGGTCAAACCACACAGTTTTAAACAAAACAGAATTTATTTACACACAAACAAAAGAAAACCGGGTTTAATTTAACATTATAGTTTGAAAACCCAGCAGACACGAAAACGCAAGTTAACAAAGAGTTGTTCTGATTTCCTGCAACATCCCCTTGGCAAAAAGGTAAATTCAAACACAGGCTCTGACAGGAGAGAGAGAGAGAGACGACAGAGAGAGTCAGACAGAAAATCTCTGTTGAATCAGGGACTCCTTTTTCCCTAGCCACTTTCTTTGCCCAGTTGCTTCAAACAGACTCCTTGCTGAAACCAGAAAAAAACCCTGAACTGGGAGAACTGCTGCTCCCCTTTCGTTGTACAAGTGTTTTACAAAAAAAGTTCAATAGACCCGGCGGGTCGGTGTGGACTTGTTGGGCCGAAGGGCCTGTTTCCACACTGTAAGTAATCTAATCTCCTCTTCTGTCTGATACAGTGAGGTATTGTTTGATTTGCTACTTTTTCCTATTTACTTTTTCCCTTTACCGAGATAGACCAAAGCATGTGTCCATTTTAGAAGTTATCAGTGGCTACAGGGATCATAATAAGTCACATGTATGATGATGCTGACATTTTGAACTTCATTTTTTTTAAGTGGGTTCGTAAAGGCAGAGGTTCCAATATGTCTGGAAATATCTGATTAGATTAGATTACTTACAGTGTGGAAACAGGTCCTTCGGCCCAACAAGTCCACACCGACCCACCGAAGCGCAACCCACCCTACAACCTAACACTACGGGCAATTTAGCATGGCCAATTCACCTGACCTGCACATCTTTGGACTGTGGGAGGAAACCGGAGCACCTGGAGGAAACCCATGCAGACACGGGGAGAATGTGCAAACTCCACACAGTCAGTCGCCTGAGTCGGGAATTGAACCCGGGTCTCTGGCGCTGTGAGGCAGCAGTGCTAACCACTGTGCCACTGTGCCATCCATAAGGAGAAAAACAATTCTAATTTGACTTTACCAAGATGCCTCCATTTGTCAAAACGTATAATATTTTCAAAACAATTTCTAATAATTGCCATTCAATAAAACTATATTAAATGTTTCCAATCTGTTCCTTAAAAGTTTGTGTGCTTTTCAAAGTTCATGAAAGTTTCCGATGATCTGTTTGCCAGTTCAATAGAGAATTCCTGTTCTCTGTTTTTACTGTCATTCTGGCATAAATCACATTTCCTGTAATAGAGTCATAGAGTCATAGAGATGTACAGTACGGAAACAGACCTTTCGGTCCAACCCATCCATGCCGACCAGATATCCCAACACAATCTAGTCCCACCTGCCAGCATCCGGCCGATATCCCTCCAAACCCTTCCTATTCATATACCCATCCAAATGCCTCTTCAATGCTGTAATTGTACCAGCCTCCACCACATCCTCTGGCAGCTCATTCCTACACACTCCACTCTCTGCATGAAAAGGTTGCTCCTTAGTTGCTCTTTTATATCTTTCCCCTCTCACCCTAAACCTATGCCCTCTAGTTCTGGACTCCCCCACGCCAGGGAAAAGACTTTGTCTGTTTACCCTATCCATGCTCCTCATGATTTTATAAACCTCAATAAGGTCACCCCTCAGCCTCTGACGCTCCAGGGAAAACAGCCCTAGTCTATTCAACCTCTCCCTATAGCTCAAGTCCTCCAACCCTGTCATCACTCTTGTGAATTTATTCTCAACTCTTTCAAGTTTCACAACATCCTTCCGATAGGAAGGAGACCAGAATCGCACACAATATTCCAATAGTGGCCTAACCAATGTCCTGTACAGCCGCAACATGACCTCCCAACTCCTGTACTCAATACTCTGACCAATAAAGAAAAGCATACTACACGCCTCCTTCACTATCTTATCTACCTGCGACTCTACTTTCAATGTGTTAGTACCTTATTTGCATTTGTAACAATAAACTATATACCTTAGGGCCCAATTTTAACAAACATTTTAAAAGGTATGTAACTTTTAAAGTGCTTTCAACAGCTTTCACGGTTTCACTTTGGACATCTGTTGGGATGAGCAATTATGAGATCAAATTGTTTATTTTGGGGGATTTACGTGCGCTTGGATGTAGTCCAGTTTTTATGATAAACTTGTGAATTCATATTATGTAAAGTGGATATGTTGTTGGGATGGGGATGGGTCAGAATGGGAGGTGGAGGATTGGTCGGGGATTGGTTGGAGGCTAATTAAAGCACAGGGGTGGGAGATGGAAAGGCAACTCAGGTTCCATCCCAATTCATGTCTCCTACAGAAAATATAAGCCGAGATGTCTTATTTAGGGAAATGTAGAAACAAAAAAACAGATTTTGATTTACAAAAACAATAACGATTCAGCCAATAATTTCTCTCTCTAATTAAGTGAGATTATGGCTGATCTAATCATCCTCAATTCTGCTTTCTTATCTTGACCCCATAAACTTTACTCCGTTACTTATTAATCATCTATATATCTCAGCCTTGATTATATTTAATGACCCAGCCTAGAATGTCCTCTGCAATATATAATCCTACAGATGAGGCAGTCAGAGGTTGGGGAACAAGCAGGAAAGGGTAGTTGAGGTCATGATGAGAGCAGCCATGACGTTATTGCTATCCTTCCATCATAAGGTCAGAAGCAAGGATCTTTGCTCATTCAGCACCACTCCTGAAGCAGTCCAGCTCAAATACAACAATGTCCAGGCTTGGTCTGAAAAGTGACAATTGCATTTGTGCCACATAAATGCCTGACAATGACCATCTCCAATAAAAACAATCTAACCATGGTCCCTTGACATTGAGCAGTGTTACCATCACTGAATCCCCCACTATCAACATCCTGTGAGTGACCATTAACCAGGAATTTAGCTGGACTCACCATATAAATACAGTGGCTACACGAGCAGGTTAAATGCTAGGAATACGGCAGCAAGTACCTTACTTTCTGACTCCCCACTGCCTGTGCACCCATGTTAATATTGGAGTGCAATGTTCACTGTGTTATAATTGTGGTGTAATGTTTCCTGTCTTTATAATGGGTGTAATATTCTCTAATATTTAAACAGAATAATAAAACTTGTTCATATTGGACTGTAACATTACTTGCATTAATATTGGAGTGCAATGTTCTCTTTGTTAGGATTAAGGCAAATTATTGCTGATACTGAAGCATAGTTATTATTAGGGTAGAATGTTCTGTATGTTAATATTGAGATGTAGCATTTCCCATGTTGATATTTAAGTGTAATATTTCCTCAGTTATTACTGAGTGCTGCCATATTGTTTAATTTTCAAAATAATTTGATGTCAGGCACTGAAACATAAACTAATAACCAGATAAATTATAAAACAGATGCAATTTACCAGGGACAGTTGGGTAATAATTCCCAGTACTGTCCTTCATATGGTATTTGGCAGGTACATTCATCACCATCCCAGGAACCTTCATATTTACACGGATTAACTGATTGACTAAAAGACAAAACATTTTATAATGAGGAATATAGTCATCCAGAATGAGGAATCACCAGATTGAAAATATTAACTCTGTTTTCTTCCCATAGATGCTGTCAGACCTGCTGAGTTTCTCCAGCAATTTCTGTTTCTGATTCAGATTTCCCATATAAGCAGGTCTTTGTTTTATTTGAGTGGCTCTTTGAAGGATCTATCCACCCAGTTCCACTCACTGGTTTAGTCTCCATAATCCATTTTGTTTTGTCTTTTCGTGCACATCTTTTTTTTCGGGCAGAATCCTGTAGGGGCCTGAATGACCTGAGCCATGGTGTGAAATGTGGCAGAATCATGTGAAAAGTTCAATGAGATTTAAATTGATGTCGGGAACAATTCGCAATATTTTAAAAATAACTTTAGGGTGTCAATGTGACGTTTTCACCAAGGAGTGTGGACTAAAGAATTAAAGCCAATTAAAGAGGGATTATTGCTTGGTAACAACCTTGTTTACATTGTTAAAAATCACACAACAGCAGGTTATAGTCCAACCGGTTTAGTTGGAAGCACACTAGCTTTCGAAGCAACGCTCCTTCACCAGGTGATAGTGGAGGGCTCGATCGCAACACAGAATTTATAGCAAAAATTTGCGCTGTGATGTAACTGAAATTATACATTGAAAAATTGACCCTCTGTTAAGCCTTTCATCTGTTAGAATACAGTGATAGTTTCACTTCTTTCATGTGTAAATCACAAAACCTTTTTTTAAAAGTTGCGTTCTCGGGTTAGCTGTTAACAATGGTGATAGCTAGACAATATGTTGAAGGTGTTGGCCCCCTGTGTTCTCTGTCTATGCCATGATGTTTAGATTGATTCTAATCTAAAAAGTGAGATAACAGAGTTTTACATAAATTCATGCAGTTTTTGAGTTCAGAGTTCGACATGAATGTATGCAGTTTTTGAGCAAAGTGCAATGTAACCCTGCAAGTACAAATTCACCCCACAAAATATGTGTGCATGTGGGTCTTTGTCTGTCTGTGTGTGTGTGTCTGTCTGGGGAAGGGATTGGGGATTTGGAAGGCAGTAAAAGTCGCCTACATGAGAAGTACGTGGGATGAGGGCACGTAGGGAACTCTGAAGGACTGAATCCAAAGTTCTGATCAGTGTGTTTAATTCACGGGTGTGTTCTTTGGTCGGATCAGCTGGTAGTTGCCTGTAGTGTTCCTGGTTGTTCGGTTGTCGGTACACTGCCTTGCAGTAATCTGTTCTATTCTGAATGACAATGGCTCCTCCTTTATCTGCTGGTTTGATGACAATGTTGTGATTGGTTTTGAGAGCCTGGATGGCATTGCGTTGTGAACGGGTGATGTTTTGCTCCACCTTGTGGATACGGCTGATGAATCTGGCATTTATATATTTCCTGACAGTTTGAGCATACATGTCAAGCCCAGGGCAGCGGCCCTCCGGTGGGGTCCATGTTGACACCTTCTTTGGTCGCTCCTCTACAGATCACTACACACACACACACACACATTCTCACACTCACAATCCCCACCCCAGACAGACACACACACGTGGACAGACAAAGACCCACATGCACACATATATTTTGTGGGGTGAATTTGTACTTGCAGAGTTACATTGCACTTTGCTCAAAAACTGCATACATTCATGTCGAACTCTGAACTCAAAAACTGCATGAATGTACGTAAAACTCTGTTATCTCACTTTTTAGATTAGAATCAATCTAAACATCAGGTCATAGACAGAGAACACAGGGGGCTAACACCTTCAACATATTGTCTAGTTATCACCATTGTTAACAGCTAACCCGAGAATGCAACTTTTAAAAAAAGGTTTTGTGATTTACACATGAAAGAAATGAAACTATCACTGTATTCTAACAGTTGAAAGGCTTAACAGACAATCAATTTTTCAATGTATAATTTCAGTTACATCACACTGCAAATTTTTGCTATAAATTCTGTGTTACGATCGAGCCCTCCACTATCACCTGATGAAGGAGCGTCGCTCCGAAAGCTAGTGTGCTTCCAATTAAACCTGTTGGACTATAACCTGGTGTTGTGTGATTTTTAACTTTGTACATCCCAGTCCAACACCGGCATCTCCAAATCTTGGTTACAGTGAATCACCTCATTGATATAGAGCTTTCTATCTCACTGCTGGCAGGGAGGAAGGTGGATGCTGAGAATCATCGACACGGAAGTAAGAGTGGGTGCCAGGTGACTTCAGTTTACTGCTTGCTCTGAAGGACCTCTGTGTTAGACATCAGACACTAACATCTCAAGGCATACTCCATGGATACCACCCACAGACACCCCAAATCCATTGACAATGGCATCTGATATGTGCCCGCCTCTTAAAAATCCTCACTCTACGTCTCTGATCCATCTACAGTACGTGTCTGAACTTTAAAATTGCAACTCGGGATGCAAGGGCAACGATCATTGTAGCACTATAACAAGGATCCTGTGAGATCAATAACTAGGACTGCACAAGGCCACATCTCCAGTTTGTACGCTTGCTGTCTTAGCACACACTACCTCGGTGCTCAAAGCATCCCCTGCCTTGTATTGACTTGCCTATCAGCATATTGCACCCTCAGCATGACAGACTGGCCTAATATTGCATCTGCACTGCCATGGTGTTTAGCATGGACACACAGCGAGAAAGCTTGTCATCATGTCAGCAGTCCTCAGTCAGGTCCAACCAGTCAGCAGGCCTTTGTTCAGTGATTCCTGGCAGAGTGAGTCATAGAGTCATAGAGATGTACAGCATGGAAACAGACCCTTCGGTCCAACCCGTCCATGCCGACCAGATATCCCAACCCAATCTAGTCCCACCTGCCAGCACCCGGCCCATATCCCTCCAAACCCTTCCTATTCATATACCCATCCAAATGCCTCTTAAACATTGCAATTGTACCAGCCTCCACCACTTCCTCATTCCATAAACATACCATCCTCTGCGTGAAAAGGTTGCCCCTTAGGTTTCTTTTATATCTTTCCCCTCTCACCCTAAACCTATGCCCTCTAGTTCTGGACTCCCCGACCCCAGGGAAAAGACTTTGTCTATTTATCCTATCCATGCCCCTCATGATTTTATAAACCTCTATAAGGTCACCCCTCAGCCTCCGATGCTCCAGGGAAAACAGCCCCAGCCAGTTCAGCCTCTCCCTCTAGCTCAAATCCTCCAACCCTGGCAACATCCTTATAAATCTTTTCTCAACCCTTTCAAGTTTCACAACATCTTTCCAATAGGAAGGAGACCAGAATTGCACGCAATATTCCAACAGTGGCCTAACCAATGTCCTGTACAGCCGCAACATGACCTCCCAACTCCTGTAATCAATACTCTGACCAATAAAGGAAAGCATACCAAATGCCTTCTTCACTATCCTATCTACCTGCAACTCCACTTTCATGGAGCTATGAACCTGCACTCCAAGGTCTCTTTGTTCAGCAACACTCCCTAGGACCTTACCATTAAGTATATAAGTCCTGCTAAGATTTGCTTTCCCAAAATGCAGCACCTCGCATTTATCTGAATTAAACTCCATCTGTCACTTCTCAGCCCATTGGCCCATCTGGTCCAGATCCATTTGTAATCTGAGGTAACCCTCTTCACTGTCCACTACACCTCCAATTTTGGTGTCATCTGCAAACTTACTAACTGTACCTCTTATGCTCGCATCCAAATCATTTATGTAAATGACAAAAAGTAGAGGGCCCAGCTCCAGTCCTTGTGGCACTCCACTGGTCACAGGCCTCCAGTCTGAAAAACAATCCTCCACTACCATCCTCTGTCTTCTACCTTTGAGCCAGTTCTGTATCCAAATGGCTAGTTCTCCCTGTATTCCATGAGATCTAACCTTGCTAATCAGTCTCCCATGGGGAACCTTGTCGAACGCCTTACTGAAGTCCATATAGATCACATCTACTGTTCTGCTAACTATCATCTGGGCACAGGTTTAACTAGTTCTTTCCCTGATTACCAGTTGGCAAGAAGAGGACTCAATGTGGTGCTGATCAGTCGGTCATTGGAGAAGCTGAGAGCCACGGCAGAGTTCTCATGTACACCTGATCAGGTCCTGGGGATTTATCCACCTTTAACCGTTTCAAGACATCCAGCACTTGCTCCTTTGTAATCTGGACATTTTGCAAGATGTCACCATCTATTTTCCTACAGTCTGTATCTTCCATATCCTTTTCCACAGTAAATACTGATGCAAAGTATTCATTTAGTATCTCCCCCATTTTCTGTGGCTCCACACAAAGGCTGCCTTGCTGATCTTTGAGGGGCCCAGTTCTCTCCCTAGTTACCCTTTTGTCCTTAATATATTTGTAAAAACCCTTTGGATTCTCCTTAATTCTATTTGCCAAAGTTATCTCATGTCCCTGTTTTGCCCTCCTGATTTCCCCCTTAAGTATACTCCTACTGCCTTTATATTCTTCTAAGGATTCACTCGATCTATCCTGTCTATACCTGACACATGCTTCCTTCTTTTTCTTAACCAAGCCCTCAATTTCTTTAGTCATCCAGCATTCCCTATACCTACTAGCCTTCCCTTTCACCCTGACAGGAATATACTTTCTCTGGATTCTTGTTATCTCATTTCTGAAGGCTTTCTAGATGTCCCAGATGTCGAAAAGGTATAGTACATTTCCTCAGGGCCCCCACTCCTTTTCTCATTAATCCTCCTTTTGCGGTCTGGTTTCTGTCATCCAGTTGGAAAGTTCACTGTCAGGAATCAGTTGGTGGAATGAAACTCTTATCTGCATGGTTATAAAAAGCAGCTGCTAGTTTACAACCTCCTTCCGATTTGGAGGGAAGACCAGAATTGTACAATATTCCAAAAGTGGCCTAACCAATGTCTGTACAGCTGTAACACGATCTCCCAACTCCTGTACCCAATGCTCTGACCAATGAAGAAAAGCATACTAAACACCTTCACTATCCTATCAACCCCGAGACTCTGCTTTCAAGGAACTATGAACCTGCACTCCAAGGTTTCTTTGCTCAGCAACACCCCCCAGGACCTTGCCATTAAGTGTACAAGTCCTGCAGCACCTCGCGTTTATCTAAATTAAACTCCACTTGCCACTCCTCAGCCCATTGACCCATCTGATCTAGATCCTGTTGTTCTGGAATGACCTCCTTCACTGTCCACTACACCTCCAATTTTGCCGTCATCTGCAAACTTACTAACTATACCCCTTAAACTCACATCTAAATCATTTATATAAATGACAAAAAGCAGTGGACCCAGCACTGATCCTTGTGGCACACCACTGGTCACACCATTCCGGGTGTGAAAGGCAGCTCCCCCATCACCACTCTCTTATCTTCTACTTTCAAGCCAGTTCTGTATCCAAATGGCTAGTTCTCCCTGTATTCAGTGAGATCTAACCTTGCTCACTAGTCTACCATGAGGAACCTTGTCGAGCACTATGCTGAAGTCCATATAGATCATGTCTACCGCTCTGCCCTCATCAATCCTCTTTGCTGCTACTTCAAACAAAATTCAATCAAGTTCATGAGACATGATTTCCCACAAGATCATGCTGACCTTAGAGAATTTCCAGATTTTGACTCAGTGACACCGAAGGAACAGTGATTATATTACCAAGTCAGGATGGTGAGTGGTTTGGAGAGCAACTTGCAAGTTCTGGGTAATCCAAGATGGAGGACAGGATAAATTTCTGGCTGTAAGGGCTGCTTTTTTTGAGGTAATTTCCTCGCAGTCCAGGAACAGCAATTCCTGTTTTATATGCTGTTGCATTGTTTTGGAACTTTGGCAAAAAAAAGTCAAAACAACAGAAGTTTAAAAGGGAGAAGAGCAGACAAAGGAAGCACATGGTGAGGACAGTGCAGGAGGGAGAGAAAGAGAACCTGCACAGTTACTGCCTTTGCTGTTTGAATTTGTGTATCGCTGGACATCAGAGAACATCTGGGAAAATTAACAAACAGTGAAATTCAGAACTAATCTTGGAGGAACTGTTGGGCAAAGTTCACAGCACAGAATCCGATAAGTTCATTGTTTTAAGGCTGTCCAAGAGAGGCTGTAGTAATGGGTATAGTGGATTCTTTCTTGATTATGTTTTTGGAGGTAAGTCTCGATTTAAACTTAAATTAAATGGCTATGGCTTATATTTTAACCTGGGGCAGTGTTTGTAGAGGAATAAGACGGTGTTATTTTCTGGGTCTGGAGATTGTGAAGGAGCAAAAACGGCCTTTGCAGTGATATGTATTACTTGTCAGTTGTGGGAATTTAAAGAGAGTTTAAGGGTTACTGCAGATTATATCTGCCATAAATGCTGTTGGATGCAAGTCTTATCAGATCGAGTGAGTCGGTTGGAGAGACTGGTAGAAGCGATGAGGAATTTGCAACAGCAACAGTGTGTGGTGGATGGCAGTTATAGGAAGGGGGGAAAGTCTCAGATACAGTCACACAGATGGGTTAACTCCAGGAAGGGTAAGAGAGGTAGGCAGCTAGTGCAGGAGTCTTTTGTGGATATACCCATTTCAAACAGGTATGCTGCTTTGGAAAATGTAGGGGGTGATGGATTCTCAGGGGAACGTAGTACGAACAGCCAAGTTTCAGGTATGGAGATTGGCTCTAATGCAACGAGGGGTATGTCGGCTTCCAAGAGATCAATTGTGTTAGGGGATTCCGTAGTCTGAGGTACAGACAGACGTTCCTGTGGCCAGCAGAGAAAAAGCAGAATGGTGTGTTGTTTCCCTGGTGCCAGGATCAAGGATATCTGAGGGTGCAGAATCTCTCTCGGGGATGAGGGGCCAGCAGGATGTCATTGTCCACATTGGAAGGGAAAAGGTTGAAATCCTGAAGGGAGATTAGAGTTAGGCAGAAATTTAAAAAGGAGATCCTCGAGGGTAGTAATATCTGGATTGCTCCCAGTGCTACGAGCTAGTGAGGGCAGGAATAGGAGGATAGAGCAGATGAATGCATGGCTGAGGAGCTGGTGTATGGGAGAAGGATTCACATTTTTTGAGCATTGGAATCTCTTTTGGGGTAGAAGTGACCTGTACAAGAAGGACGGATTGCACTTAAATTGGAAGGAGACTAATACTGGCAGGGAAACTTGCTAGAACCGCTTGGGAGGATTTAAACTAGTAAGGTGGTGGGACCCAGGGAGATAGTGAGGAAAGAGATCGATCTGAGACAGGTACAGCTGAGAACAGAAGTGAGTCAGGCAGGCAGGGACAAGGTAGGAATAATAAATTAAATTGCATTTATTTCAATACAAGGGACCCAACAGGGAAGGCAGATGAACATGGGACTGGGATATCATAGCAATTACGGAAACATGGCTCGGGGAAGGCTAGGACTGGCAGCTTAATGTTCCAGGATACAAATCCTACAGGAAGGATAGAAAGGGAGGCAAGAGAGGAGGGGGAGTGGCATTTTTGATGAGGGATAGCATTACAGCTGTGCTGAGGGAGGATACATCCAGGGATGTTATTTGGGTAGAACTGAGAAATAAGAAAGGGATGATCATGTTGTTGGGATTGTATTATAGCCCCCACAATAGTCAGAGGGAAATTGAGAAACAAACTTGTAAGGAGATCTCAGCTGTCTGTAAGAAATAATAGGGTAGTTATGGTAGGGGATTTTAACTTTGCAAACATAGACTGGGACTGCCATAGTGTTAAAGGTTTAGATGGAGAGGAATTTGTTAAGTGTGTACAAGACAATTTTCTGATTCAGTATGTGGATGTACCTACTAGAGAAGGTGCAAAACTTGACCTACTCTTGGAAATAAGGCAGATGACTGAGGTGTCAGTGGGGGAGCAGCGACCATAATTCTATTCATTTTAAAATAGTGATGGAAAGGATAGACCAGATCTAAAAGTTGAAGTTCTAAATTGGAGAAAGGCCACTCCCCCTCCTCTCTTGCCTCCCTTAAGAGAAATGTCCAATACCAATCAGTTATGCTGGGCATTGTTGAGACTCCATCTGAAACACTGTCTACAGAGTTTGTTGCCACCCTTATTGGGTAGAGGGCAAACCCTATAGTCAATCCTAGCTGTAATTTGCAGCATGAAAAGAACTAAGAATGAGAAGGGAGTTGTGGTGTGTTCAGTAGACAATCAATTGACCTAGTGTGCACCAGGAAGGCGGTGGCCCTACAGCAGGACTGATAAGGCCTGAGGAAAGTCAGTATTGGGGAGGACTGAGCCCCACAGCAGGACACCTCTGTTGAAAAGCATGCTTCGGGAGGCATAAGACCATGACAGCTGGAAAGGGTCCAGAATGGATCGTGTCTAAGGACAAAGGAAGCATAATATGGGGCCCAGAAGGTCAGTACAACAAAGTATACTGGATTGTAACCAGAAGCTGATCATGAATATGATCAGGAGGTGGTATGACCCAGACCCCTCTGATACCAGAGCAGAAAGCTTGGTGGAAGGGACAAGGTCAAGATAAATATGAGAAGGTGCTGTAATTCAGACAACCCTTGTCAGTAATATAACCGGTGACAGGCGAGAACAGTGAGGGTGGTGGCTATCAGACGTGAGAGTTTAAAGCCAAAGGCCAGATAGTGGTTGCAGTAGGGGAGGCACCAATGTCCCGCTCTACTCAGAGGGCAGCGAGGATGATGACATTCACTGGAATGGGTTAGAAAACAAAATGGGCTTGTATTGACATGGGGCGGGAAGAGGTGGGATGACCTACCATCCTATGAATCAGAAAGACCCGCACCTATAGCTCATCTGTGAGCTGTAGTTAAACATTGAAGAGATAGGCAGGGGAATCCACAGGACAGGGAAAAAATTAACTTAGAACCTTTTAGCCCAGCAGAAAGGCAAGTGTTATTGAACAGATTGACCAAATGATTAAAATTAATTGGAATCCCACAAACCCCGCCCCCCCCCAGTTTGCAAGTAGAGTAGTAAAAAGAAACAAGAAACAAAAAAGATAAGGCCTTAAAAATTAGCATTCTGACTTAATGCAAAATTAAAAGTGAAATTCTTTGCTCAGTGGATATTTATCAAGTTGAGATTTATGGGTGTAAATATTTTGTTGTGACTGTGTGCCATATAACTGTTGGATTTCGAATGTGAAACTATTGTACATCAGATTCAGAAGCAAAGTCAGGAGGCATGCTTTCACACACAGAACTGTCAAAATCCGAAATACGTCCCTCCAGTTGGTGGGCGATACTGTGAAGGCTGAGATGGATGTTGTCAGGTAAGGGAAATAGAGCAAATACAAAGCAATAGCATCGAAAAATAAAATTAGTCTTAAAAATTAACTTACCAACTTTGATAGTTTCTGCTACAAATTCACAAGAGGACCCAACGTAGTTCTCCTTGCAGTCACATTTATGTCCATTCCAGGTCCCTCCATTCTGACATGAACGTGTTGCTGCATCAGAGATAATAATAGTATTTCAAATATCAAAGTTTGTGAGAAGATTTGTAGCTCGGGTGCTTGTTGCTGTGGTTCTGTTCGCCGAGCTGGAAGTTTTTGTTGCAAACGTTTCGTCCCCTGTCTAGGTGACATCTTCAGTGCTTGGGAGCCTCCTGTGAAGCGCTTCTGTGGTGTTTCCTCCGGCATTTATAGTGGCCTGTCCCTGCCGCTTCCGGTTGTCAGTTTCAGCTGTCTGCTGTAGTGGCCGGTATATTGGGTCCAGGTCGATGTGTTTGTTGATGGAGTTTGTGGACCTGGACCCAATATATCGGCCATTACAGCGGACAGCTGAAACTGACAACCGGAAGCGGCAGGGACAGGCCACTATAAATGCCGGAGGAAACACCACAGAAGCGCTTCACAGGAGGCTCCCAAGCACTGAGGATGTCACCTCGACAGGGGACGAAATGTTTGCAACAAAAACTTCCAGCTCGGTGAACAGAACCACAGCATTTCAAATATCACATGGTTATTGAGAAGGATCATCATACAACAGCATTTCATTTTTAAAATTTTCTGATTTCTATCTCCCTTTGTCTTTGGAGCATAATTGCATTGAGCCCTTATTCGATGGGCATCCTCATTCTCTTTTGCGCAACCATTTTCCAGTACATCTATGAATTTGGCCTTTGGTTGTTGACCCGTGTTTTGGCACTGGAGGCTATGAGATAATGGAAGACAAAGTGGAGGACACAGATCAAACTAAGCAAGACTGGATTATAAAGTTCTGTGTGTGAAAACATGCCTCCTGACTTTGCTTCTGAGTCTGATGTATAATAGTTTCACATTCGAAATCCATGTAGATAATGGAGAACACCATGGACAATGGAGGTAAAACTGCATACTTCAGGTCATGCTGTAAAATGGAGGAAAGACTGGAAATGGTCAGCAAATACAGACAGTAAACGATAACTGGCAGCAAAATGAATAATGGGAGACAAGCTTGCTAACAGAGGGCAAATACAGGGCAAATTGTGCATTTGAATCAAACTGGGTTTTGGAGAACTTTGAAGAAATTAAAGTTTAATCATCCATGATCATATTACATAGCAGAACCAGCTTGATGAGCTGAATAGCCTATTCCTGTTCCAATCTATGATAGCTTGGATAATCAAACTCAGTAATTTAGGTCAAAACTAGATAGAATTGACAATGAGGCTACTCTATATTTTGGAGTTCAAACTTGGGAAATAGAGACAAAATTGGATAATGGAGGATTAAAAGGATAATAGAAACAATAAATTCCAATGAATATAATCCTTGTCTATTCAGTCTCTCCTCATAAGCTAACCCCCTCAACTCCGGAATTAACCTCGTGAACCTCCCCTGGCAGCAGCTTCGGTTTGCCAGTACCCACAGCACCCAAGTTGAAACATTTTATATCGAAAGGCCAAGCAGCAGTTTTATCATGACAACAGGTTTTAAATTTAGGCAATCAATTTAAATCGGGCCCTTAGCTACCAAAGACCTGTTAAATTTAAATCTGATGGTTTTGACAACCTGGGACCAATCCAAGAGAGAGAGAGTGAAATTGGCTTTCACAGTCATTTATGCATTAGAAAAATAATCAACTAAGTAATAACGGTACCAACGATGTAGAAACAATGGAAAAAGGTCTTTCCATTGGAGAATCTGAGTAGGCATTCCTGGAGGAGGATCTGATGGAAGAAGGCACAGAACATTCGGGAAGATGTAATCTGGCTATAATTTTGAGACTAAGTTCGGTTTGTTTTTATATAAGTGGGACTTGTATTTATTGGAACAGTTTACCATCAGAATCTGGCCGTATTCGGTAATAATTAGTAGTTAGAAAGGATTTATTCTATTTGTTAATAGTTTAGTTAATTTTTTTTACTGTTCAAGTTAGATAAATAAATTGTTACTAGGGTGAGTGTCGGGGATTTAATTTGTTTAACCAGTGGAAGCTGCTGGAAAAAAAATAGATTGCACACATTCTCACACTCCTTTTAACAGATTATAGAATGAGGTGATCCTCTTTGGGTGAGTCGGTTTTAGTTCCGTGAGGTGAGGTGGGGTGGGGGTGTAAATCAACCTCTGCTTTACAACAACGATGATGAGTCAGAGTTCAGAAAGGGGGTAGAGGGCTTGGTGCCGTGGTGCAATGATAACAACCTCTCTCTCGATGTCAGCAAAACTAAAGATCGTCAGAACAAAAGGAGGAGAGCATCTGCAGAGGTTGAGAGGATTGAGAGTGTCAAGTTTCTAGGAGTGACGATGACCAACAACCTATCCTGGACTTCTCACGTGGATGCGACAGACAGAAGTTCACAACAACTCCTCTGCTTCCTCAGGCTGCTCAGCAAATTTGGCCTGTTCATAAGCACCCTCACCAGCATTTTCAGACGCACCATAGAAAGCATACTGTCCAGGTGCAAAATGGCCTAGTATGGTAACTGCTCTGCCCAGGACCGTAGGAAACTACAGAAGTTTGTGTGCACAGCCCAGACTACCTTCCATCCATGGACTCCATTTACATGCCTCACTGCCAAGGAAAAGCTGTCAACACCGTCAAAGAAGGGCTTTGACGACTCATCATTCCTGAAGAAGGGCTTATGCCCGAAACGTCGATTCTCCTGTTCCGTGGATGCTGCCTGACCTGCTGCGCTTTTCCAGCAACACATTTTCAGCTCGTCAAAGACCCATCCCATCCCGGTAATCTCTCCAACAACCTCTTCTGTTAGGCAGAAAATACAGAATACACACCAACAAGTTCAAGAACAGGTCCGATCAAGGACAGGAGTGGGAGACTATGTATTGAGTCGGAAGAGATAGGAGAGGTCTTAAATGAGTACTTTTCTTCAGTATTTACAAATGAGAGGGACCGTATTGTTGAAAGGAGAGTGTGAAACGGACTGGTAAACTAGAGGAGATACTTGTTAGGAAGGAAGATGTGTTGGGCATTTTGAAAAATTTGAGGATAGACAAGTCCCCCGGGCCTGACGGGATATATCCTAGGATTATGTGAGAAGCAAGAGAGGAAATTGCAGAGCCGTTGGCAATGATCTTTTTGTCTTCACTGTCAACGGGGGTGGTACCAGGGGACTGGAGAGTGGCGAATGTTGTGCCCCTGTTCAAAAAAGGGAATAGGGATAACCCCGGGAATTACAGGCCATTTAGTCTTACTTCGGTGGTAGGCAAAGTAATGGAAAGGGTACTGAGGGATAGGATTTTTGAGTATCTGGAAAGACACTGCTTGATTAGGGACAGCCAGCATGGATTTGTGAGGGGTAGGTCTTGCCTTACAAGTCTTATTGAATTCTTTGAGGAGGTGACCAAGCATGTGGATGAGGGTAGAGGAGTGGATGTAGTATACATGGATTTTAGTAAGGCATTTGATAAGGTTCCCCATGGTAGGCTTATGCGGAAAGTCAGGAGGCATGGGATAGTGGGAAATTTGGCCAATTGGATAGAAAACTGGCTAACCGGTCGAAGTCAGAGAGTGGTGGTAGATGGTAAATATTCAGCCTGGAGCCCAGTTATAAGTGGAGTTCCACAGGGATCAGTTCTGTGTCCTCTGCTGTTTGTAATTTTTATTAATGACTTGGAAGAGGGAGTCGAAGGGTGGGTCAGTAAATTTGCAGACGATACAAAGATTGGTGGAGTTGTGGATAGTGAGGAGGGCTGTTGTTGGCTGCAAAGGGACTTAGATTTGATGCAGAGCTGGGCTGAGGAGTGGCAGCTGGAGTTCAACCCTGTCAAGTGTGAGGTTGTCCATTTTGGAAAGACAAATAAGAATGCGGAATACAGGGTTAATGGTAGGGTTCTTAGTAAGGTGGAGGAGCAGAGGGATCTTGGGGTCTATGTTCATAGCTCTTTGAAAGTTGCCACTCAGGTGGATAGACCTTGTAAGAAGGCCTATGGTGTATTAGCTTTCATTAGCAGAGGGATTGAATTCAAGAGTCGTGAGGTGATGTTGCAGCTGTACAGGACCTTGGTAAGGCCACATTTGGGGTACTGTGTGCAGTTCTGGTCGCCTCACTTTAGGTAAGATGTGGAAGCTTTGGAGAGGATGCAGAGGAGATTTACCAGGATGTTGCCTGGAATGGAATTCAGTTAATTTCTCTGATCTAAAAATATCCACTTTGTCCTCCGCCTGTTCCTGTTTTTCTAAACCATCTGAGCAAACACAGTCTCTGACAAATGAATTTCAACTTCCTTCCCTTTATTCTTTGATTCTCTTCCTGCTACTACCTTTGGCTTTGTGACCTTGCTAACACACAGTCAGGAAAAATCCCTTCCTGTAATATTCCTTCCTGTAATACCTCCAGTTGTTTGTTTTTCCATTGGCTTTTCAATCACTCCAACCTGTGATCCAACTATATCAAGGATAGGTCGTACGAGGATAGGTTGAGAGTGCTAGGCCTTTTCTCATTGGAACGGCGAAGGATGAGGGGTGACTTGATAGAGGTTTATAAGATGATCAGGGAAATAGATAGAGTAGACAGTCAGAGACTTTTTCCCTGGGTACAACAGAGTGTTACAAGGGGACATAAATCTAAGGTGAAGGGTGGAAGGTATAGGGGTGATGTCAGGGGTAGGTTCTTTACCCAGAGAGTGGTGGGGGCATGGAATGCGCTGCCTGTGGGAGTGGCAGAGTCAGAATCATTGGTGACCTTTAAGCGGCAATTGGATAGGTACATGGATGGGTGCTTAAGCTAGGACAAATGTTCGGCACAACATCGTGGGCCGAAGGGCCTGTTCTGTGCTGTATTGTTCTATGTTCTATGTTCTATGTTCTATGTTCTATGTTCTCTGCTGTTATTAAACTGATGAATACATTCTAACTTCAAATAAAGTTGATCTTGTTAATGTTGATCTCGCCTGGTGCACGCCCTGTGCAGTGTAACTTGTATATCTCTGTCCAAGGTTTTTGATCGCCCTATGATCTGTATGATCTTGCTTACTATGATCTGCTTGTGCTGCTCGTAAACAAAACTTTTTACTGTACTTAGGGACACATGACAATATATCAAATCAAATCAAACCAAATGACCTCCTACTGGTAATTCATGTGCTACCCACAACAACTCCTTTCTATAACCCACCAATAATACAACTTGATGAACTGCTGCCCATTTCTCATCCACCTGAATATGTAGTGGTCTCCATTTCCTCATCAAGACACCATTTTTAAGATAGTAACATTCTGGGATTCACTCAGATTCTACTTCTGTGTATGCTTTTTAACGCAACTTTTTTTTTATCTTTCTGTTGTAATTCAGTTAATTTCTGTGATCTAAAAATATCCACTTTGTCCTCTGCCTGTTCCTGTTTTTCTAAACCATCTGAGCAAACACAGTCTCTGACAAATGAATTTCAACTTCCTTCCCTTTATTCTTTGATTCTCTTCCTGCTACTACCTTTGGCTTTGTGACCTTGCTAACACACAGTCAGGAAAAATCCCTTCCTGTAATATTCCTTCCTGTAATACCTCAGTTGTTTGTTTTTCCATTGGCTTTTCAATCACTCCAACCTGTGATCCAACTATATCAAGGATCAATTATATCCCTGGAGCCAAGAATTTCTCTATTACTCCTACCAACCCTTTCCACTGGACTCTCCAACCTCACTTTATATGATCGAACACGACTCTTCTTAGCATGAATTCCTCATATTACCACCTTTTCTGAATTACACATCTTCTCATCTCTCACCATCAAAGATTAACTTGCTCCCATGTCTCTTAAAATTTTAATTTCTTTACCCTCCTCCTGACATACGTGGGTAAATCTTACCCTCACAAGTAAATTGTTGAAAGATATCTGGCGGTTTCTTGTCAACTAACGCCTGACCAAGTTGTACATTCTAGTGCAGCTTTTTAGCTTCTACTGAGCTTTTCTTTATAATTTCAATCAAACTCACTGGCCTATCCTGTTTTCCCACATCTTTCGTTTTTGACTTCCTCATTACTCCCCATACACCTCCTCTGATAATGATGCAAATACCTCACTAGCTCTACCTAGTAACTTTGGTTGGATCAACAGTACCCACATGGTCACTGACCATTTCATTTGTTTAGACCCTTTCTCAAATGAAATGAAAAAGGCTTCAACATCCTTCTCATCAACTTAGGCAACACTTGGACATATTTAAACAGATCCCCACCAGACCTTTGGTTGTGATGGGTTGGTTCATCCTCACTGTCCTCCTCACCAAGCCTACCTTTTCCCTTCACCTCCACCCTTTTAAGTTGACTTTCCTCTCTAATTGCAAACATCCGAAGTGCAAACTTGCTCTCTTTCTATTTTTCTTCTCTCTCTTTCTCCCTTTCTTCTGCTAAGGTTATTCTTCCCTCTTTGTTTTCCTCTGCTGGAGTTGTTCTCTCTTTCTGCTTTTCCTCCATTTTCAGGAACGAAATTCAAACTGTTTCAGTTCCTTCTTCTGTTCAAGCTGCTTTATTTTCAATTGAATTTTAGCCATTTTCCACAGATTCCAATGGCATTCCAGGCAACTGCAAATGCTGCATGACTGCCAGAGCACATCCCCTTTTTCTCACAGATCCAGGTAACTCCAACTTCAGTATGTTTAGCAATTTGTAAAGCTTAGTCTTGCTCACTTCCTCTAAAGCTTCCGAAGTGACTTCTTCCACCTCCATGAAATTTTTCGTGACTGAAAGAGCCATTGTTACACAAGGCACACTCTGTTTCAACCACCTCTGAATGCAACACCTAAAATAAAAGATACCAACATTTACCACTCGCTGCCTTTGAATCCAACAATCTTAAACCCAACTTGGAATTAGAGATTTTGATCTCAAGAGCCCTCAATTTGTTATGGACCAGATAAAAAAACCCTCAAACTATTCAGAAGAAAGTCTGGACCCTAACTTTTTCTTATTTTAAAGGTAAATGTAAAGTGTTGAGTCCAGCAGCAGTTTGACTGGTCAAACTACCGGATTTAAAGCAAAACGTACTTTATTCATCTACTTTAATTAAAATACAACAAAAGAAAGAAGGAATAACAATTCTATTGGAAAACTTAACGGAACAATAGATACAGTAACTATTACTAATTAACTGGTCCAACAAGGCAACATCCTATAAACACACCCTTGGCAAAAGACAAGTTCAGAAAACAGATTGTCTCACATGCAGTTTTCCAGTCGAGGAGGAAAGAATATCAAAAGCTAATTCTAAGAGAGAGTGCAGCAGCCAGGAGAGATTCACTCCTTCCAACCCGACTGAGACCCCAGCAACAACTTCTCAAAGCTAAACTAAAGATCCTGGTGCTGTGGGAGTTTGGTCACACCCATTCAGGCTGCTTCTATTGTTTCAACTTAAAAGAAACACCCAAGGCTTCACAAGTCCTTTATCTTCTTATACAGTGCTCGCCATTTGTCCTCCAATCCCTGTCAAAAAGAAACCAAGACAAAACACACCTCTTAAAGCCACAGTATCATCACACAATGGATCAAATTCCAATTGACTATAAGAGACTGGAGGTAAAGACTGCTGTGTTTACACCACTGCTTTTTTTCTTCAAATGAATCATCTAAGCCCATAACTATAGTAAGGAATACAGGGGCTACTCAAAGTCTTTTGCTGGAGAAGGAAACAGTTCTTCCTCCAAAGGATCCAATGAAAGCCAATGTAAATGGGATAGTTGGAGATTATATTGCGTTTCCATTGTACAATGTCCATTTAGAGTGTGACTTATTGTCCAGGCTAGTAGTAGGGACTGTACAGAAGAAATTACCATGGACTGAGTTGATTTACTCCTGAGGAATAACTTAGTGGAACTGAAAGACACAGCTTTCTCCGATAATTATGGAAAATCGAGTTGAGGCTAAAGAGATGGAACAATTAAAACATCAGGTTCCAGATAATTTTTCATTGTGTAGTGACCAGCACAACAGCTAAACAAAGTTAATCACCAAAGGTCACATTAATATGTCAAACAAGTATTAGAGTAGCCCAAACTCTATTTAAGAATGAGGATAATTCAAAATAAATGTTTGGCTTCCTGAGGAGCATTGAGATACAGAGTAACTCCTGGAAAGTGGCAACACAAGTGGAGAACGTGATAAAGCAGGCGTACAGCATGCTTGCCTTAATCAGTCAGAGCATTGACTATAAAAGTTGGTAAGTCATGTTATAGCTGTATGTAACTTTAGTTGGTATTCCCAGCGCCCCTCCCCCAAACTCCCCTCCACCCACCTTTTATCTCAGCCCACTTGGTACACCAGCCTCATTCCTGAAGAAGGGCTTATGCCCGAAACGTCGATTCTCCTGCTCCTCGGATGCTGCCTGGCCTGCTGCGCTTTTCCAGCACCAGACCTTTCAACCTTGAGTCACAAGTGTCATGTATAGTTCTGGTCACTACACATCAGGAAGAACGTGGAGGCCTTGGACAGAATGCAAAAGAGGTTTACCAGGATGTTGCCTGGATTGAAGTGTATCAGCTACAAGGAGAGATTGGACAAACTTGGATTCTTTTCAACAGACCGTGGGATGGGTATTACTAGACTCTCAAAACAATGATTCAAACATATTTTCATAAATACCCACAGCATTGGAACAAAAGGATTAATTTTTTTATGATTTGATTCTCAGGATTCACCAAATGAATCTACTGGCTTTAATCTATTTGAAATGATTATTGGCTATGAAATTAGAGTTCCATTAAAATTGACTAGGAAGAAGTCCTTAAAACAAAAGATAAATCCTCATTGTTGGATTACATGTCCATTTTCCCAGAAAGAATTACAGGAGCATGTATGCTAGCACAAGAGCAGCGAGTGGTAATTGTCAATATACTCAATTCAAACTGGATTGGAGTTTGGTTTTTTGGGGTGGGGTATAATTAAACTGATTGGCCTAATTCAAATTTGTTTTTGTCTCCAGGCAACCAGCTACCCTAGCTGCTGGACCACATGTTACATTGTATCCTATTCAGAATACTTGGTGCTGTCGGATAGTTCTGCTCACCATTTCACTCTCTTAAAGGTACAGTACACCTACATCTTCATAACACCTCCCCCCTTAAGAAAAAAATGAACCAAGATAATGAAAAGATGGCTTCTTATTTCCTTCATTCTTTAAACACATTACCCTAACATTCTGATAACTTTAATCTAAATTCACCTTAACTTCTTCCCAAATACCCGTGTGTGTATATAAAATTTTAAATAAATACAAATCTCATCTAAATTCTATCAGTTAAATCTGCGATTACATTCTTCTGACCCGCAACATGCACAATTTTTCAGTTAAAAGTCTATGACATAAGACTCCAACGAAATAGTCTCATATTCTTGTCTTTAAAGCGTTCTAAGAATGTAAGCGGATCGTGATCCGTGTACACCACCGTCTCCGGCACATTGTTCATGACATACACATTAAAATGGTGTAAGGTCAGCACCAAACTCAACAGTTCCTTTTCAATTGTGCGATATTTCCTCTGGTAGATGTTGAACTTCTTTGAAAAGTAACCAACGGGCAGTTCAATCCTATCCTCATCCCCCTGTAGGCATACAGCTCCAACTCCAATGTCACTAGCATCGATGGCGACTTTAAAAGGTTTTGAAAAGTTTGGTGTAGCTAAAACTGGGTTGGTGGTTAATGTCGATTTCAAATGGTCGAATGCCTCCTGGCATAGTTCTGTCCACTGAAACTTTGTGTTCTTCCTCAGCATATCGGTCAACAGTGCCACTACACTGCTGAAGTTTGGAACAAACGTCCAATAGAATCCACTGAGTCCTAAAAATCAAAGCACCTCATTCTTTGAGGTTGGTCGTGGAAATTCCTCAATGGCCTTCGTCTTTTTCTTCCATCGGGTCAACCTTCCATTACCAATATTGTGTCCCAAGAACATCACCTCTGCTCTGACAAATTCCATTTTATTTTATTTACCAATTTTGCGTCTCGTAGTCTTTCAAAGAGCTCTGCCAACTGTACCATGTGATCTTTCCAGAACTTCCTAAAGATCACTACATCGTCCAAATAGACTGCAGTTTGTTAACCCAGCTACAACTCTGTTCGTGGGTATTTGGAATGCGGCTGGTCGTTCTTCATTCCAAAGGGCATCACTTTAAACTGATATATCCGGTTGGGGTTACAAATGCAGAAATTTCTTTCACCGACTCTGATAAAGGTACCTGCCAGTAACCACGCGTTAAGTCCAACTTGATGATGCAACTGGCTTGTTAGGCTTTCTCGATACTGTCCTCCAATCTCGGAATTGGATATGAGTCTGATTTTGTAACAACATTGACCTTCCGATAATCCATGCAGAATCGTTGAGTCCTGTCCAGTTTGGGAACTAAGACGATCGGTGAACTCCACTCACTCTGGCTTGGTTCCATGATGTTCTCGTCGAGCATGGCCTCCACCTCCATCTGGACCTGTCTGGCTTTGAAAGGATTAAGCTGACATGGGTGTTGTTTTATTGGGCAGAATTCCCTATGTCTATTTCACATACAATAGCATTAGTCCTCCCCATCTGATTCTTACATATGTCCTTATACTGCGGTAACAGATCTTTCAACTGCATTCTATGCTCCTGAGACAGATAGCTCACTAACCTATCCCACTCCTCAAGGACGTCTTCATTTTTTAATCTGTTTTGAAGCACATGAAAATCCACATAATCTGGATTTAATTCCTGACTCTGCAGGACAGTAACTAACACCTGTTTCTCCAGTTCATTCTCTCTCGTATAATACAGTTTCAACATGTTCACCTGACATACTCAATACTTTTTCTTTCTGTCTGGCACCTTTACGAGATAGTTCACCTGACTCAACTTTTTCTCAATTTGATAGGGACCACTAAACCTGGCTTTGAAGGGATCTCCTATCACTGGTAACAGTACTAACATGTCATCCCCTCAGGAAAATGGCTGAGTCTCAGAGCTTTTATCTGCCACCTGTTTCATTCTATACTGTGCCCTCTTGAGGTGCTGTTTAGCTAACTCACCTACTCAATTTAATCTCTCCACCTCCGATACATAATCTAAGTGTGAGATTTCAGACTTTGGTCGGTCAATTTTTCATTAGTTAATTTCAAAGGACATCTCACTTTGTGCTCGAATATTAACATGAAGAGAGTGAACTGAGTAGATTCATTTGGGGTATTTCTAATGGCAAACAATACGAATGGGATACCTTTATCCCAATCATTCAGGTAATCCGGATAGAATGCTCTCAACATGGTCTTCAAGGTCTGATGCCACCTTTCTAAAGTTCCTAGCATCAGTAGGGAGCCTTGCAGTAAAATATGACCTTTGGTCTGATTGAACCTCTCTAGCCAGCCCATACCGTGTGAAGAAAGCTACTAACTCCTCTATTACCCTTTTGCCTTGATGCTCCCTCATGGAATTGCATCCCAAAATCTGGTAGACACATCCATTATGGTTGCCAAGTACTGGTTCCCACTTTTAGTTCTCAGGAGGAAACCAAACAATCAATTATAACCTGCGTAAAAGGTCCTTCAAATGCAGGCATTGGTAACTACTCCCTGTGGCTTACCTACCATTTGACATGTATGACATGTATGACATGTAGACAGAGGTTAATCACATCCTTGTGCATTCCAGGTCAATAACAATGTTGTTGTACTTTTGCCTGAGTGTTTCGTACCCCTAGTGACCTCCTATCGGTAGTTCATGTGCTACCCGTAGCACCATGTGTCTGTATGTTACTGGCAACACAATCTGGTGCACTTCTCCTCTGCACAAACCTGCCATGGTCTCCATTTCATTTTAGGATTCTATCTTTCAGATAATAACCTTCTGGAATATTCTGCCTCCTTTTCAGAGTACGCATCCACTTATATATCTTTTATCATTTGGTCTTGCTGTTGCAAGTCTCTTTGACTTTCAAGATTTAACACTTCTGTCTGACCTTCTGCCTGTTCAGATTTTTCCTGCACCAAACAGGGGGTCCACTAAATGAACCTCAACTCCCTCATCTTTCTCTTTACTTTTCACTTTGTGCTGTGACTTATGATAGTGGAATCCGGTTACCACACAGTCTGGGAAAATACCAAAATATTTCGGTTTTAACTCCACAGTTTCTTGGGCTTCTCCACAACAAGGGTCCCACCTCGAGTCCTGCTAAATCATTCCCAAGAACAAACTGAACTCCTGGAACTGGTACTCTGTCAATCACTCCCACTGTAACATCCCCAGTATTGAGTTGGCCCTCCAACCTGATCTTACATAAGAGGATGCAAAGTTTTTTCCTTCTATCTCCCAAAGTACCGCACTCTCAGGTAACAGGTCAAAACCAGTGCATATTTGCTCATCCCTTACTATCAGTGACTGGTTAGATCCTGTATCTCTTAAAATTATAACTTCCTGTCCTTCTCCCCCTGTTTTTCCTGAGTAAACTTTACCCACAGAGGCAAATTCTTGGTAGAGATCAGGGAGTAACTCCATAACCAGCCCCTGCCTCGGTTGTGCACTCTCCTACAGCTCCTCGCCTCTTCTTGGGGTCTCCTTTACTACCTTCCCTAATGCCATTGGCTTAGCTTCTGTTACCACATTGGTGGCCATTAAAGAAAGGCACTGTGGGAAACAATGTGACTTTACATATCCCACTTTCTGGCCATGAAAACACCTTTTTCCAGTGCCCTTCTGAAACCACCAGCACTATAATTTTCTGGGTCCTGCTCCATTACAGTGAAAACACCAGAGGCCTTTCACCTCCTTTTCACCCAGCTGGGCTTCCTTCACATGTGGTAAATTCTTACCAGTGCTCTCTACTCTTTATTTCATAGTGTAGGATCGCCCCTTCTCCCAACTTCTATCCCTAACAGGACAAAATTCTGGTCAGAAGTTTGATGCACCAACATGTTTTCATCTGCCAGTTCTGCTGCCCTTCTCACTTCCTGAACTTTCTGTTCCTCCATATGAATTCTTGCCATCTCTGGGAGTGAGTTTTTAAACTCTTCCAGCAGAATAATCTCTCAAAACCTCATAGCTGTTATCTATTTTTAAAGCATGCACCCATCTATCAAAATGACGATGTATAATTCTTTCGAACTCAGCATAAGTCTGACCTGGTTCCTTCTTTGCGTTTCTGAACCGTTGTCTATATGCTTCTAGTACCAATTCATAAGCACTTAAAACAGCCTGTTTAATCTCTGCATAATCTCGTGACCCCTCATCTGACAGCACTGCAAATACCTCACTCGCTCTGCCTACCATTTTAGTATGAACTCATTACCCATAAATCCTCAGACCATTCCAGCTACCTAGCCAAGTTTCCAAATGAAGTAAAGAAGACTTCAACATCTTTCTTGTCAAAATATGGCAGAGTTTTGACATTTGTATAGATCAATACCTTCTCTTTTAATCTCCATCCTGTTAACAAGACTTGGCTGACTAAGTCACAACTTCAAGTTCAAATTCTCTCTCTTCTTACTCTGTTAAGAATCTTCTCTCTCTCGGTTTATCTTCTGACTCCATTTTCCTCCATTGTAATTTAGGTTTTTCTACCTCTATGCATTGGTCTGTTTCTCTGACACACCCAAGTGTTTGAGCAATTTCATTACAATTTCAGCTTTACTTTTGTCCTTGGTTAAACCCAAATCGAACTTCTTTGCTAATTCTAAAAGTATGGCCTTTCTCTTTCCTTCTAAACTTTCTTGGCAAATTGGAGAATCATCTTCAAATCCCTCTTTAGTAATTTTAAGAGCCATTTCTCTCACTTTTAATTTAATCAACCACAAGTCACCAAAAGTAAACAAATTGCCTCATCTACATTTTATTTAAAGATCTAGGACACTGACCTGCAAGTGTTCAAATCTGCTGGGATTTTTCATACCTCCAAATCTATTCAAGTTTGTCAAAACCAGTTCAAATCCAAGATACAAACTGTGGACAAAAGCACCCCTGACCCCTGACACCCCCCCCCCCCCTCCACACCACCAAATCATTCAAATCCCAGCGATGCGCCCCTAATCTCTTACAACAGAGGGTAAAACCCCCCTGCTAATTTAAACCTGTAACACGGGCAAGATTTATCCCATGCAGTAATCTGTGAAAAGTCAAGAGGCCAAGAACTATTTAAAGTGCAAATTAACAACTTTATTTCTTAAATTATAACAGAATTAACAATTATTTACAACTCCGTCTTCTAACCTCTCTTTTACTTTCCCTTCAATGATACTAATCTGAGAAAACCCCTAATTAAGATTCTGAAAAATTCAAATTTCAAAACCAGCCAGCTGTTGAATCTTCTATTTGCAGATTTGCTCTCCAGGTCGGTGTTGACGTTTTTTCTCTGTGCAAACTCCTTCTCTAGACAGAATTCTGATTAGCGGCCTACGTCTGTTGGTCTTTTGGCAGTTCTCCCCCAACTATTCAATTTTCCCCAATCTTCCTTTGCACTTATCCGTTCCACCCTCCTCTCCGACCCATCACCTTCATCTACCTATTGCCTTCCCAGCTGCCTTCCCCTCCCCCACTCCCATTTAGCTCTGTCTCCTTGAGCCACAAGCCTCATTCCTAATGAAGGGCTTATACTCAAAGCGTCAATTCTCTTGTCCCTTGGATGCTGCCTGACCTACTGTGCTTTCCCAGCGCCACACTCTTCAACTTTGGACAATTTGGTATGACAATAAATGCTGCCCTGGTCAGTAATGCCCACATCCCATAAATACTTTTCTTTTAAAAAACAAAGCAAATCAATTCCAGTGGTCAGTGTGTGCCTCAGGGGCATTTTGTAGTTTATTTGTTTTATAAGCCTCAGCCTTAAGTAATGCCTTTTAAAGCTTTCAGCAGCCACTGGGATTTCTAAGAGAGCGAGCTTTGGCCCCCAGCAGCAACCACCTCTACATTCCAAAAACATTTCCCATGGCTAGACTGTACCCAAAACTCCCAACACTGCACACCATACCCCAAGAAAGGGGCCATGATCCTATTTTTCAGCAGGGCATCGGCATTAAAGAAAAACTTTACTTCTAACTGTAGTGTAGGCAAATCCCAGGCTCAATCCCTCTGACCTGTGCTATACTCAGCCAAACCCTCTGCTCCAGACCACTAGGGTGAACAACCCTCCAGGCTAGGCCCGAAGTCTCCAATCATTAAAGGATAAATCCCCAGGATACAGCTGCCAGCAATCCAATGGAAAAACCAATCAATGAGTGTGAGAAAAACTTAACTTACAATTTGGTTATCTCTAAAACAAGTTAATTGGCACTCAATTCATCCAGGCAATTATTTATCAGACTCTAATGTCAATCCTTTAACAACATTGAGTGTCTTGTTCAAACTTTTTTTTGGACACTAAAGTAATGCTACTACTTTTCCATTTATTTCTCTTTTGTATCCAAGATTTGTACCTGGAATCTTGAACCTAAAATGGTGCCATTAAAGTCAGCCATTGTGAAAACATTTCTGTACTCCTCTACTTAAGTAGAGGTGACAAAAAAGGATATTCTATTCACCTATACAGTTTATAAAACACATTCTTTAACCTCCAATGGAGGTCTGCCAGCAAGTGTGCAAAATGTCTTCAAGCTGTTAAGAGGTCAACAGGTCTTTAGAAAAAAAAAAGCTGTTGCCTAATCCAATAACCTTGGGCAGCACATGGTTCACATTGAACTTCAAATGTGGAGTCAACTGTACTTTGCTTAACAAACAAAAAGTACAAAATTCCTGATTGGAAGTTTGTGATCAGAGTACAAACAGTAAAAGCGATAAACTGGTTGAGACAAATAGTGATCATTCAGGGATCAGTCTGGCTGGACAGCTAATTTGCTATGCTCAACGATGCCACCAGTATGGGTTGAATTCCTGTACCAGCTGAGATTACCATGAAGGTCCCTCCTTCCCAACTATGCCCGAGGTAAGGTGACCCTTAAGTCAAACCACCACCAGCCTTCCCTCTCAAGAGGGAGAGCAACCCTATAGTTGCCTGGGACTATAGCGGTTTTAACCTCCTTTACAGTAGACTAATCTCGAATGCTGGTAAAAACAATGACTGCAGATGCTGGAAACCAGATTCTGGATCAGTGGTGCTGGAAGAGCACAGCAGTTCAGGCAGCATCCGAGGACAGGCAAAATCGATGTTTCGGGCAAAAGCCCTTCATCAGGAATAAAGGCAGAGAGCCTGAAGTGTGGAGAGATAAGCTAGAGGAGGGTGGGAGTGGGGATAGAGTAGCATAGAGTACAATATGTCAGTGGGGGAGGAGATGAAGGTGATAGGTCAGGGAGGAGAGGGTGGAGTAGATAGGTGGAAAAGGAGCTGGGCAGGTCAGACAAGTCCGGACAAGTCAAGGGGACAGTGTTGAACTGGAGGTTAGAAACTAGGATGAGGTTGGGGAAGGGGAAATGAGAAAGCTGTCTTCCGCAAAGACCGTTCCCTCTGTGACTACCTGGTCAGGTCCATGCCCCCCTACGACCCACCCTCCCATCCTGGCACTTTCCCCTGCCACCGCAGGAACTGTAAAACCTGTGCCCACACCTCCTCCCTCACCTCTATCCAAGGCCCTAAAGGAGCCTTCCACATCCAAAGTTTTACCTGCAAATCCACTAACATCATTTATTGTATCCGTTGCTCCCAATGCGGTCTCCTATACATAGGGGAGACTGGGCGCCTCCTAGCAGAGCGCTTTAGGGAACATCCCAGAGACACCCGCACCAATCAACCAAACCGCCCCGTGGCCCAACATTTCAACTCCCCCTCCCACTCTGCCGAGGATATGGAGGTGCTGGGCCTCCTCCACCGCTGCTCCCTCACCACCAGACGCATGGAAGAAGAACGCCTCATCTTCCGCCTTGGAACACTTCAACCCCAGGGCATCAATGTGGACTTCAACAGCTTCCTCATTTCCCCTTCCCCACCTCATCCTAGTTTCTAACCTCCAGTTCAACACTGTCCCCTTGACTTGTCCGACCTGCCCAGCTCCTTTTCCACCTATCCACTCCACTCTCTCCTCCCTGCCCTATCACCTTCATCTCCTCCCCCACTGACCTATTGTACTCTATGCTACTCTATCCCCACTCCCACCCTCCCCTAGCTTATCTCTCCACGCTTCAGGCTCTCTGCCTTTATTCCTGATGAAGGGCTTTTGCCCGAAATGTCGATTTTGCCTGTCCTCGGATGCTGCCTGAATTGCTGTGCTCTTCCAGTACCACTGATCCAGAATCTCTAATGCTATCAGTTTCTCATAATCAAGACTCTTGAAACTGTCAAGTGTTCATAGATTTTTTAAAAAATAGAATGCATTTTATGTGCAATAGTAAGAACTTCAAACATTATTTTTGGAATTACTCTTTATTACAGTGAGATTCAACATTTGACAGTTATAGCATAATATTTGGTTGATCAAACTTTTGATAACTTTTAGTCAAGGCAAAGTATAGAAGTAGCATATTCAATCTAAAAAGGACTCTACTTTATTAGGCATTCTGTATAATCATGCCTCAAGTTCCATTTACAACCATATAGAATTTGCAGACAGATACATTGAGTGCTGAGGCCAAAGGCAACTCAACCTTATTTTACTTCCAACTTTCTCCTCAAGGTTAGCAGAGCAACTTTAAAATGATGTTTGTCAAACTTTGAGCTTAAGTGATCAAGCTTTTCATTTGTTGTTTCAAACAACATTCTTCCCAGGTGCTTTAAGGAGAGAACTTGCTTCATCCTTTGATTTGAATTGGCCAACCAGATTCAATGTAATGCTAATATTTCTTATCTAAATCTAAATCTCATTCCCATCCTATGTGAACCATGTCTGAAACTAATCACAATCTGTTTAAAAAAAAAACTTTCTGGGATTACAAGGATACATTTGGAAAAGTTACACTGAGACTTTATATGGGCAAGGTTCATGATGTCAATGGCACCAATTGGTTAGTTGACTTAAAAAGATAAACTTAGCAATTGTAGAGTGACAGATAAGGTTCACAATAACAGAAGGAATTATTAACTATTCTGATGTGTACATGGTGAACAACTACATGGCTTCTGCAAGGATAATATGAAAATTATGTAGGTTTTCATGGAGTAATGATAGCTTATTAGTCAATATAGAGAAGGATTCTGGTATAATTTGGGGATTAAAATTGTATAGGTTGTGCTTTGCAGAGCAAACAAACTACTAGCATAAAGTTATCAAAAGCTAGTGGACAGGTACAAAAGTAAATTTATAAAAGAATGTTGGCTTTTGTATTCCAGCCTTCCTAAGAATAGATGTTGTGTGACAGTCATACAAACCTTAGATTCCACTTAAAAAACTGTATTTGGTCTGGGACTTTGAATCTTAGGAAGGATAGATCAGTATTGATAGAGTACAGTCCAGAAAAAACACCTTTCTCCACAGATTTTTCTTCAAACATTCCCAGGTCAGGGGACAGCATGGATTAGAAAGTAAGCTTGTAAACTCTTCCTTTGGAGAAACTTCATAGTTTATGAATGAAGTGGCTCTCCTATCATTACTTTTCAGTATTAAGTGTGTGTTGAGGTTTTGTTTTTGAGCTGCTTTGAATCATTTTAAATACCCCAATTAAAAAAGGTGTTTTATTTGATGCATCAGATAGATCATTTAAACTAGGTATACTTCTGATTGTCTAAGTTATTAAAGCAAGATTACATTAGATGCCAGGAAATTGTTCAATGTAACAGGACACAGAACACTTTCACATGAGCTAACAAGCCAGTTGTAACATTTGATTTTGTAGTCCTTTTGGGTAAATCATGCACTGTTCTACCTTCAGGTAACCTTGCACAGACTGCAATTATTTCTAACTGCTCACTACACATGTATGTTTAGGAACTTATATTGAAATTGTAAGAATACACTCCAGCTTATCTGAAACAATTTATCTTATTTCATACTTTTAAACATTCCTCTGAAGTTCCAAAGAGTTGGTTGGATAATGTTAAAGATGGACTTGCACTAAACCATAAACACCATATGACAAGGGAACCACACAATGATACTGATATTTTTTTTTAAAAAAATTTGTACACTCCCTCTCCCCTAACACCCAAGTCCCTTCAAATCATACTGCAACTATGCAGTCTTTTGTTTCCACCTCCACTTCTCCACTAGCGGCTTTCTCCTTTCAGAAAGTTTCTTCATGTTATTTATGCTGAACTCTGTCAGTCGGAGCCATCTTGGAAACAGCCTTTCGAAGAAGAAATGCTACACAAACAAACAGTTTTAAAAAAAACTTAAAATCAGGATAAACAAACATCTGGTTCCAACACAATTATCACCCCTACTCCCTCCATTGACACAAACAATATACAGCACGCTCTACTTGTGAAAACAGCAGGTCGTCTTATGTTTCAAAGACTGGAGCATGTGCATGTGTGTGCGCGGGTGCAAGTGTCATTTTCCTTTCTTTTGACCCAGTAATCTGCTGGCCCAATTTTCTCACTGCCTCTCCAGATCACACATTTTTGCTTAGTGATTCCAGAGTACCTTGCATAAACTGGCCTTCCATGCTGAGGCACACTACTGCTATTAAAATAGCATTTACCTGTAGGGCATGGGACAAGCAGCCATTTGTCTTCTCTGTTAGTCCAACAGTATTCAGAGCTTCCTGGGCATAGTCATCAGCTCTTTTCACAAATAAATTGGTTTCTTGATCATGCGTCAAGTTGGTAGAGACCAAGAGAGGCAACACAGACTAAAAAAAAAGCAGTTGGTCTTAGCCATACATTTGAACATACAAATTAGGATTGTTGCATATTTTTTCCTTAATTCTGTTAAGATCACTTCAGATTTTTTTCCCCTCATTTATAATCTAAAAACTTGCTTCATCCTGATCTATCCTCCAGTTCTACAAAATTGGTTATCTCAGCATTCCTCCAATTTGGTCTCTTGTGCATCCTGAGATTTTCCTCACTCTTCAATCACTAGTCAAGTCTACCTCTTCTTCAAAAGAGGATAGCATAGTGGCTCAGTGGTCAGCACTGCTGCCTCACAGCAGCAGGGACCCAGGCTTTATTTCCCCTTCAGGCAACTGTCTGTGTGTAGTGTGCATATTCTCCCTGTGTCTGCATGGGTTTCTGCTGGTTTCATCCCACAGTCCAAAAATATGCAGGTTGGTGGATTAGTCTTGCTAGGTTGCCCATGGTGTCCAGGAACATACAGGCTAGGCAGGGTTATATAGGGTAGAGGGGTCTGTCTGGGTGTACCACTCTTCAGAGAATTGGTGTGGACTGGATAGGCTGACTGGCCTGCCTCCACACTGTAGGGATTCTACAAAGACATGCTTTAAGAATCTTCCTCTTTAAAGCAGCTTTTGGTCACCTGACAAAATAGTTCCTCCCAAATACTGCATTTGATAAAGTTCAAACAGAGTGCATTGGGATGTGTTATTATTAGGTGCTATATAAAAGATACATGGTGACATTTAATTCATGATCACATTAAAAATTTCAGCACCCAGTAACCTCATGAAGATATGATGTGCATTCGATCAAACATAAGTACCATTTGCAGTGTACATTACACACACATGGACTGGATGAAAAAGGGAAAATTTATATTCTTGGGACATTCCCAAACATTGACAAGTTATTTTGAAGAAAGAATCATTGCTAACCAAGCAAACATGTCACTGCCACAATATATATTCAATTCAATAGATGACCAGTTGATCTAATTTTGGTAGTATTACCCAAATGAAAACTCTTGGCCAGGCCAAGAAAAATTACCCACCTCCCTAAAGTGAGAAACTGAATAGACGATGAACCTCCAGTTTACCATGTCATCTGAAAGACAGAGCTCTGAGTGTTCGGAAATTGATTCACAGCAGCATTGTTACCTTTAGGGGCAGCTAAGAATTAGAATAAGTATTGGCCTAGGCAATGTGTTGCTGGAAAAGCGCAGCAGGTCAGGCAGCATCCAAGGAGCAGGAGAATCAACGTTTCGGACATGAGCACGGGCATGAGCCCTTCTTCAGGCATGAGGAAAGTGCTCATGCCCGAAACCTCGATTCTCCTGCTCCTTGGATGCTGCCTGACCTGCTGCGCTTTTCCAGCAACACATTTTCAGCTCTGATCTCCAGCATCTGCAGTCCTCACTTTCTCCTCCTAAAAAAAAAAAAGGTAATGGTGAGCTGCCCTTTGGAACTGCTGCAGCCCTGTGTAGATGCATTTTGAGGGATATTAGGAAGGAAGTTCCAAAATTTTGACCCCAGCAAAAAAAAAGGCAGAATGATGACGTTGTTCCAGATCATGATAGTGTGTGACTTGAAGATGTTGCAGGTGATGGTGTATTTGCTATCCTCATCCTTCTACTTTAGAGAGATCACAGGTTTGGAAGCTGCTGTTGAGGGAGGCTTGGTAGTTTATGTTTGGAAATTCAGAACAGAAATAGCTCAGAATCAACCCAACTGGTCTGTCAGTAGTCACGCTCTACAAAAGTTTCTTCCCAGCCAAATTCACCTAACCGTAACAGCACATCAACCTAATATGGACAGAGACTTTCCTCCTCTCAATTCAAGGTAGATACTAACTTAAGTCTAGTCAACCAGCTAGTTACACATCTCAAAGCCCATCATGGTCATTCCCTTGAACTCCTTTCCCCTTTCTGTCTGAAAGGGGCCAAAAACCCACAAGTATCAAGCTTGTGATACCAGACGCAAAGATGTTAACTGTCTCCACAGATGGTGCCAGACCTGCAGAATTTCTCTAACGGTTTGTTTCAGATTTCCATTTTACAGTATTTTGCTTTTATTCCCATAAATATCTAGCCCAATTTGTTATTTGCCATATGAGCCCTGGCAGATGCTATCACTAGGTTCTGGATTAGTGTGGTGCTGGAAAAGCACAGCAGTTCAGGTAGCTTCCGAGGACCAGGAAAATAGAGGTTTCGGGCAAAGGCCCTTCATCAGGAATAGAGCTAATTGTTTTTACCTAGATGCTATCACTAGACTATTGAGTGCCATAAATAAAGAACTTGCATTATAGGTTATAGCCTTGGTGAATTTAGGAAGTTTCAAAGTGCTTTATGGCCAACTGGAGTACTTTTGAAGGTGTAGCCCCTGATAATGAAAGGAAATATAGCCATCAATTTTCAGATAGCAAGTTCCCACAAACAGCAATAAGATAAATTACCAGATATCCTTGGTTACCAATAATGTTTGGGGGGTTAAGTATTGTCCAGAATACCAGGGAGAATTCCTCTGCTTTTTCCAAAGTAGTGATAAAAAAGTTGAGCAATGGAGGGCAGACTGTTCTAATTCTCACCTGGAAGAGACCATCTCAAGGACTACACTGGATTGTAGGCAAAATAAAGAATTCCAGTTCTTCAAAACTGAGCTCAAAACCACAACCTTCTAAATGTTCATGCAATGCCATCAGCTCAAAATAAATTAGGTAAAGCACCTCTGATATCATTGACTAACATCATTTGACCAAAGTGTCATCAACAACTTCTCATTAACTTTTCATAAATCAAGAGGATAAATGTGATTTCTACTATTCTCATCTTACCTTGTTGAAAAAAAAAAATCACATCACCAGTTTATAGTCCAAACAGGTGTATTTGAAAATACAAGCTACCTGATGAAGGAGCAGCACTTTGAAAGCTTGGAATCTCAAATAAACCTATTGGACTATAACCTGGTGTTGTGATTTTCAACTTAGTCCACCCCAGTACCTCCACATGATTTTTTTTTTTTTTAAACTCAATAATTTATTTTGTCATACCTGTACTATAATCCCGTTTGGCTTGTACTCTGCATTCAATGCTTGAGAAAAGAAGTCAACAAAGGCCTGTGAGAAAGAGAAATGAAATCACAGTCTGAAGCACCCATTTATCTAATTATCTATACTATGGTCCTGTGGCCCTCTTCGTCTGTTGTAAAGAACATTCAAGTCATACTAAGCTTTTAAAATCTTTGGTTTGTGTCCATCTTAAGAATGCCAGAGAGAGATTGTGCAAATTCACTGGAATCTGGAACAATGGACTTCAGTGAGAGAGACTGGAAGAGTCTGGATTATTCAGAGAACACAGAAGGATAAAGGCAGAATTTACTGAGGTATCAAGTTAAGACAGTAATCAAGGAAAAAAAAAATTGTTTACCCTGGCAGGCAGATTGATAACCAGGGGTAAAAGGACAGGTGTCAAGAAAGTCAGATGAGACAAAAATTAAATACAGGTTTGGAACCATGGGAGGGAGGTTGACTTCAAAAGAAAGTGAGTGACTTGGACAGGGAATTTTTTTTCAAAGCTATATATATAAAAAAACACAGGTGGACTAGGACAAATTGGAAAACTCTTTCAAGACCCAGCATTTGGATTGAATGGGCTTTATATATTCTTAAATTTTATGAGTCTAATTCAATGATATCTTTACTGAACAAAAACAATTGTAAATCACTGGCTTACAGCACACTTTCAAAGTGGGGAACATCCACTGAGCCACTAGAGTAGTCGGCCAGGCATCAGTTTCACATTTCATCCAAAGGACAGCACATTTTAATAATATACTCGTGTACCAGGACATCAGCCCACATTATTTTCTCCAGTCTCTGCAGCAAGAATCTATCAAGTAATTTTGTTACTCAGAAGGCAAAAGAACTTCCATCAGAGACAGTTAAAAGAATAAATATTACAAAATACCTTAGTAGCTGAATACATGGTGATAAGTGGATGTGGGTGAGCCCCAGCTTCTGAAGAAATGTTGATGATAATGCCTTTTTTCCTGTCAAGTTCAAAATACATAAAGATTAGACAGCTTAAGACTTAAGTTTTAAGACTCATGGTAGGACAGATTAGAGAGAAGAAAAGATTTGAGGTGAAATCAGTTAGGGTATAGACAGGAGATGGGGGTGGAGTTTAACCTTGCAGTCAAAGACGGTCTCCAAAAAGTGCAATACTCCTTTAATACTGCACTGGAAGTTTCAGCCAGCCCACTTTAGAGCTCACCACTGGGAAACATTGAATCCTGGGAAGAGATTTAAGGATGTTGCCAGGACTGGAAGAGTTTGAATTATAGGGAGAGTCTAAAAAGCCTGGGGAGATTTCCCCTGGAGCATTGGAGGCTATGGGATGACCTTGAGGTTTATAAAAGTCATGAGGGGCACAGGGTGAACAGCTAAAAAAGGTCTTTCCCCCCAGGGGTAGGGAGTCCAAAACTAGAGGGCAAAGGCTTACAATGAGAGAGGGAAAGATTTTAAAAAAGAACCTGAGGGGCTACTTTTTTGAAAAACTCAGGGGGTGGTGTGTATGGAATGAGTTGCCAGAGAAAGTGGTCGAAGCACGTATAATTACAAAATTTAAAAGGCATCTGGATGAATACATGAATAGGAAGAGTTTAGAGGAACATTGGTTTAGTTCCATTTGGCCAATTTAGGATGATGAGTTGGTCTGAAAAAGGTCTGTTTTGTGCTGTGTAACTATGACAAAGTGGTAGTGAGTGGAAACCATCCAAATGGTGTGCCAACATTTTCTGGCAATTAGAAATTCAAATCCTGGAATGCAAAAAATCAGAATTTTAACAAGTGGTTCAACTTGCTTTGATCTCATCACATGAAACTGATGTGATCAATTACAAGCATTAATACACATCAAATTGAACATCTCCACATCATCAAGCCCGTGATTACATTTTATAATGTAGCTTTGGAAGTAAAAAGCTGCTGCTATACCTTTTCAATAGTTGAGGCAAGACAATTTTCGTCATCTAGCAGAGGAGAATACAAATTGGAAATTACACACAGAAACGAGACATTACATTCTATGAACACCAACTTAACTTAACCAGTGCTACAATTGTTGAAAACCATGATTGCAAAATGGCCTCCTAGTGTTTATTTTATTATTTTGCTGTTCTAAGGTGACCTAAGAGAAAATAATTTAGGGAGGGAATTGCAGAACAGTGATGGGATGTAAGAAGAGCTAAAGATTACAGAGACAAGGAGGGACAAAGCCATAATGGGAATTATAGACAAGGAAAGAATAAAGTTAAGGCATTACTGGACTAGGCCAGGATGATCATAGAACAGCACAGACCCTTTGGCCCACGATGCTGTGCTAAGCATTTATCTTTATCCATAATCAACCTAACCTACATACCCCTCAAAGTTTGGGAGAAGATTTGTAGCTCGGGTGCTCGTTGTGGTTCTGTTCACCGAGCTGGGAATTTGTGTTGCAGACGTTTCGTCCCCTGTCTAGGTGACATCCTCAGTGCTTGGGAGCCTCCTGTGAAGCGCTTTTGTGATGCTTCCTCCAGCATTTAGTGATTTGTATCTGCCGCTTCAGGTTGTCAGTTCCAGCTGTCCGCTGCAGTGGCCGGTATATTGGGTCCAAGTCGATGTGATTATTGATTGATTGATTGATTGATTGATTGAATCGGTGGATGAGTGCCATGCCTCTCGGAATTCCCTGGCTGTGCTGTTTGGCTTGTCCTATAATAGTGTTGACCCAGTCGAACTCCTGTTGCTTGTCATCTGCGTGTGGCTACTAAGGATAGCTGGTCATGTTTCATGGCTAGTTGGTGTTCATGGATGCAGATAGTTAGCTGTCTTCCTGTTTGTCCTATGTAGTGTTTTGTGCAGTCCTTGCATGGGATTTTGTACACTACATTGGTTTTGCTCATGCTGGGTATCGGGTCGGTCGTTCTGGTGAGTTGTTGTCTGAGAGTGGCTGTTGGTTTGTGTGCTGTTAGGAGTCCTAGTGATAGCAGTAGTCTGGCTATCAGTTCAGAAATGCTCTTGATGTATGGTACTGTGGTTAGTCCTTTGGCTTGTGGCATTTCCTCATTCCATTGCCTTTCCCTTAGGCATCTGTTGATGAAATTGTGGAGGTATCTGCTTTTGGCGAATACATTGTAGAGGTGTTGTTCTTCCTCTTTTTGCAGTTCTGGTGTACTGCAGTGTGTTGTGGCCCTTTTGAACAGTGTCTTGATGCAACTTCTTTTGTGTGTTGGGGTGGTTGCTTTTATAGTTCAGGACTTGGTCTGTGTGTGTGGCTTTCCTGTATACCTTAGTGGTGAATTCTCCGTTTGGTGTTCTCTGTACCCTCACGTCTAGGAATGGGAGTTGGTTGTCCTTTTCTTCCTCTCTCGTGAATTGGATTCCTGAGAGAGTGTGGTGTTGATGATCCTGCGTGTGTTCTCTATTTCTGTGTTTTTAATGATTACAAAAAGGTGTCTACATATCTGACCTGGAATTTGGGTTGAATTTGTGGTAATTTACTGTTTATTCTAACCTTTGCATTACCGCTTCTGCTAAGAGTCCAAAGATGGGTGAGCCGTTGATTTGTTCATATATTTGGTTGTAGAGGCTGAAGTGTGTTGTGAGGCACAGGTCCAGTAGTTTGAGTATGCCGTCTTTGTTGATAGGTTCCCTGTCTTGTTGTCTGTTCTGTATGTCCAGCAGGTTGGCTATTGTTTCTCTGGCTAGGGTTTTGTCGATAGAGGTGAACAGTGCCGTTACCTCGAATGAGACCATAGTTTCTTCCTTGTCTTGTGTATATTTCTGATGATGTCCAAGAATTCCTGTGTTGATTGTATAGAGTGTCTGGATCCGCTGATCAGGTGTTTCAGTTTCTGCTGCAGTTCTTTAGCCAGTTTATGTGATGGTGTCCCTGGTAGTGATACTATGGGTCTGAGTGGGATGTCTGGTTTGTGCACTTTGGGTAGGCCATAGAATCGGAGGGTGCTGTTGCTTTCAGGTTTCATTCTCTGTAGGTCAAACTTGGTTATCTGTCAGTTTTTTTTTGTAGGTTCCTCAGTGTGTTATTTATCCTATTGGTGAGCTGTGGGGTGGGGTCAAACTCCCTCTTTTGGTAGGTGTTGGTATCTGCAAGTAGTTGTGCTTTTTGGATGTACGCTTTGTCCAGGATGACCGTCATTCTGCCTTTGTCTGCTGGTAGTATGATGTTCTTATTGTTTTAGCGCTTTTAGTGCTTCCCGCTCCTTGGTGTTGAGGTTAGGTGTTTGTCTTTTCCTTGTTATCAGGGGTACGATAATTTGTCTCACTTTGTTGTGTCTCTTCTGTCAGTCCATTGTTTGAGTGTGCATTCTAGTGCTGCTAGGAAGTCTGCTGTCTTGGTGTCCCTGTGGTTGTAGTGGAGTCCCTTGGCCAGTATTGTTCTTTCCGTGTCTGAGCTGTTTGTGGGAGAGGTTTCTAACCCAGGAGTATGTTATGGTGTCCTCTGTTATGTTAGTTTGGCCATTTTTTCTTAGTGCTGTTTTTTTTGAGCAAAACCAGTGTAGTGTACAAAATCCCATGCAAGGACTGCACAAAACACTACATAGGACAAACAGGAAAACAGCTAACAATCTGCATCCATGAACACCAACTAGCCACGAAACAACATGACCAGCTATCCTTAGTAGCCACACGCAGATGACAAGCAACAGGAGTTTGACTGGGACAACACTAATATTATAGGACAAGCCAAACAGCACAGCCAGGGAATTCCTAGAGGCATGGCACTCATCCACAGGTTCAATCAAATCAATCACATCGACTTGGACCCAATATACCGGCCATTGCAGCGGACAGCTGGAACTGACAACCGGAAGCGGCAGATTCAAACCACTACAAATGCCGGAGGAAACATCACAGAAGCGCTTCACAGGAGGCTCCCAAGCACTGAGGATGTCACCTAGACAGGGGACGAAACGTCTGCAACACAAACTCCCAGCTCGGTGAACAGAACCACAACTACATACCCCTCAATTTACTGCTGTCCATGTGCTTGTCCAGCAGTTACTTCAGTGTCCCTGACTCTACTATCACTGCTGGCAGTGTATTCCATGCACCCACTGCAGCGTAAAGAACTACCTCTGACATCTCCCCTATACCTTCCTCCAATCACCTTAAAATTAGGACCCCTTGTGACAGCCACTTCTGCCCTGGGGAAAGTCTCTAGCGATCTACTCTAAGCCTCTCATTACCTTGTACACCTTTATCAAGTCACCTCCCTTCCTTCTCTCCAGTGTGAAAAGCCCTAGCTCAACCTTTAAGAGAAGCCCTCCAATCCAGGCAGCATCCTGGTAAGTTTCCTCTGCACCCTCCCTAAAGCACCTACATCATTTGTATAATGAGGTGACCAGAACTGGACACTATTCCAAGTGTGGTCTAACCAGGGTTTTATAGATCTGCAGCAAAATCTCACTGCTCTTAAACTCAATCCCCCCTGTTAATGAAAGCCAAAAAACACTATACACTTTAACAGTATCAACTTGGGTGGCAACTTAAAAAGGGATCTAAGTGGACCCCAAGATCCCACTGTTCCTACACAGGATTCCTGCCAAGAATCCTGTCTTTAACACTGTATTCAGCATTCACATTTGATCTTCCAAAATGAATCACTTAACATTTATCCAGGTTGAACTCCACCTGCCACTTCTCAGCCCAGCTCTGCATCCTGTCAATGTCTTGTTGTAGCCCACAACAGCCCTCCACACGATCTACACCACCACCGACCTGTGTCATCAGCAAACTTACTAACCCACCCTTCCACTTCTTCATCCAAGTCGTTTATAAAAACTGCAAAGAGCAGAGACCCAAGAACAGATCCCTGTAGGACACCACTGGTCACTGATCTCCAGGCAGAATATTTTCCATCCACTACCACTCAGTCTTCTTTCAGCCAGCCAATTCTGTATCCAGACAGCCAAACTTCCCTGTATTTTCAATGGTTTATTCCTCCTAATAAGGTTTCTGTAGAGCAAGATTTGCACCGGGTATAACGTTACTAGGATTAGCCATTAGTTTAGGTGTACGTCTGTGTTTTTGGAGATGTAATTTGTTCCCTGTATCCCTTACCTACTAACTTTGAGTGAGCTTACCATGAAGAACCTTACCAAATGTCTCACTGAAACCCAGATACACCATATCCACTGCTTGACCTTTGTCAACTTGTCTCATCACATCCTCAAAGAACTCAATAAGGCTTGTGAGGCATGACCTACCTCAGAGCCATGCTGGCTATCAAACTGCTTTTCCAAATAGTCATAAATCCTATCCAATACCTTGCTTACCACAGACACAAGACTGGCTAGTCTAAAATTCCCAGGGATTTCCCTATTTACTTAGGTGAAGGGAGGGCCAACATTTGCCTCTTTCCAATCATCCAGTACTACTCCCATAGAGAGAGGTGCAAAGATCATCGCTAGAGGTGTGGCAATCTCATTCCTTGCTTTCCTTGGATATGTCTGGTCAGGCCCTGGAGGTTTATCTTTATGCTTCCAGAATTTACAGCACATCCACTTTCTTAATATCAATCTGTTCAAACCTATTAGCCTGATCCCTGGGAGTTCACTATTAAAAGGGTCCCTCTCTGGTGAATATAGGATGATAGCTGAATGAGGCTGGGATACAGACAGACAGTTTTAGATGAGTTCATGTTTACGAGACATAGAAGATGGTGTTGTTTATTGAAGTGGATACTGTCAACCTTGGCAAATGAAATATCCGGAGTGTGCAGCATATGCCTCTCCTGTCAATCATACGATCCTGGCAAGCACTGATGGCTGATAATTATCATCAGATCCCACAAATGTGAGTACATACAGATTCTTACTGAGGGAAAAAGGACATTAAGTCTGAAAAAAAAAGTCAAAAATGAAATTACAAGACTTTCAGCTTGGAATTGTCAGAGGGAACTAAATAAAGCCTGTGTGCCAGAGGAAGTATTGTGGTCACAATAGGAAATAGTCATCTTCCAAAGTAGCAGAGATATGATATTACCACTGCAGTGTGGGTCATGACTACTTACATCACTGCCACAGTTTCTAATTAGAAGCTCAATGCTGGAAGTTGCAACACATTAAGACTCGGCAGCATCAAGCTAAACTAAAATTGTGCCCTCCCACCTACACCCACTGAGAAGCAAATAGTAAGAAGAAAATTTGGAATACTACCTTCCCACAGTCACAGTCAGTCAGTTCAAAACTGTTTTGCCCTTATAAGTGATGCAAGTTGCTGGTTTTGAAAGTGCTGTTGGAGAAGCTATGTTGAGTTGCTCCAGTGCAACTATCTAGACAAAATAATTTTCAATTCTATTAGCACTGCTGAAATTACTGTATTTGATTCAATTTCACCTTCTAAAGGCAAAATAATGGAGGGGTTGAATAACTTCTTACATCCCTAAACCATGTTTAACAAAATACTCATCTATTTCCTTTTTTTGACAAGTGTACAATTTTACCATTAATTTGTGGGAGGCTATTTGAACAATCACTGGGTGCAATTATTCTAAAACTCTTGCATGTATTACTGGTAAATGGTGTTCTTCCAGTTTGTGCGAATTTGCATTTAGTTTCCTCTACTGTCTGAAGCTCAAATAAACCTAGATCATGTGCCCCTTCACTACACTGGAGTTGGGTAGTATTGGTTTTTTTCCAGAATTATTGGGGCAACTCGAGCTTGTGAAATACTCAGAACTAGTCCTCTGTCTCTTTCAGACAAATCTGACTCCAAAATAGGATTTGGAGAAGCTGGTGTTGAACTGGTGTGTACAAAGTTGAAAATCACAACACAAATTGCAAGCACAAATAAACCTGTTGGACTATAACCCGATGTTGTGATTTTTAACTTCAAAACAGGATACTACAACATTAATTGTATGACCATTTGCAGACAAACATAGGAATACTGCGTCTTTAATTAAACACAATGCATTTTAATATTTAAATACTTACCATCAGTACAGAGAGTACATTGCAGTTCATAATATCAAGAATTGCCTGAAAACCAAAAAAAAGTTAGAAATTTCTCCCCAGAAGCCACCTAATTGTACACAATTTGTTCTCCACTTTCACACAACTATATCTTTAAGCCACTTACTCTTGAAGTGCATTAAATGGGAACAAAGAGTGGTAGTTTCAAGGACAATCTGTATGCAGAAGTCAGGATGGTCGATCATTTAGTGGTGCAGCATTTTCCATAATGTTTACGAGACAGTGATTTGGAGCAGGGACCTTGGCTGAAATCCTAACCTTTGCTCTGACAAATTAGTGAAGGTCAAACTGATCTTAGCCTGAGTGAGCTGAAAATGTGTTGCTGGAAAAGTGCAGGTCAGGCAGCATCCAAGGAGCAAGAGAATCAACGTTTCAGGCAGGAGCCCTTCAGGAGAGCCCTTCTCCTGAAGGGCTCATGCCCGAAACGTCGATTCTCCTGCTCCTTGAATACTGCCTGACCTGCTGCACTTTTCCAGCAACACATTTTCAGCTCTGATCTCCAGCATCTGCAGTCCTCACTTTTTCCCCTTAGCCTGGGTGTTTCAAGCATCAGAATTGTAAATTAATTCCAATTCTTGATTCTCTCCTCCATATTTGGCAGGTTGCCCTCATTTAAAAATGGTACATCTCTTGTTTTTTTTTCAAAAAGCTCCAACTAGTCAATGCTGACTCTATATCCTAACCTAATCTAGTCCCATTTGCCAGCACTTGGCCAATATCCCTCCAAACCCATCCAGTTGCCTTTTAAAATGCTGTAATTGTACCAGCCTCCACCACTTCGTCTGGCAGCTCATTCCATTCACTCACCACTCTCTGCATGAGAAGGTTGCCCCTTCGGTCCCTTTTATATCTTTCCCCACTCACCTAAACTTGTAACCTCCAGTTCTGTTCTCCCCACCCAAAGGAAAAGACCTTGTCTATTTATCCTATCCATGCCCCCATGATTTTGTAAACCTCGATAAGGTCACCCCTCAGCCTCAGACCCTCCAAGGAAAACAGCCCAAGCCTATTCAACCTCTTCCTATAGCTCACATCTTCCCATTCTGGTAACATCCTTGTAAATCTTTTCTGAACCCTTTCAAATTTAACATCCTTCTGATAGGAAGGAGACTGGAATTGCACGCAATATTTCAAGAGTGGCCTAACAAGCATCCTGTACAGCTGCAACATGACCTCCCAACTCCTGTACTCAAATGTCCGGACCAATAAAAAGGAAAACATACCAAATGTCTTCACTATCCTATCTACTGCAGACTCACTTTCTAAGGAACTATGAACCTGTAATCCAAGGTCTCTGTTCAGCAACACTCCCCAGGACCTTATCATTAAGTGTCTAAGTCCTGCTAAGATTTGCTTTCCCAAAATGCAGCACCTCACATCTATCTAAATTAAACTCCACCTGCCACTCCTCAGCCCATTGGCCCATCTGGTCCAGATCCTGTTGTAATCGGAGGTAACCCTCTTCGCTGTCCACTACATCTCCAATTTTGGTGTCATCTGCAAACTTACTAATTGTACCTCTTATGCTTGCATCCAAATAATTTATGTAGATGACAAAGTAGAGGGTCCAGCACTGATCCTTATGGCACTCCAATGGTCACAGGCCTCCAGTCTGAAAAACAACCCTCCACCACCACCCTCTGTCTTCTACCTTTGAGCCAGTTCTGTATCCAAATGGCTAGTTCTCCCTGTATTCCATGAGATCTAACCTTGCTAATCAATCTCCCATGGGGAACCTTGTCAAACACCTTACTGAAGTCCATATAGATCACATATACCACTCTGCCATCAATCCTCTGTTACTTCTTCAAAAAATTCAATCAAGTTTGAGAGATGATTTCCCACGCACAAAGCCATGTTGACTATCCCTAATCAGTCCTTGCCTTTTCAAATACATGTACATCCTGTCCCTCAGGATTCCCAACAACTTGCCCACCACGGAGGTCAGGCTCACTGGTCTATAGTTCCCTAGCTGGCCTTTACCACCCTTCTTAAACAGTGACACCACGTTTGCCAACCTCCAGTCTTCTAGCACCTCACCTGTTACTATCGATGATACAAATATCTCAGCAAGAGGCTCAGCAATCACTTCGCTAGCTTCCCACAGAGTTCTCGGGTACACCTGATCAGGTCCTGGGGATTTATCCACCTTTATGCGTTTCAAGACATCCAGCACTTCCTCCTCTGTAATCTGGACATTTTGCAAGATGTCACCATCTATTTTCCTACAGTCTATCTTCCATATCCTTTTCCACAGTAAATACTGATGCAAAACACTCATTTAGTATCTCCCCCATTTTCTGAGGCTCCACACAAAGGCTGCCTTGCTGATCTTTGAGGGGCCCTATTCTCTCCCTAGTTACCCTTTTATCCTTAATATACTTGTAAAAACCCTTTGGATTCTCCTTAATTCTATTTGCCAAAGCTATCTCATGTCCCCTTTTTGCCCTCCTGATTTCCCTCTTAAGTATACTCCTACTTCCTTTATATTCTTCTAAGGATTCACTCGATCTATCCTGTCTATACCTGACATATGCTTCTTTCGTTTTCTTAACCAAACCCTCAATTTCTTTAGTCATCCAACATTCGATACCTACCAGCCTTCCCTTTCACCCTGACAGGAATATACTTTCTCTGGATTCTTGTTATCACATTTCTGAAGGCTTCCCAATTTCCAGCCATCCCTTTACCTGCGAACATCTGCCTCCAACCAGTATTCAAAAGTTCTTGCCCAATACCATCAAAATTGGCCTTTCTCCAATTTAGAACTTCAACTTTTAGATCTGCTCTATCCTTTTCCATCACTATTTTAAAACGAATAGAATTATGGTCACTGGCCCCAAAGTGCTCCCCCACTGACACCTCAGTCATCTGCCCTGCCTTATTTCCCAAGAGTAGGTCACGTTTTGCACCTTCTCTAGTAGGTACATCCACATACTGAATCAGAAAATTGTCTTGTACACACTTAAATTCCTCTCCATCTAAACCTTTAACACTATGGCAGTCCCAGTCTATGTTTGCAAAGTTAAAATCCCCTACCATAACTACCCTATTATTTCTTACAGACAGCCGAGATCTCCTTACAAGTTTGTTTCTCAATTTCCCTCCGACTACGGTGGGGTCTATAATACAATCCCAACAACATGATCATCCCTTTCTTATTTCTCAGTTCTACCCAAATAACATCCCTGGATGTATCCTCCCTCAGCACAGCTGTAATGCTATCCCTCATCAAAAATGCCACTCCCCCTCCTCTCTTGCCTCCCTTTCTATCCTTCCTGTAGGATTTGTATCCTGGAACATTAAGCTGCCAGTCCTGGCCATCCCCGAGCCATGTTTCCGTAATTGCTATGATATCCCAGTCCCATGTTCATCTGCCTTCCCTGTTAGGTCCCTTGTATTGAAATAAATGCAATTTAATTTATTATTCCTACCTTGTCCCTGCCTGCCCGACTCACTTCTGTTCTCAGCTGTACCTGTCTCAGATCGATCTCTTTCCTCACTATCTCCCTGGGTTCCACCACCTTACTAGTTTAAATCCTCCCAAGCGGTTCTAGCAAATTTCCCTGCCAGTTTTAGTCTCCTTCCAATTTAAGTGCAATCCGTCCTTCTTGTACAGGTCACTTCTACCCCAAAAGAGATTCCAATGCTCAAAAAATGTGAATCCTTCTCCCATACACCAGCTCCTCAGCCATGCATTCATCTGCTCTATCCTCCTATTCCTGCCCTCACTAGCTCGTAGCACTGGGAGCAATCCAGATATTACTACCCTCGAGGACCTCCTTTTTAAATTTCTGCCTAACTCTAATCTCCCTTCAGGATTTCAACCTTTTCCCTTCCAATGTGGACAATGACATCCTGCTGGCCCCTCTTCCCCGAGAGAGATTCTGCACCCTCAGATATCCTTGATCCTGGCACCAGGGAAACAACACACCATTCTGCTTTTTCTCTGCTGGCCACAGGAACGTCTGTCTGTACCTCAGACTACGGAATCCCCTAACACAATTGATCTCTTGGAAGCCGACATACCCCTCGTTGCATTAGAGCCAATCTCCTTACCAGAAACTTGGCTGTTCGTACTACGTTCCCCTGAGAATCCATCACCCCCTACATTTTCCAAAGCAGCATACCTGTTTGAAATGGGTATATCCACAAAAGACTCCTGCACTAGCTGCCTACCTCTCTTACCCTTCCTGGAGTTAACCCATCTGTGTGACTGTATCTGAGACTTTCCCCCCTTCCTATAACTGCCATCCACCACACACTGTTGCTGTTGCAAATTCCTCATCGCTTCTACCCGTCTCTCCAACCGACTCACTCGATCTGATAAGACTTGCATCCAACAGCATTTATGGCAGATATAATCTGCAGTAACCCTTAAACTCTCTTTAAACTCCCACAACTGACAAGTAATACACATCACTGCAAAGGCCGTTTTTGCTCCTTCACAATCTCCAGACCCAGAAAATAACACCGTCTTATTCCTCTACAAACACTGCCCCAGGTTAAAATATAAGCCATAGCTATTTAATTTAAGTTTAAATCGAGACTTACCTCCAAAAACAATCAAGAAAGAATCCACTATACCCATTACCGCAGCCTCTCTTGGACAGACTTAAAACAATGAACTTATCGGATTCTGGGCTGTGAACTTTGCCCAACAGTTCCTCCAAGATTAGTTCTGAATTTCACTGTTTGTTAATTTTCCCAGATGTTCTCTGATGTCCAGCGATACACAAATTCAAACAGCAAAGGCAGTAACTGTGCAGGTTCTCTCTCCCCCTCCTGCACTGTCCTCACCATGTGCTTCATTTGTCTGCTCTTCTCCCTTTTAAACTTCTGTTGTTTTGACTTTTTTTTGCCAAAGTTCCAAAACAATGCAACAGCATATAAAACAGGAATTGCTGTTCCTGGAATGCGAGGAAATCACCTCAAAAAAAAAAAAAGCAGCCCTTACAGCCAGAAATTTATCCTGTCCTCCATCTTGGATTACCCAGAACTTGCAAGTTGCTCTCCAAACCACTCACCATCCTGACTTGGTAATATAATCACTGTTCCTTCGGTGTCACTGAGTCAAAATCTGGAAATTCTCTAAGGTCAGCATGATCTTGTGGGAAATCATGTCTCATGAACTTGATTGAATTTTTTTGAAGTAGCAGCAAAGAGGATTGATGAGGGCAGAGCGGTAGACATGATCTACATGGACTTCAGCATAGTGCTCGACAAGGTTCCTCATGGTAGACTAGTGAGCAAGGTTAGATCTCACTGAATACAGGGAGAACTAGCCATTTGGATACAGAACTGGCTTGAAAGTAGAAGATAAGAGAGTGGTGATGGGGGAGCTGCCTTTCACACCCGGAATGGTGTGACCAGTGGTGTGCCACAAGGATCAGTGCTGGGTCCACTGCTTTTTGTCATTTATATAAATGATTTAGATGTGAGTTTAAGAGGTATAGTTAGTAAGTTTGCAGATGACGCCAAAATTGGAAGTGTAGTGGACAGTGAAGGAGGTCATTCCAGAACAACAGGATCTAGATCAGATGGGTCAATGGGCTGAGGAGTGGCAAGTGGAGTTTAATTTAGATAAACGCGAGGTGCTGCAGGACTTGTACACTTAATGGCAAGGTCCTGGGGGGTGTTGCTGAGCAAAGAAACCTTGGAGTGCAGGTTCATAGTTCCTTGAAAGCAGAGTCTCGGAGTTGATAGGATAGTGAAGGTGTTTAGTATGCTTTTCTTCATTGGTCAGAGCATTGGGTACAGGAGTTGGGAGATCGTGTTACAGCTGTACAGGACATTGGTTTGGCCACTTTTGGAATATTGTACAATTCTGGTCTTCCCTCCAAATCGGAAGGAGGTTGTAAACTCGCAGCTGCTTTTTATAACCATGCAGATAAGAGTCTCATTCCACTAACTGATTCCTGACAGTGAACTTTCCAACTGGATGACAGAAACCAGACCGCAAAAGGAGGATTAATGAGAAAAGGAGTGGGGGCTCTGAGGAAATGTACTATACCTTTTCGACATCTGGGACATCTAGAAAGTAACATGGAAGCACCTGGTAGGTTTTGCCAACATTGTTCACTAAAATAAAGAGATTTTAAAATATTACAATTTGAACTGAACTATATCAAAATATCAAGCTATGACCCCACTCTGCCAATTACTTGTATTATTTATTGTACCTAAACTAATATGATCACCTCCCTCTCAAATGTGGTGATGTAACACTAGCCACAAATCCTTTGCGCTATGATTAAATCTAACAGGCTTTGTGTTTTCTGATGAAGTTCTCCCATATTTTAAATAACACACACTAGAGCATTTACTTTAATGACCAGTTCCTTCAGTCTTGATATCTGTTACATTTCCTAATGAATCTGAACTAGAGGGAAGAAAGTACTAGTCACCCAGGATTCCAATGTTCAGATCCTTCAGCGCTGCTTCAATTGGTCCGTAGATCTCAGCGCCCTGATTAAAATCTGCCTGAACAATCTTTGTTTTCTTGCCATGCTGCTGTTCTGCAATTATCCAGAAAAAAGGAACATGTCATTTCACAGCTTCTAGAGTCACTCATACATCCAAACATAGATGACACAATCATGATTGCCAGAAGACACTCGCTCTGTGACCCAGCACCTGTCTCTACAGGCCCATACAGTGGGATTACTTTTACCGTGCTCTAGCAATTAAAATGTAACACATTATGTTACATTGCAACCTGTGGGAAACAATGATGCTTCTTACCTATTTCATCTGCCGTGGCTCTCAGCTTCTCCAACGACCGACTGATCAGCACCACATTGAGTCCTCTTCTTGCCAACTGGTAATCAGGGAAATAACTAGTTAATCCTGTGCCCAGATGATAGTTAGAAATGTCACAAATGCCAAGCTGAGCATCAATTGCACCAGAAGTATAATGACTGAGAACAGATTCTGCCATGATCAATGAAAACAAATAAGTCTCCAATAGCTCAACAGCTATTCCACTACCCCAGTGTGAAGAGCTCAGATACAGTTTCTGAAACATAGCATTTAGGGTATCACAGCGGTTCGGAGTATTTTTGGGAGATTTAAAGAACTCAGCCAGGCTTTCCAACTCTGAACAATCCTGATATCTCTCCAGAGTGATGACAGGAAAATTAAATTACCTGCTTAGACCCTCAAGCTGGGCCATCATGAATGACAGCCATTTGATAATTACTGAAGGATGACCAATATCACAACACCAGGTTATAGTCCAACAGGTATTTGTAAGCACTAGCTTTCAAAGCACTGCTCCTTCATCAGGATTTGCATTTCAAAGAACAAAACTTCTTTTAAATTACATTCTCAAGCTGGCTCAGAATTCTGTCTATGTCCCAATGATATGTCAAACTGACAAACCCTCTGCATAGTTTTACATGGATTCGTGTAGTTTGAGCAAAATAAAGTATAATTCTGCAAAAACAAATTCACCCCATAAGCTTCTACGTGCACACATGTAGGAGCAACAGATTGCCTGTGCATGAGAGTGTGTGCGTGTGATAGAGCGTGTAAACTTGGTTAGGCAGGTGTGTGCTGGGATATGTCTGTCAGTGAGAGTGCAGGGGGTGTATGTGTGCACATATGAGAGAGAGCTTGTATAGAAGGGATGGTTTGCATGGGTGAGTGTGTGTAGTTGTGTGAATTGTGCAATGGGGGTCACCTGTAGTGTGACATGAACCCAAGGTCCTCGCTGAGGCCATTCCTATGGGTACTTACCCCACACTCCAGATTCCTCAACCGTTCCAGAATCTTCCATCGGCCTCCGGAACCGCTCGGGTGCCATTAACCACGCGGCCGCTGCAGCAACCGCCGCAAACCATGACGTCACTTCTGCCCCCACCGACCATGCAGCCTCCGTGATCATCGTCCAGACAACCACCTCCACAATTGCCAGGAAGACCATCGCCGACAGATTCGCGCCCTCCGCAGGGTCCACAGCCACCGGGAACAACAGTTTCTGTCATCGCCGCATCCACTTCTGCCCCCAGTGAAGTCATTCACCTGCACAACCACGCCGCATGCATCTCCGCCCCCCCACTGCCAATCTCTGCCCCCCCCCCCGCCTAACCCCACTCCCACTCCCAGCTCCAGCCCCACACCAAGTCCTAGCTCCCAGCCCTCCGAATTTTCACCATTCCTCCAGACCTCCCCCTCGGAGGATGAAAGATCAGTCCTCAACAGAGGCCTCACCTTCATCCCCCTATGCTCCCAGATTAATGAGTTCAACACGGGGCGAGACATCGAACAATTCTTCCGCCGCCTTCGCCTCCGCGCCTACTTCTTCAACCAGGATTCTCGCCCACCCTCTGACGACCCCTTCTCCCACCTCCAACACACCCCGTGCTGGCCTCTTACCCACCCTCAATCTCTTCATAGCTAACTGCCGCCGCGACATTAACCGCCTCAACCTGTCCACCCCTCTTACCCACTCCAACCTCTCACCCTCGCAACAGACAGCCCTCCACTCCAACCTCACTATCAAACCAGCAGAGGCGCCGTGGTAATTTGGCAAACTGATCTTTACATTGCGGAGGCTAAAGACCAGCTCGTGGACACCTCCTCCTACTGCCCCCTTGACCATGACCACACCTCCAAACCATCATCTCCCAGACCATCCATAACCTCATCACCTCAGGGGATCTCCCATCCACCACCTCCAACCTCATCGTCCCACAATCCCACACCGCCCGTTTCTACCTCCTGCCCAAAATCCACAAACCTGACTGCCCCGGCCGACCCATTGTCTCAACTTGCTCCTGCTCCAGCGAACTCATCTCTGCATTCCTCGACACGGTCTTGTCCCCCTTAGTCCAAGAACTCCCTACCTACGTTCAGGATACCACCCACGCCCTCCGCGATTTTCACTTCCCCCGGCCCCCAATGCCTTATCTTCACCATGGACATCCAGTCCCTATACACCTCCATCCCGAAGGCCTCAAAGCCCTCCGCTTCTTCCTTTCCTGCCGTACCAACCAGTAACCTTCCACTGACACCCTCCTTCGACTGACTGAACTGGTCCTCACTCTGAACAACCCCTTTCCAATCCTCCCACTTCCGTCAAACCAAAGGAGTGTCCATGGGCACCCACCTGGGCCCCAGCTATGCCTGCCTCTTCGTCAGCTATGTGGAACAGTCCATCTTCCACAGCTACACTGGCACCACCCCCCACCTTTTCCTCCGCTACATCGATGACTGTATTGGTGCTACCTCATGCTCCCATGAGGAGGTTGAACAGTTCATCCACTTTACTAATACCTTCCACCCCGACCTCAAATTTACCTGGACCATCTCAGACTCCTCCCTCCCCTTCCTAGACCCCTCCATTTCTATCTCGGGCGACCGACTCAACACGGACATTTACTATAAACGGACTGACTCCCACAGCTACCTAGATTACACCTCCTCCCACCCTGCCTCATGTAAAAACGCCATCCCATATTCCCAATTCCTTTGCCTCTGCCGCATCTTTTCCCAGGAGGAAAAATTCCAATACTGAACAACCCAGATGGCCCCCTTCAAAGACCACAATTTCCCCTCAGACATGGTTGAAAATGCTCTCCATCGCATCTCCTCCACTTCCCACTCCTCCGCCCTTGAACCCCGCCCCTCCAATCACCACCAGGACAGAACCCCTCTGGTCCTCACCTACCACCCCACCAACCTCCAGATACATCGTATCATCCTTTGTCATTTCCGCCACCTCCAAACAGACCCCACCACCAAGGATACATTTCCCTCCCCCATCAGCGTTCCGGAAAGACCACTCCCTCGTCAGGTCCACACCCCCCCACCCCGCCAACCCAACCTCCACTCCCAGCACCTTCCCCTGCAACCGCAGGAAATGCAAAATTGGTGCCCACTCCTTCCCCCACCTCACTTCCATCCAAGACCCCAAGGGATCCTTCCATATCCATCACAATTCCACCTGCACCATCACACACATCATTTACTGCATCCGCTGCACCCAATGTGGCCTCCTCTACATTGGGGAGACAGGCCACCTACTTGCGGAATGTTTCAGAGAACACCCCTGGGATACCCGCACCAGCCAACCCAACTGCCCTGTGGCTCAACACTTCAACTCCCCTTCCCACTCCACCAAGGGCATGCAGGTCCTTGGCCTCCATCGCCAGACCATGCCAACACGACACCTGGAGGAAGAGCGCCTCATCTTCCACCTAGGAACCCTCCAACCACAAGGGATGAATGCAGATTTCTCCAGCTTCCTCATTTCCCCTCTCCCCACCTTCAGTCCCAACCCTCTGACTCAGCATCGCCTTCTTGACCTGCAATCTTCTTCCCGACCCCTCTCCGCCCCCCACCCCCTCTCCGGCCTATCACCCTCACCTTAACCTCCTTCCACCTATCGTATTCCTAACACCACTCCCCCAAGTCCCTCCTCCCTACCTTTTATCTTAGCCTGCTTGGCACACCCTCCTCATTCCTGAAGGGCTTATGCCCGAAACGTTGATTCTCCTCCTCCCTCGGATGCTGCCTGACCTGCTGCGCTTTTCCAGCAACACATTTTTCATTTCTATGGGTACCAAGCTTTACTATCAGCTTCTGGCTAGCCACTCTGCGTTGTTGCTTGACCCGAAGTCCGCCTTGGAGGATGGTCATCTGAAGGTCAGAGGCCGAATATCCCGGACCACTGAAGTGTTCCGTGGGAGGGAACACTCCTGCCTGGTGATTGTTGTGTGGTGTCCATTCATCCATTGTCATAGCATCTGCTCCAATTGATAAGTGGAGGTACAGAGAAGGTCCTGGCAAGGTGCACATCCTCACTTTCCCTGCACCTCCACTTCTCGCCTTTAAAACAACCACCAAATCTTAAACAGATCATGGTTCATAGCAAACTACCCAGCCTTCAGGACAACACCGTACACCATCACAGCTGCAAGATATGTCAGAGTATTGACATGGTTAACATCATTACATGTGGGGACACTTCCCATCATGTATATCGCAAGTACACATGTGACACAGCCAACGTGGTCTCTCTCATATGCTGCAAGTGAGGATGCCCTGAGGCATGGGACAGTGGCAGGACCAAGCAGATGCTACAACAGATGTATGGACGACAGTCACCAGGCAAGAGCGTTCCCTCCCAGTCAGGGAACACTTCAGTGGTCCGGGATATTCGGCCTCTGACCTTCAGATGACCATCCTCCAAGGCGGACTTCGGGACAAGTAACAACGCAGAGTGGCTGACCAGAAGCTGATAGTAAAGTTCGGTACCCATGAGAATGGCCTCAACCAGGAGATTGAGGTCATGTCACACTACAGGTGACCCCATTGTATGATTCACACACACCTATGCAGGCCCTCCCTCAATGTGCACTCAGCAACACATGCACCCTCTCACATACCCTACCACACTCACTTATCCAAGTTTACACACAATCACATGAACACTCAGTCACTCCTACATGCACATAAGCTTATGGGGTGGATTTGCTTTGCAGAATTACATTTTATTTTGCTCAAACTGCATGAATCAGTGTCGAACTCTTTAAAACTACAGAGGATTTTTCAGTCTGACATAGTATTGGGACACAGACAGACTACACACCTATTGTTTAAAAAGCTGAACTATCTTGAGAATGTAATTTTAAAGAAGTTCTGGGATTTACATATCAAAACAACAAACCAGCATACCCCATTATAAAAGATTGGAAGTTTTAATCTAAGAACGCTTACTGTATCACATCTATGACACTGGAGTCCTTTGGCTATAAAATTCTATAAGCTGATCCGAACTTCCATAACCACCTGATGGAGCAGCACTCCAAAAAAACTAGTGCTTCCAAATAAACCTGTTAGAGGATTACCTGGTGTTGAGAGATTTTTAACAAGGTCCACCCCAGTCCAACACTGCACCTCCAAGTAACGAACTACAAGGCATCCTTCTGTGCTACCCCATTCTTTAATATAGAAAGGCTTTCAGTAAGGCAGAGATCTGTATTACCTCATGAGCGTAAGCTTTTCCAATCCCAGCAGTTGCACCTGTCACAACTGGAAAAATTAAAGGATTAAAGATATTGATGTATAATAAGAGACATTGCAATACAAAAAGCTTTGACATTAAACAGGACCATTGTTTGAGGTATAGCTTTGTTGTAATATAAATTATTACAGGAGTAAAAAAAAAAGTGTGCTGTTTGCTTGGTCAAGGTACTGTCAAGAACAAACAACTATAAGCTTGAGCAATCTGATACATGGATTCCAGTGCTATCAGTGATATCAGGTATGCATTGCAATTAGTTTATTCAATCAAATAATAGGTTCCTTTGGTTGTTTTTAATAGACAGTACAGACCATGGGAGAAAAGGGAGGACTGCAGATGCTGGGGATCAGAGTCAAAGAGTGTGGCGCTGGAAAAGCACAGCCAATCAGGAAGCAGAGGAGCAGAAGAGTTAATATTTCAGGCATTAGCTCTTCATTACAGACCACACTGAACCAACCAGCCCAACACTGACTTTTTGAAATCTCGGCTATTTATCTTCGTTACTCTATACTATGTTAAAAATCCCACATTAAAAGACACTACTGGAGACCCCAAGACGAAGTATAGGTGCTGTTTAAGAATCAAAGAATTCCTATGGTGTGGAAGTAGGTCATTCAACCCATCCAGTCCACACTAACCCTCGAAAGAACAGCCCATCCACACTCACCTTCCCCCACCCTCCAACCTCCCCCTGTAACCCTGCATATCCCATGGCTAATCCATCTTGTGTGCACATCTCTAAACACCATGGCCATACTAAATTGCCTAATCCACCTAACCTGCAAATCTTTGGACTGTTGAAGGAAACTGGAGAACCCAGAGGAAACCCATGCAGACAGTGAGAATGTGTAAACTCCACACACAGTCAGTAGAATTGAATCTGGATCCCTGGAGCTGTGAGGCAGCAGTACTAACTACTGAGCCACCACGTCACCCTTTTTATATAAAAGGAGATGTCAGCAAAACAGTAATCAACATGACAAGCTGCCACAACAAGATAGATAATATGGTGGAGGGTTAATACCTGACCAGAACACTGATATGCATTCCTGTTTTTACTGGTAAAATGCAATGAAAGCTTTTAGCAGGTGAGGGGGGGGGGAAAGAGTGTGGGGCAGGGGAGGGGTGGTATAATTTTCATTTAGATTATAATTTAGATGTTGACTAATATTTACCAATATTTTCAAGAATAGTTTGGTGTTATAACAAACAAAATTTTGACTTCATTAAAAGCCAGGTGAAAGTCTCTTTACATGGAGACTGATACCAAAGAAGCAATTGGCCAGTCTGGTGACTTGAATCATAAACTCCATAATGATGATTGGTGACTGATGGTGTACTGGATCTGATTACCAGCATGTTCCTCCTGTCAGTCATAGCAAGATGCATAAAGTATGTTTTAAGCAATATTTCCTTGGTCTCCGACTTCAAAGAATGAAAAAATACCAAGTTTGGAGTTGATTTTGAAAACCCCTATGAAGCAACAGCAATTTGGACGTTTGCACAACTGACCACGTGACTGAGCTAAAGTTATGCAACATTGACAACAGCAACAACCTCCAGTGACCTGCAGAACTCTTTCATTCCCAGAGGCGTGTTTTTCATACTTATGCCATGTAGCACAGCACAGCTTTGCAATCAGGAATTAGAGAAAGCTCAAATACTCTAAGGATTATGTTCAGCACGACAGTTAGGAAAATTCCCTTGCTTTTCTTCAACCCTCAAGGTTCACACAAAAGGGGAGATAGTCTCAGTTTAACAGTCTCATCGGAGTGACAGCCTTTCAGTGATGTGCTACACTTAGATCAAGTCTTTGTTTCGAATCTCACTTAATACATCTTCAATGCAGAAGTAGTACGTTATGGCTTACTGCACTGGAAGATTCAAATACCTGCATTGAGAGCAATTTACCGATTTCAAGGGATGCCAGAGTAATGAATATAGCTCCTGCTTATAAAATTGTTATTTTTATTCTACAGCAGCCTCCCAAATAAGTTTAGGAATCAAATGAATCTTAAATAATGAATGGCTGGGAGTGGTGTAGTTGAGTCAGAGTGTTTATTAAATTCATACCACACATTCCAGCCCCATCTCAAAAGTCAGCTCAATTTCCATTGAGAAGCTCTTCCTTGGTACAGGTACACAATCTTTTATCCAAAACACTCAGGACCAGCTGGTTTTCAGAATTTTTCAAGTTTCAGAAGCAGCAACAGTTTGACAGTGAATCTTTTTAAAAACATTACCGAAAACCCAAACTCACCAAGGCCCCGATCACATCTGAGTGACATGCATTAAGTGAGATGGGTTAACTGCATACCAAACAACCTTGTTAATGAGAGATAACTTCACAAAAAAACAACTTTGGACTTCAGCTTTTCAGATAAAAGGTTGTAGTAGGTATGTGCATGGGTAGGTCATGAGGGTGGGCATCAACTACATATTAGCTCGGTGATGAACACACACACACACACACACTTCACATTGCTGGGTCCTGTGTAACAGTCACCACAAGTCCACAGTCACCACAAGTCCACAGCCAAGAAAGTATCAAGCAGCAGCAAAAAGGCATACAAGAAAATTTGATCAGAATACAAACCACAACCTTACCAGCCCATTCCCCATAGAGTGTTAGGTTTGTCCTCCAAAGTTTTGCCAAAATATAAACCCTGATACCAATTAGGAGCTCCCAGCTGTACTTAGTAAAATAATACAGACAAGTTACTGTGCCAATTAATGCCAGAATACTAGTCATCAGTTCATCTGTGAAAAACATGGTCAAAATAAGCTCTACGAAACTCAAAGCCTAAAGTCTTTTCTGGTATCTTTGGGTTTTTATACGAGGTGGACTGAGCTCCGCCTCCCCCCCCCCTCTTTGATCTAGTTGGGCATCTCAAAAGTGATTGACAGGCCAGTCCTACATTCAATTACTTGTTGAGTTACATTAATAGATTTCAGCTGTGAGCCAACTGCAGTTCAATTTGATATGCAGTCTTTGTACTTTACACACAAATATCTCATTTAACACGTGCTGTCCTTCCCCATTATGGAACTTACATTTCTTTGAACCAAAAACGTTTGAACGGACTTCAAAACAGTCTGTGTTTTGTGAGCCTTATCACTGATGCTTTTGTAATTAGTGAATTGAATCAAATTGATTGTCATGTGTACAGCGGCACAGTGAGAGGCTTTGTCTTGTAAGCAATACAGGCAGATCACCCTCTGTACTCACGGGTTCGAGTGGCTGTTGGAGGGAAGGGCGGTGGCTGCGAGGGTGACCAGGGTCGGGGACGTGCTGGGTGGCAGGGGTCTGGGCTGGATGCTGTTGTAGGACATAGCAAGCAGGGCAGCAGTAGATGCCTGGTTTGTGGCCATTCAATGCCTTAAAACAGCAGTGCTAGGATCCGACATGGTGCACCAGTTGGAGGATACTCAGGTGTGCGGTGGAATCCCGTCTGTGCTTACCCCTGCCCGGAAGGAATATTATATTGTCCCCAAGGTCCCATACTTCCCGCAGGGGCCTGTGCCCCACAACCTGAGCCGCTCCAGAGATTTAGTTTTGCCCCATTTCGGGACATAAAACGGCGGGCCCTGTATCGACTGCTGCTGCACACCGTCCACCTCATTTCCCTTATCCACTGTGCCGACATGCCTTGGCGTGCCCATTTGCCACCGAACAGTGGGGATCCCCAGTGGAGGGCTCTCTATGCAGGAGTCCTCCCCCTTTCTCTCGGGGATCTAGGGTGGAGGGTGCTGCATGCAGCAGTCCCTGCAACCGCAGATTGTGGTGGTTCATGGACTCCCAGCCCAACTGCTCGTTCTGCGGTGCTGTGGAGTCCGAGGACCACGTGTTTATGTAGGGTTTAGGTGCTTGTACTTTCTTTTTGATTTTCTCAAAAGCCTTCTCCCCTGCTTTTGGCTGCACGCTCCTGATCTTTGAAGATCCTGTGCGGAGGGGGGGAGGGTAGGTCAGAGGATCTCCTCCTGGGCCTGGCCAAACTGGCCATAAACAGGTCCAAGCAGCAAGCCATGGAGGGGGTCGTTAGGGCCGATTGCCTGTCCCTCTTCCGTAGCTACGTTCGAGCCTGGGTGTCCCTGAAGAAGGAGCATGCTGCGTCTACCAATTCCCTCGAGCTATTCAGGGAGAGGTGGGCACCACAGGGAGTGGAGTGCAGTATTTGCCATTCCAAGTCTATTTTGATTTAATCCCTGCCCTCCCCTTCACTGTTTGATGATGCAGCATTGCCCTTTGATGAGAAGGGCATTGCTTGTCACTGGCCATCTTGGTGTTCCTTTCTTCCTGCGGGGTGGTGGAAATTGAATAAAGATTTGTACACTTGTTGTCTTTCACTGTGCCCTATACCTGCACACACATCACATGAAATAAAAATAACCAGAGGAATCTCCTCAGTAAAAAAAAAGATAGATCACAGAGTCAAGTAGCATAGATAAGTAAATAATAGGTAAACAGAAAACACAGGTACAGGTGAATGTTAAGAGTTTGTGAGTCCATTCAGTATTCTAACAACAGTAGGGTAGAAACTGTTTTGAAACTGGCTGGTGCGTGTGTTCAGGCTAAAGATCTGGATCCCAAACGGGACCCCTCAGCTTCCGAGATCGGTCAAAAGAATTAATGGAATGTGGTATGTATAAAGCAAGGTTAGCAGTTTAATACAGTAAGGCAGCCTGACACAATGCTGTCCAGCAACACAGAATTTAAAGCTTTTGTGCTCCCTGGCGAAATTGCGGAATTACAATTGAACATTAAGCATATTTTATGTTTTTGAGAGACAGTACAGCTTTAATTACAAGAAAAGACCAATCAAATGTAGTATGGTGACATGATTGACAGCAGGCTAATCCAATGATATTCCCTGGGAGAGTTCTTAATTACAAGAAAAGTCCAATCAACTGTAATATGGTGACATGATTGACAGCAGGCTAATCCAATGATATTTTCTGGGAAAGGATTCTTGTTTTACATAAATCATCATCTTATGCTAGGAGCTCAAGGTTAGTTTGAATGGTCAATTAATGTGTCAGTATTCATTTCATGAAAACTCCATTGTTTGCCTGATCTTCTATTTCAGCTAATTCAGCAAAGCAGCAGTACAGGTTCACGAAGTCAAATCACAACTTGCAGCCGTTTTGTAGTGTTATTTTAAATTGAAAAGCTATTTTGTTGTTAATAAAAACCCGACATATATTTGTTGCTTCTGACAACAGCCAGGATTCAAAATTTGTACCTTCTCCCCGATAATGGAGGTTGTAGAAAAACATTGCCAGTGTGGGAATGATCTTTGAGAATGCTGGCGGCCTTCCCTTGGCAGCGGGCCTGGTAGATAGATTCTCTCGATGGGAGGTTGGCCTTTGTGATTGTCCGAGCCGAGTTCACCGCTCTCTGTACCGTCTCCGATCTTGAATGGTACAGTTGTCATACCAGGTAGTGATACATCCAGACAGAATGCTCTCGATGGCACACCTAAAAAAGTTGACAAGAGTATTCGCAGTCATGCCAAATTTTCTCAGCTGCCTGAGGAAAAAGAGATGTTGTTGGGCCTTTGTAACCAGTGCATCACATGAAGAGTCCAAGAAAGCTTGTTGTGGATGACACGCCCAAGAGCTTGACACTCTCCACTCGTTCCACCTCTCTGCTGTTAATGTGTAGGGAGGCATGAGTAACATCCCACCGAAACTCAATAATGAGTTCCTTGGATTGTCGGCATTGAGAGCTAGATTGTTCTCAGAGCACAATTTTTCCAGGTTGTCCACCTCCCGTCTGTAGTCTGTTTCATCAGCATCTAAGATTCAACTGACTATGGTGGTGTCATCAGCGAACTTGTAAATGCCATTAGTCTGTTATTTGGCGATGCAGTCAGGGTATACAGTGAGTACAGTAGGGGGCTAAGTACACACCCCTGGGGGGCTCCAGTGTTGAATGTTAGTGAGGATGAAATATTGTCCCCAATCTTCACTGACTGTGGCCTGTGGGTCAGGAACCTGAGGATCCAGTTGCAGAGAGTGGGGCTTAGTCCAAGATCACTAAGTTTAGTAATCGGTCTCGAGGGGACAATAGTGTTGAAGGCTGAACTATAGTCAATGAGTAGGATTCTTACATAGCTGTTCTTGGTGTCAAGATGTTCTAGGGAGGAGTACAGGGTAAATGATTTGGCATCTGATGTGGATCTGTTGGTCTGATGGGCAAATTGGAGTAGGTCAAGAGTAATGGGGAGGTTGTAGTTGATTTAGGGCGGCACGGTGGCCCAGTGGTTAGCACTGCTGCCTCACAGCGCCTGTAGACCCGGGTTCAATTCCCGACTCAGCCGACTGACTGTGTGGAGTTTGCACATTCTCCCCGTGTCTGCGTGGGTTTCCTCCGGGTGCTCCGGTTTCCTCCCACAGTCCAAAGATGTGCGGGTCAGGTGAATTGGCCATGCTAAATTGCCCGTAGTGTTAGGTTAAAGGGGTAGATGTAGGGGTATGGGTGGGTTGCACTTCGGCGGGTCGGTGTGGACTTGTTGGGCCGAAGGGCCTGTTTCCACACTGTAAGTAATCTAATCTAATCTAATCTAATGCCATGACCAGTCTTTCAAAGCACTTACATTTACAAATGACTATAATAAACTGAACAGCTACATCGAGGTGGGAGTGGTCTTTGATTATGTTGGCCGCTTTCCCCAGGGAGGAGGAAGGGTAGACAGAGTCAATGGAAGGAAAGCTGATTTTCATGATGGACTGAGCTGCGTTCATGGCTCTGTAATTTCTTATGGGCTTGGGAAGAGAAGTTGCCATATTAAGCTGTGATGCATCCTGATAGGGTGTTTCTATGCTGCATCAATAAAAATCGGAAAGAGTTATTGTGGACATGCTAAATTTCCTTAGCCTTCTGAGGAAGCAGAGGTATTGGTGTGCTTTCTTGACTGTAGCACAACATGGATGGATGAGGATAGATTATTGGTGATATTTACTCCTTAGAACTTGAAGCTCTCGACCACCTCCACCTCAGGACCGTTCATATAGTCAGGGGCATGTCCCCCACTCCGCTTCCTGAAATTGATGACCAGCTCCTTCATTTTGCTGATATTGAGAGAGATTGTTGTCATGCCATTAAGCTGACTATCTCTTTCCTGTATTCTGTCTCATCATTGTTTGAGATCCGACCCACCACGGCGGTGTCATCAGCAAATTTGTAATGGAGTCAGAGCTGAATTTGGCCACATAGTCGTGAGTGTGTAATCAGTATAGTAAAGAGCTGCGTACACAGCCTTGTGGGCATCGGTTTTGTGGAGGAGGTGTTGTTGTATATTTTTACTGATTGTGGTCTGATGGGGCAACAGAGTCCTAGGTCTCTGAGTTTGGCACTTAGTGAAGTAATAGCGGCAAGTCACTGTGATAATCAGTACCCGTGCACCACTCTGCAAAGTCTGCAAAAAAAAAGCATTATTACAATAATTTCTACAAGATTCAATGACTCAAGTCTTTATGGGTTTTTGCACTGGGTGAAGTCAACTCAGCCCCTGTTACTTGAGCTAATTGGACATCTCAAAGTGATTGACACTCACTTCTTCACTATGTGAGAATCTTGTAATGAAGGGTTCTTGGGTTGCAGTGGTGATATCCATGAGACAGAAGTTGGTTTCAAGATCCAGCTGTTTCAGAGGTTGTTTGGAAAATATAAAGAATCTTGTAATTAGATTGAGTAATCTTTGAGCTGAAAGCAGTTAAATTTGAATTGTGGTTTATCTACATTTTTCATTCAGCCTCCAGAATTAAATTTAATTTAGAACGCGCATAGAGAACACACTTCAATCAAGCTTAATATTTGTTGTAGCCATGATGTGGAAGTGCTGGTGTTGGGTTTGTTAAATACATCGCATCAGTTGAATGACACTTTGATCTTTTACTATAAATTCTGTGTCCTATGATCCTGCCCCACTTAGCAGTGCTCCAAAAGCTTGTACTTTCAAATAAACCTGTTGGACTATAACCTGGTGCTGTGTATTTTATTGTAGACAACTCTCCCTACCTCACTGATGATTTTTTAACCACTACATCTCTGAAAATGCTTTTAGCCTGGTGTACTCAATCTATGCTATTGAAGACACTGTAAAGTGTGATGGCCTCAGTTTTATTAAACAAGGGATTTGCTCTGCTACACATTGTAAATTGCATTATTTTGCATCCAAGATGATGCCACTTTTAAGTGAACATTTAAATGAATACGGGGTTACCTTAATATCATCAACCCAAATATTTTAGAATGGCACAATTAAAAATATCCAAATCATACAAAAGACATAAAGCAATTTAACAATGTTTTATCAGGACTCCTCTGTACATGAGCAGAAAATGGGCCATTCAGCTCCTGGAGCCATTCAACAAGATTATTGTTGATTTGGCCCAGGGTCCTCATCATCAACTCCCCAACATTTCAAAAATCTAGCTCCTCTTTGAATATTTTCAGCGATCTAGCCTCCACAACTCTCTGAGACAGAGAATTCCAGACAATCACTATCCCCTGGGGAAAAGAAAATCCTTTGCATCTCAGTTTTAAAAGTATTCCTTTACCCCATAACTTTGTCTCATAGTTCAAGAGTCCCTCACTTGTGGAAACATCTCAACAT